>NC_134710.1:28750609-29123109 GCF_043290135.1 Rhipicephalus microplus
TGCGAACGAGGAAAAAAAGGACACAAGTCGAGATAAGAAGGAAAGCCAGGGAGGTTAACCATTCGGACATTCTACACAAGGCGAAAGTAGAGTATACAAGTGAGAGTAACAGTGCAGAAAAATACAAATATATTAATAAAAAAATTGACCTCCACATCGTTGGCTTCATTAGTCCGCTTTCATAACATTCTGAAGTGTAGATAGTCTGGCTCGTTGGTGACGCACGACAATTGGTGTGACGCAAAACAGACAATGAGGATAGAAGTGAACACTTAAGCAGAAGACATAGCGTGACTGCACCATCTTGACCACACTAATTTCTAGGAGACAAAACAAAACAACTTCTCTTATCGCTCTTTTGTTTCTTCGATTTCATTTAACGTATACCGGAAACCATATAGGCAGGTATGCAAACAATATGATGAAATTTGCGTTGAAAGGGAATTGCCGTGCGTCGTAGCAATTTTTTGCTTATGATATTTTGGTGCTTATAGAGCAAGAACCAGATATGATCGAAGGACCAAATCTCAGTTTTAGAAGTTAAAAAAAACATTTTTAAACGTGTGGTGGTGATATGATTTTGCTGTAAAAAAAAGTCTGCGTCATGTCGGTGTAGGTAGCGCATTCTGTAGTAATCTGAAGATGTCTGTATGGCGATGAGGCAACGAGGTTTGACAAGACATCTTGCTCTCTATAATTTCTCGTAGAGAGCATACTTACGCCGTCACTCAAAAATGGTTGCACTCATTGAAAGCAGCGCGAAAACTTCAGTGCTGCGCTTAGTTTTAAAATCTGCACTATGTTGCCACGTTATGGCCACGTGCACTCTTTTTTTATATTTTTATGTGACCGGTCTATTACACTTGTAACCACTGCCTTTGCGAAAACAACATTTAAGTTTATGGGGTGCCTTGGAGATTATTTTATAATTTTGTGATAAATTCGAGCACGCAACGTGAGCAGTATGCAAATAACTCCGGAACTAACATGGCCAACAGCGACAAGATTGAAATCTTCGGTACCACATGTATAAATTCCAACGCACCCTCCCGGTCGTCAGATTACCGATGCCAGACGCTTTGATCACCAATATCAGTGTACAACCTGTATAACTTGTGCTTTTGTCTTCCAGTATCCGCGCATACAAGTTTTTCGAAATAGGGCGTTCCACCTTCAATAGTTAGAGCGCCACCGTCTTCGTCGGCGTCATGAAAACGTTGCAATGTCGCTGTTTGCAGAGTGCATTCAAGGCTGATGTCTTGAAGCATCTGAAGCCTCAAGACATTTAGGTCCTCCGGTATTATCATTTATTGATTTCTTGAGGAAGAACAAATGAATACAAATGACTATTCGCACTATACAGTGGGTGACCACTTGGCATATACTGGAAAGCTATGTGTATATTTGCTCTCGCATTACCTGACTTCGTAGCGTTCGTTTGTATCCAACTTGGTCAAAATGTGTTTTATGAGTTTTCTAGCTAACGGCATGAGAGTAGTTTTGCGGCAAGATAACTACAAAAAAAAAAACATGGCTGTATTCCCAAGAATCTTATTCGATCCTCTAAGCAACCAAGCCATAAGGTTGAAAAAGCTTATTTTTCTGTTCAGACTATTACTGTCAATGCCAATCAGGACCATTTAAGGTCTGTAACGCGAAATTGGAACAGCCTCCTGGAAAGGGGTTAATGAGTCCAGAATTAACGAGGGAATGTACCTGATGCGCGCTTCGAGAAAGAAAATTAAATTGTTTTCTTTCTCATAATAATGCTACGAAAGTGGTTGTGCGGCAGGATACACTCATTCTGTGCAGAACGAGCGTGACAACATGGTGACAAATCATTTCCGTATGGAAAAACAATCAGATGAAAATATGATGAACATATCTAACAAAAATTAGACAGTTATAGCATAGCTTCATCTGCGAATCTCATCATTGAAAAAATCACCACCAGAACAACAAAACAACTTGTGCACGAGTACATGGATAGATAGATAGATAGATAGATAGATAGATAGATAGATAGATAGATAGATAGATAGATAGATAGATAGATAGATAGATAGATAGATAGATAGATAGATAGATAGATATATAGATAGATAGATAGATAGATAGATAGATAGATAGATAGATAGATAGATAGATAGATAGATAGATAGATAGAATACATACTTGGTTCATTAGTGAATGAGTACATTGGTCACGCAGTATTTTCTAAAGATTTCCTAGGCGTAAACCAACAACTAACGTTGTGAGAACGGTAGTAGGGACTAAGTTGAAAAGGCGCACTTTGAAGCGGGCTTTTAACGATCCCTTTACTCAGTTTCTGAGCCTATATCTCGCTTTGAGCACGTTGTCTATTTTATACCTGCAGCGTCATTTAGTGTCACTTCGCAGAGTCTGTGTGTCCTACAGTGTCCGCCTTCGTCCACTTTTGAGTCTCCTGAAAACTCCTACATCTGCACCAGAATTACTTTACATTTTTTCTTTAACCTTCTTCACAGCGAACTGCTTGAATGTTTTTTTTTCTATCTAGACCACGTTCTCAACTTCCTCATGAAACCCCTCGAGGCCAAGCACTTCATCACTTGTACGTGTGCTTTTCTCGGCCCCTTTCGCTGAGCGATCAAGGCGACAGGGTTCGTGTGTTCTTTTTCATTCTTATCATCGTGCACTTCTGGGTCGGCTGAAGTGGGCAAGAAGAAAGTGCCGAGCTATCGATCCGACAATACGAGATGACTTGCTCATTCACAAGTCTTCTTACCACAGTGTCGTTAACTCGCACAGTAAGAGCTCCACTTCACGGCAATGTTTTTATTCTTCTTCCTTCTTTAAGAAAAACATATGCTTTGGTATACTTACCAACGTCAGCAAATCTGGTAACTTTAGCTTCGTGTATTACGAAATTTTTCTGTGAATGAGGACTGAACGCTGAACGAGTTGGTATCTTTTGGGTCCTCAAAAATGAATTTCAAACCCCGTCTCTTCCCTTCAAACACATTCACCACATTGGCTATGGAACTCACGTAATTCTTCATTTCAACAAACACGAGATATTCATCAACATATCTCATTGTCATATATTTCATTGGCCCCTTCGAGGTCACGATCAATCATACCTAAGTATACCTCACTCAGTATAAATCTACTCGGGAAACAATACACACATCCGATTTCTGTCTATACGTAGCACCTTTACATTCTACCAAAGTCGAGCTTAGATACATAGATAATAGTTCTAGGAAGACCGCTATAGTGACTGCACGTCTTTTTTGGCACTGTAGTTCGTCGTTACCTTCCTGTATGCAGTCTCTCACATTTTTCATCAAGGTGTCATGCTCAAACGAGAAGAAAAGGTCCTCTACACTTATGCTAAATACGGGGGTACTGCCTTCAGAAACTCAACGATATCCTCGGAACTCTTTACACGAGATGGCTGTATTCAGTTTTTAGATTTCAAAATTAAACTTGGGCAGCAGAACACGTGCTGGCGGTATTCGACTAGGTCGGTTAATCCCCATGCTTAATATTTATTCTTGTCACTCAAAGTTATTCATGAATGGTATATCGCCGCTTCGTGTCTGGATACTGCTTTGTGCAAGTCGTGCCCGCATCAAATGGCAGAGGCTTTTGATGGCCAGCTCTGTAAGCTTAGGTTATCAAACTTTCCAGAACAAAAGCAGGGTCTTTTTAGTGAATAATTCTTAGTGATGAACATACCTGATTAGTCATAACATAAAAATGAGGACACGCATGTCGTAAATATCATGATTTACACGTCACGGTCTTGCTGCTCTTGCAGTGGTTTCCTTCACATGAAATATTGCAAAATTGGTACGGCACGTTATGACTACAAAGCAAACATCGTAACATACCATAAAGTTCATGCGTAACAGATGCTAAAGTAGAAATCATGACTCGTATGTCATGTAAGTCATGAGTCATGACTACACACGCCACACTCATGGTGCGCTCACGTCCGTTTCACTAGCTTTACAAAAACTAAATTTGATATTACGGGACGTGAATGGGTGAGGAAGGTATATCACTGGTGCAAACATGATAATCATGATATGCGTGTCATGTAAAACATGACATGCTACGCTTATAGCGTGCTCGCGGCCATTTCGCTTGCTTCACATGTAACAAATTCAGTATTATGCGATATGATAGGATGACGATGCTGCATTTCCGATGGAGGCGGAAATGTTGTAGGCCCGTGTGCTCAGATTTGGGCGCACGTTAAAGAACCCCAGGTGGTCGAAATTTCCGGAGCCCTCCACTACGGCGTCTCTCATAATCATATGGTGGTTTTGGGACGTTAAACCCCACATATCAATCAATAGGATGACGATGGTAAATGACGACATGTCCAAACATGATAATTATTACATGCATGTCAAGCCAAACATGACTACATGCTACAATTATAACATGCGCAGGGCCGTTTCGCTAGCTCCACATATACCAAACTTGGTATAACGTAACAAGAATAGATGACGAAGGTAAATGGCTTGTCCAAACGTGATAATCACGATAGGCGCGTCATGTAAAACATTACTGCATGCTACGATCATAGCGTGCTCATGGCCGTTTCGCTAGCTCCACATATATCAAATATTGTATTACGTGACGCCGATGAAAGACGAAGCTAAATGACACTTTCTAACATGATAACCATGATATGCGTGTCATTTAAAAATGATTTTAAAAACATTTAAAACGCCTCAAAACCACCATAAGATTACGAGAGACGCCGTAGTGGAGGGTTCCGGAAATTTCGACCACCAAGGGTCTTCAACATGCACCCGAATCCGAGCACACGGGCCTGCAGCATTTTTGCCTCGATCGAAAATGCAGCCGCCGCAGTCGGGATTCGATCCCGCGACCTGCGGGTGAGCAACCTTAACCACTAGACCACCATGGCGAGGCTGTTTGTTTGCAGGGCTACGCAGAAAAGATTTTATAATAAACAGGGCGCAAAGTACACAGGATTAGATATGAATTGGATAGTATACTTTACCAATTCTTGGTGTTCAACGTCTAAATTCAGCCAACAGATACAACTACATCACTGTAATACAGTTCCTGCTATTGCCTACAAGGCAAATCATTTGCAAACCATGAAACATATTGATGCACTTCAACTGAAATTCCAAATACTCTTGTTAGTTTTGCCGATGACTGTCGAGTACATGCCTGCAACGGTCCTGTTCGATATTGTATTTCCATGTAGGTAATAAATTGTAGACGTGTATAGGCTGCAGCGTTTATCGATTCACTGCTGGCACATAGAAAATTGATCACTATACGCTACTGACATTGAATAAGCGTGAAGGTAAATGGATGAATGAACAACTCACTGAAGTCATCGCGCACAGTACATGATATCTTGGTTTGAAAAACTTTGCTTGAAAGTTCGTAGAACAAGGCAGGCGTTTGTGCACTATACTTGATGAGCGTCAGATATAATTTTTTTTTCAAAATACCTGGATGCTTCACATTTTAGAGATACATATTCCTACAAACGTTAAATTTATTACTTCGTTACATATTAACGTGCATTTAAAAGATGATGGGGCACAAGTGGCTCTGTAAAATTTCTTAACGCAGCACCGCTAGACAGCTTGTCGAACTATGGAAGCATATGATAAAGAAAACAGATCAATTAATTATGCCAAAATTAAATATACAAGCTTCTCATGTGTAAGTTTCTGTTATTAGGCAATGGAACAGAGCTCGTCAGGTTTCATTTAACTAAGTATAAACGCCATAAAGGGAAACATGAGGTCCACGTTAACCAGTACTTAGTGTGGGTAGGACACAGAACGTTCGCCCTCCTGTTATACTGAATAAATAAATAAAGTAATACTTGGAAGCCAACTCTGTGAATTGTAACGCGTAATTTGCCCTTCTGATTTCACCATTTTTCACCTATCCGAGCGTATGAGACTACCACCAAGCATGAACAAGTAAATAAAGATCGGACTAAGTGGAACTGCAGTAATGAGAGCCCCGCCGTGGTGGTCTAGTGGCTAAGGTGCTCGGCTGCTGACCCGCAGGGCGCGGGTTCGAATCCCGGCTGCGGCGGCTGGATTTCCGATGGAGGCGGAAATGTTGTAGGCCCGTGTGCTCAGATTTGGGTGCACGTTAAAGAACCCCAGGTGGTCTAAATTTCCGGAGCCCTCCACTACGGCGTCTCTCATAATCATATAGTGGTTTTGGGACGTTAAACCCCACATATCAATCAATCACTAATGAGATATCTTGCTCAGCGAAAGGATTTTCGTTTCGATCGCCCTATAGTACCCTCAACGTGAATAGAAAGTGCGCTGGTGGGATATTTGTGCCTTTTATGTTCACCGATATGCTCCGGACTTAGCAGGGACATCTCCAACATTTCAAGCCTTGTGTCCATTCAAATACGGGTAAATGCAGCTATTTCTCTCCTGGCACGTAAGGGTAAGTTAGACTTGGTTACAATCTGCTTTTGATATGTCAACTAGAAGAATTAACTGAGCAGGTGAATTTGTCTTTCTTGCAGCGAAGCGAATGCGCTTACTTGAAGGTGTGTGTATCAGGAGAAGCCTGTTCACCAAATGCTCTTTAAACGAGCAGCATTCTGTCACCGCTCTGACAACGCCCCGACAATTACGCTGGCTACACTTCGCTTCAGCTTCCACGTATGCTGCTGCCGGAAGTGCTGTGTTTCTTCAACGGAACGGCTCCACTTCATCAATAACAAGAAAAAAGAAAGAAAAAAAGTCACCGCTTAGTAGCAGCGAAAACGAAACAGAAAGAGATAGAAGACGAGGGGTGTTCACGTAATTAATGTCCCCGCCTAGATGGCAAACAAGGCGCCATTCGCAGCGCTTAGCGCTCCAAGAGACCCGTCGGTGCCTGCGCCCGGTGATAACGGCCAGTAATGCTCTTCAAACCTTGCCACGAAGCAGTGAATACGTATCCGCGACGCAAGAGCAGCAAGGCGTTGCCATGGCGCGAACTAAAAAAAGAGCGCGAAACAGAGATTCGTGGCGCATGAGTTCCCTGCAATAGACGCGCATGCCGGATGAAGGATAAGTGCGCGGCGGCACCCGTCAAGCGTTCGAGGCACTGCCAGCTCGAGCAAAGGACTCGCATTGCGCATCACGTGAAGCGCCGTATAGTCTATGAGCGACTCGCCACCAGAACTGAACAGGACTCGGAGATTTTCAGTGCAGGATATCAAACAGAAGGCGGGAAAAAAATGGGGGGAATGGTTTGAGAGTGCTAAGAAATCTCGCTCTCTAGATCTCGCTGCACGAGACAAATGGCACGTGTGGTTTGTTTGGGAGTCCGGCATTGCGCGAGAATGCCGAATCTGTTCTCATCTAGACCCTGCATCTACTCCCTCCTTCGTTTTCATGCCAAGACTTTTTTTTTACTGTTTTCTATGCCTTAGGTAGCACTTCCAAGATACATACGCTGTTTCACCATTTTCAAATGTAGAAGTCGCATCATTGCTTGTTGTCGGAGTCGTTCCCTTCAGCGTTGCGTGAGAGACGAGGGTGTATTGTATCTGCATGTTTTGTTAGAAAACAACGACACCGCATATGGGAAACTTATGCTCAGGAAAAGCTCTTGCCCAGCGGGCATGGTC
This sequence comes from Rhipicephalus microplus, assembly GCF_043290135.1. Classification (NCBI taxonomy): domain Eukaryota; kingdom Metazoa; phylum Arthropoda; class Arachnida; order Ixodida; family Ixodidae; genus Rhipicephalus; species Rhipicephalus microplus. The sequence goes on from NC_134710.1 coordinate 28,758,252, forward strand.
ACTGAGGCGAGAAACTGCCGTGGAGTGTGCGCATTAGGGCCTGCGTTAATATAAAACGTGCGCACGCAGGCAACGTACGTTTGTGTGATACGCATGCAGCTGGTTTGCGTAGCATCACGTTAAAGTGGATATGCAAATATGTAACCAAATTAAAAATAGGGGCTATTTTCAAAAAGGAATGAATTGTACTGTGTTTCGTTCGCATATATACGCATGAACAGTTTGATATATTGCCGCGTTCTTGTAGAGGCATTACCATTTAGAACAGTGCTAAGAGATCAAGTATATATACTTGAACTTCCAAATCATGCATAACGACAATGCGTAAGTTTCTTTACCGCCTCGTTTGTGAAGTGGTGGTGGCGCAATAAGGTTTCAATCTTGTTCAATTATTACCGACTCCTCTACAAGCATCTCTTCCGTTATAGCTGATATAAGGAGAGCCCGTTAGTAGAAGGAGAGTAAAGGATGGAAAATTTGGTGAAGCTTGCTCCAAGATGTGCAAGGATCGAAACAGGGAAACTGGACAATATTGAAGAGTAATGTGATTGCTTCTATAGGTTGCTGCTAAGCCTTGCATAGCTACTGATCGGTTGTTACTCAGCAGGTAGAAGTTCTAGTTAAACTAGAGACAGTCGCAGACGCGACGCTGGTGTACCGACTGCAGAGAGAGATATTCGCGCTGAAACCAAGCGTTCGCGCCTCTCATTGATCTACGAGTACGTTGTTGTTAGCGTAGGCCTTCTATGGCTTCGGGGCCTTATCAAAGACGCCGTTGCCTTTGCCATTCTCTAATAAACATTAATTGTACGTGCTCGCAATCTTCGGGTCACCACCGTCGCTGCAGCAGCACTTTCCCGGGGAGGACCATGTGAGTTATGGGATATATACGCAATTTCACTGGCACATGTCCGTTTAGGAAATGTTGGGCTAATGGTTGTCTTAGTTATGTTTAATAGACTAATGGTGAGTAAAAAGATGTACCCAATTCCTGGGCCTTATACACGTTTGTGATGGTGATAGTTTTATGACAGGCTCCACGCACAAATTTGCGCTAGTTATGCAGCTTCACAGCGAAAAACTAGACGTATCATAATTCTTGATGCTATTGTATAGTGCTCTACATTTTGACTGCTATGTAGCAAACATAAAGAAAAGTTATTCACTTGGTACTTACGATGTACTTTTTGTCCCACTAACCAAAGTATCTAAAACAGTTTCGATAGCGTTCATAGAGTTGGCAAACCTTTCACAACCCTAAATGATCAAAGTTAGCACGTGTCGCATATTTTATCCGTGACCGTGTCAACAATGTGCGCGCTGCCTAACAAACGCGTTCGAAAATGGTGCAGTATAAGAAGCTCCGTCAATACATTACTCTTCTGGGGCACTGCCAACTCCAGCGCGGGACACGGGGCTCAAAGGATATGTATAACAAGCGTCTTCAAGACAAGCAAAGAAACACGGCTATCAAATACAAAGGAGGAGGAAAGGAAGGAAGGTCAGCTAGACGACCATCTGGTTTTGTATACTCTACGCTAGGGGTGGGGGTGGCATTAGGGATGGAAAAATAAAAAGGCGTGGTGAGCATAAGGGGCGTATGCGGGAAACCCACGTGAAGCTAAAGAACATTCTTTCATTTCATTCACATCTAAAATTATATTAGTTCGTGTATAGACAGTTTGATAGGCGTTTTTATGATAGGTTCGTAAATTACCGTTACGGGAATATGATCATGGGACTATAATCATTATGGGATTGTGACCAACGGTAGAATAAGATGCGGGACACTAGGTGCATTGCATCCCACTATGCAAACTGACAGACGCCAGACTTAATTACTAATTTAGAATGTCACATTAAACACTAACTTCAAGCAGTAGTAGTCACCCAGACGAGCAACGTTGGCAATCACGCCAACTTTATTCGTTTACTTGACAATAACATCCAACTCAAACCAGGTAATCGCAGCGCCAGCGTCGTAGATGACACCAGTGACAGCATTAGAACCCAGCACGACTGTAGGAGGAGACCTCTTTTCCATGCAGCTCTATAACGTTGTCGCAAAGTGTGTTAAGCGCGAAGCGTCTATCATGACGTTCTTACGTGGATTCAGTCTGATGTTGGGGATATTATTTGGCTCCAGTCTGCCTAGATAACAAGGAAGAAACTTATTTATTGATATGTGGGGTTTAACGTCCCAAAACCCCCATATGATTATGAGAGACGCCGTAGTGGAGGGCTCCGGAAATTTCGACCACCTGGGGTTCTTCAACGTGCACCCAAATCTGAGCACACGGGCCTACAACGTTTCCGCCTCCATCGAAAAAGCAGTCGCCGCAGCCGGGATTCGAACCCGCGACCTGCGGGTCAGCAGCCGAGTACCTTAGCCACTATACCACCGCGGCGGGGCAAGAAATTGATGGTATTGGCCACGGACGTCCACTGCAAATTTTTTATTCATTGTGCGCGATGGTGAAGAGCTTCTTGTGTTTCGTCTCTAAGCCTTTGGGCTCAATGCAAGTTAGAAGTCACCGTCTTGTGGCCCCTCACTTATCAGTGACAAATGAAATACTTAGCAACAACTCTCGAAACCAGACAAAGCCAACGTTTCACCGATCACCCCGAGACCAATTTTTGTCGCTGGGAGAAAAGACTCACTTTTCCCTAACCGATCATAACGCAAGATTACGACATAGCAGGGGGGGGGGGGGGCGAGCGTGTTGAACTGCGGAGAGAATGTAAGTGGAATCGTGCTGGTGTAACATCATGACCGTGGAGCACATACATAACCATATCTTGACATGATCGTAGACACGACGTGCGCACACCGTCACGCGAGGCCACTAGGTTGACTGATTGATTGATTGATATGTGAGGTTTAACGTCCCAAAACCACCATATGATTATGAGAGACGCCGTAGTGGAGGGCTCCGGAAATTTTGACCACCTGGGGTTCTTTAACGTGCACACAAATCTGAGCACACGGGCCTACAACATTTCCGCCTCCATCAGAAATGCAGCCGCCGCAGCCGGGATTCGAGCCTGCGACTTGCTGGTCAGCAGCCGAGTACCTTAGCCACTAGACCACCGCGGCGGGGGCTAGGTTGACATCCGTCGTGTTCTGCAAGAGCAGAAAACACAGCACTGCGTGAATCAGAGCTTCGGGGGCACACATCCCCAAGCTTCCTAGACAGTTAAGTCGCTACGCAACTCAGCATACACGAACCAAAACGAAAAATCATTCAGAAAAAAAATTGTGATACGTGATTATTTATTGAGCATGTATGAATCTTTGAGTGTGTATCATACATGTTGGAGTTGTAAGAAAAGTTCGAAATAGAGAACGCGCAAGCCATATGTTTATTATTTCAATGCCTTCAGAATCATTTCAATTTTCTTTCATGTACACTAAGATCTCGCATTTTCATGTATTTCCACTTGTTTCTTGCGGTAATCATATTTCGTTGATTCAGACCCCCCCCCCCCCCACCCTAAAAAAGAACAAAAAGGAAGCAACCCTGCTACACTTTGAGAACATGAATTTTCGTTTCATTTCTTGGAATGCGGCAATAAGCAAATGCCACTGCTTTCTGAAAGATTTTTTCAAATGTTGGCCACCAACATAAGTAGGAACACAAACTACAACGATGACTATTGCAATAAGGAAATGAAAAGGGGGCAGATAGTATCTGCGACAAGTTACTCCATCCGAAAATTCGCGGTCTTGCGTTTTGCTAGAACATAGTTTTTTTAAATTTTATTTTCAAAGTAAGTGGGCAGCTTCAACTATTTTTCCGCTGCCGAATAATTCGGAAAATAAAGTAAGAAAGCTTCACGTATGACATACGCTTAAAAGCGAACAATTTAAGACAGTTCACCGATCAACCAAATCAGGTTATCGATTGTGTGGCCTCTCACTCAGATCTCCTTACGACATTACACCCTCGAATACACTGTGAGCATATATCAAGCAACTGTTTGTCCAGTAAGCGTAGAGTTGGTCGGCGGTACGCTTATTTGATTACTACAATCTAGCCCCATTTTTCGACGACCACAAAAAGGCACAGCAGTAACATTAACAGAAAACGCCAAACTACATGTTCGGCTTCGAAGGAACCCGAGCTGACATCATTCGTCAGTAAATTCTGTCGCTTTAGCGTATTGGGAACGCAGTCTCCTCACTGAGGCAGCTTGACTGTGCTCAATGAACAAGACCATAGCCCTCTTTCTTCACTAGCCGCGGGGCTAGCAGAATTCGATACGAACCTTTCGGATGTCAGCAACAGGCGGCGTGCCACGCCTCCCCTCCCCTCAGTTTCTCTTTAGGTGTTCCATCCCTGCAGACCTGCGTTCATCATAGGCAGGATGGCTAAGGTGCCAATGATGTTCCCGTGGCTGCAATAAAACAGCCGTCGCTCAAACGGAAACGTCTCTGTCAGGAATGGCGGAGAAAACGAAACAAGGCAAAAAGACGACATGGCCCCGTGCATGGGTTGTAGCCATTAGGGATTTTGGGCACGTCGAAGCTACGCAGCTGAGCCACCCAGTGAGGCGGCCGAGGCAACTGCCTTCGTGCACCTCACCTCCCTTTCAGTACTCTGCTTATGTTTTGGTTTCCTGCCGCTCGGGTTGGCCCTTGGCTTCGAAAGCGCCCTCTGTTTTGAACCTAGATACAAACAGAGGTGGAGGTGAAAAGATAAACATAAAATAAAATGCCGACGTGATGATGAAGATGAGCTTGCTTTCAGCGCACGTTTACCGCGTTTTCTGGCACTGACAGCTGCGCCATTGAGTTTTGTTCCCGCATACCATGAGACTATAGTTAGATGCAATCTTCCTCTCCTTCCATCATTCCCGCGGAAAACGCTGCTTCGACATAGCTCTCCGATCATGTGTCAAAGCGCGACGAGCACACTGGTGGGGCGCCAGCAGTCATTTCGGCTGTCAGAGATATGGTATCTTTCGTCATATTCTAAATATTGTGAATTTTAGAGCTAAAGATTTCTTTGAGTAACGGAAATCATGCAGAATTCCGATGTTGTTAGTCCGACCACAAGAGATGTGAAAGCAACAGCTGCGTATGGTGTACGATGCACATGTGCCAGTCAAGTCCAAGCATACAAGGTCATCTGCTGTCTAGCTCTAGCGTAAGCCACGCTCGCTCATGTCTCAATAAAAGACTATCGAAATGCATTCTGTACATGACTCTGTCTGGCGTGCAGCCCTTAACAGCACGAACAGTATGTTCCCCTTCGGACCAGCGAACATCAAGTATAGTATGCTCAAAATTACAAGCGCGTAGAAAACAGAAAATACCAGTACCACAGGAAGAACATGTCTGTCCCGTCTATATTTCTAGGAATGCATCAACTAACCTTATGCGTTATTGTACTGTATAGAGTATAAAGAAAAAAAATAACATATGCGCTTTAACATAACGCTGTTCTTTTCTGTCTGGCGTGAAACGTCTGCCACCTCCAAAGCAAGCGTGGCGGGAAACCAATCATTTTCCTTTTCACATTAGGCGAGGGCCCTCTATGGTACGCATAAGTGTACAGGGTGCTTTGTATTCGATTGCTGTGGTACAGCCTACATCTAAAGTCCAACGCGGGCAAAACTAACCTGCGCACAATTCCGTGCGTTCAAGCCCAAGCTCTCTAGATATGCCTTGGCTTGCCCCGCAGCGTGTCAGCTGAAGAAACCATCAACTAGTCGCTCCCGATTACTCAATCATGACCAACGTAACGACTCTGCGTACATATACCACAGGCACTATAATTAATTCCATTTCCACTACATGGGGAGCCTCGCTGCTTAAAGTTCCAGCACGACATTTAGTACCACTGTCTACACACACATAGTTCCTTATTTACTTCGGGGTACGCGCCTGTGGGCATGCACCTGAGTACGTCTAATGATTACAGCAGAGCTAATGAAGTAGAATCTACAGGCACCTACATTAAAAAAAGTTAAGCTTACTCGTGTTGTACTAAAACTACAGTAAATGCATGCACATCTACACCAATGACTCAAAAGCGTCTCCCTGTTCGTTCGGACCTTGCTGGGGTTATGCTAACGCAGGAGTAACACCGATACTTAGGACGTCACATGTGACAACATCTACGGTGTAAGAACTCCAGGCTCTACGCAGTGCACTAGAATTCGTTGGTCATGAGCTTCGTAGAGTGAATGGGATGTGGTTTCCTGCTCTAAACCGGCTTTCCGATGCCTCCAGTCAGTTTTCCAACGTGTCTATTATGAACAGTTTTCTTACGAAATTGTCAAACTTCATCGTGACGTCAAACAAAAAAACTACGTAGGTCGAATTGGTCACAAGGTCGTTGCGCTATCTGTGGTAAGGACTCCGCAGACAACTGTGCTGCATATCCCACCAGGCATCGCATGTACCTACTATTCCACTGTGAAAAATCGACGCTGCAAAGAAGCTTCGACACCTGTGACTGAATTCACAAAACTTTTATTTCGTAAGTGCGTTACCGCATTGACGAGTCGAATTTGCTAATAGTATGTCCCACATTGTGATTGGCCTAATTATACCGTCACGAAAGTTTTGATTGTAAGAAAATTTTGAGAATCCGGGCCCTGGACCATAGTATCTCAGGGCCGGAGTGGTAGGGGCCAAAGCCTAAGACGAGTAAATTGAATACTTCACTGCAACTCTTCTGGGTTTGATCGACGCGAAGCTTCGCTTCTAATTCGTTGGGGGTTGGGTTCACGAAGGATACATAGAGGTAATTATAAACAGTGTAATATGCGATTATTCTGGCAGCGACCAGTTTGTATGTCTCTGTTCTACTTCCTAACCCACTGATACGACTGGAAAATCGGCCACTTTCCGTGAAGGTGCAGCTGGGACACCTTCCCTGCCGCTCCTCGGCCCACAAGGAAGAGAAGAAGCTTTTGTGGTTCATTAGTAACAATGGGATTTGTGATGACCTTTGTCTATACTCGGTTACAACCGAAATGAAAATATAATATGCACCGAAAAAACTGCGGAACGCGTCTCCTTCACCCGCGAAAAGCAGTCATGGTTGCTAGTTTCTGCTCAAACCAGTAGTCGTTTCTCTCAACTTACGTAAATACCATGCTCATTAAAAGTTAGACGTTTCACGTCATCACGTAAAACATCACAGTTAGCTGAACAGCGACGCCTAAATAGCTGTAGAAATTTATTAGTACGTTGAGGTTTTCGCAGCGACACAATCGTGTGCCTGCATGAGAAAACCAGCTATCTGAAACAGCAGGTAGCTGTTGGACGTCACGAAAAGGAGTAAGTGAGCTGGAGCACTTAGTCAAATTTTCTGTGCGAGCAAGGGCGACGGTGGTGGGTGGAGCCGACATTTTTTTCTGGGGCTCTGTTATGACTGACCCTCACAAGCCACGCGCAATAAGTTGACTGGAGACGAGTTCTCGCGACTCGAGAGACCGTGACCCTTCCCTGAAACGATCTTCCCGTGGCGGGAAGCACCCCATGAGGTAAGAGAGATCTTGCAAGCTTGAGTGGAAAGCGGAGCGAAATGAAAGCTGACGTCACCTCGATAATGAACTATTTTGGCTGCTTTGATCTGCTATGGTGCCGACCTGTCCTGTATGCTTCAACAAGAACGATCAAGTGGTCGTAAATCTTTTTCTTGAAAGAGGTGCAGGAACTCACCCGACATCTTGTTGTCCAGGTTTTCCCCGAGTGATTTTTATTGACCGCAGGAACCTTGCATAAACCTGTGCAACTACCCATCGGCGACGCTGTGTTATATGCTGGTGCCTTGTTGACTGCTGGCGTATGTGTTTGGTTACAATCGAGTAGGAGGAGACTGCCTGAAGGGTTATAACGATGGTGCTATTTGAAAGAAGACGCTCTGGGCCCCGTGTTATGGCTTATTCAGTTCACTCGTCACTGAACGTTTACATTTTGACTATGTAAGTAAAAAATACCAATAACTTTGTTTGTTTTTCGTTTTCCTAACTTGAATCCGTCAGTTTCTCAGTCTGGAGAGCCAGCCACGGTACCAAACGCAGTCCGGGTCCCACGCAACCTAAACGGACGTCAGCGGTGAGGCGCAGATAGACCATGGTCACAGCAGTTGTAACCGAGTATAGTTGTGTAGTGTCGAATTCATAGGCGAATTCACTAATTTTTGCTTTCCTTCCCTCTTATTTAAATCTTCCTCTCGTCCTCACTATCTGACACAGTACGGTAGCCAATCTGACTCTTCTTTGGTCAACCTCGCAGCCTTCAGCCCTTCTGTGTTTTTCTTTTTTTCTTTTCGCTTTTGTGCGGACGGATCGACTCGCTTACGCATTACCATCTTTTTCGACAAGTTGGCCTGTGTACAGAAAAAAAAAGTCAGTTGTAACTACGAAAAAAAAAGGGCAAGAAACCCGAAAATTGAACTAGGCTGTCGTTTCCTTCCTGTTATTAACATAATATATATTTCTAATGATCATTCATTTTGTTACTTTCTACCTGTTTATTGCCGTCTCACTTCTTCTGAGCCTAGCTGAACTCATTAAAAGTTTTTTACGCCAGAGTTATTCTAGAAATTGTTTTTGTCAGTCCTGATGCTGCACATAACAGATAGCAGGCCAATAGCAAAAAGCTCTTACGAACAAAATTTTAGGTCAGCCCAAAGTTATGTCTCTCTGATTTTGAGAGTTGAGGCAATAAAAACAATACAAAACTGCACTAAACCGTGGGCGTCAGCAGGGTGGTGCAAAGGGGGCACTTGCCCCCCTCAAGCTGTAACAGCACTAGCTCGGAAGCCATGTCAGAACTCCCCTCTTCCTCCGGCACCCTGAGGCAACACAGGTTTGCCCCCTCAAGACCATGCTGCCTACACACAAGCGCTTCACAAGGCGATTATGAAGGTGTCGAATTAGCTCGCTCTTTCATGCTCTTTTCAGATCCGTAAAGCAGGAAGTAAACACTTCGAATGGACCTCGCAGCGACGCTTGCTCGGGGAGTCAAAGCGGCTGTCATAGAGTGAAGCCAGGAACGTGTAACGCGTTGTGCCCCGCTCTCGGGAGACGGCAGCAGCAGTAAGTAAGCGCAGAAAGACGAGCCGGCCGTGAGATTTTCGTCGAAGCATCGTTATGCGCAGGCGGCTCCGGGTATAAAACAGTGATGAGTGTGTGCGCCTCCATCGGTGGTGGCAGCTTTCTTGGAGAGAAGAAGGTGGCGTTGACGTATAGGCGAAAGCGAGGAATGAAAAAAAAGAAATCAGGCGGGGGCGCACACGCCTGAATAATGGAGCAGCTGCGCCTAAGCGGAGGTGATTATGAAATATTAAACACGGTGGCGGACCTTTTGGCACGGCGACGGGAACGACGCAGTCAGGCTTCCGCTTGTCTATCGATCTGAACTCGAAGAAAAGAATGCAGCGTGCACGAATAAATACGAAAAAGACAGGCAAGAACGAGAGATAAGCCTGAAAAGAATGGTGTACTGTGAGCAATACGTAAATGTCACAGTGTTCCTTAGACACTGGTGCTGCATGGACATCGCTTAAGTGTTTTTCGGGGAACCATATGCTACCTTGTACTCGTCCGTAATTGTCCTTGACACTGGCGTTCTTTGTAGGACTGCTTAGGATGAAGAAGCGTGCAATCATTCACGTCGAGCATAGTTGATTCCTCTGCTCATAATATTAAAACTAACAAGCATACGGGGAAGATCAGTGGTTTGTCGTGCTAGTGTGCCATGAATTCAGAGAAGGGCGGTGGCGTGGAGGGGGTATATATTTTTCTCCCTTGTAAGCATGTGTCGTTTTCATTCACAAATATACTCTTATCTATCAACTCGAGGAGGAGAGAGCATATCAGGTTGGTATTTTGCCACGCACGTGCTAAGTCAATCATCATATGTGACATAAATCTTAAAAAAAAACTTACTCGCTCTTACTGAGTGTCTCGCTAGTGATATTCTAAGCATGGCTTTGTCATTGAACGTGATCCTTTGCCTGTCTCGGAAATAGCAGGCTTCATCTCAACAAACGTGCAAGGTACACTAAAAAATTAAAAAAATTGAGGGAGGCGGGTGCCTTTTTGATTCGTAACAAAACGATGGACCGCTGAAATGCAGCTCCTTAGCACATAAAACTAGTCTTAATTAACCGAAAAATGCGTGCGATACTAAGTTAGTACTTCGTTTAGCACATATAATACCTCACTTGTTTAAAAAGCCAAGGAACAATTCAAGAACAAAGCTTATTCGAGAACCACTCGAAAACGACCACGAGAAGATGGAGAAACACAAACCCTACCTCAGATCATGCACATGTTTTTCTACAGCGTCTAGTAACCGTTCTAAAGGGGTGCGCAGATTACATTTTATTGTGAATCTTTACATACTCGCCTGAACCACCACTTTCCTAAGTACAATTTCTGTTAGACACAGTGCAATGGTACTTGGTTTCGCTAACTGTTTGCGGAGGAAGCCGCATTTTCCCGGAAGTAATCTTGGGAGGCAGTCAGAAAACACCACCGAAAGCTAATCAAGAAAAAGTTTCATTTGTTTTCGCCAGTATCTACAGTCGACGCAACATTCTTTCGAGCAGAAACAAACCTATTTATCATCAGTTACTTCTCCTGTTAACCTGATAGCATCCCCATATTAAATTGCAGATGTGGTTAACTTTATAAAAATAATCCTCCGCTCAATAAACAAAACGCTTGCTACATTTACCCTGTCACATATTCTTTCAAATAAATGTAACTTCATAAAATCGGAATAGACGTTACTGAAAAAAAACGAATCTTCCATTTCCATCTATTTGTGTATGTATGGGCTTCCCGTATAATATAGCTGCTTAACTAGTCATCACCAGAAGGAATAGGTAAATTGTCGTGACAATAAAAATAAAAGGTCACAGTCCCCATTGCACGCAGTAACATATGCCCAATCATATCTCCGAAAAACTGCTAATGATTAAAATTCGGTGCTTGCATCAGTGACAATTATCACTGATTCCACCAATTTTGAACATATCCTTTAAGCAGTCCTTACCTAATTTTCGCCTCTTATGTTTTATTTAACAATTACATTGTTTTGCTTATTGCCTTAACCATGTCATAAAAATAAAAATATTGTTCATTCCTTACTTTTTATTACGTTTGATGAAGTTGTATTGTATTTATTCTTGTGTCTCAGTCAGTTGCTATATTTGTGTGACCTATGCTTTGTATTCCTTGTTTTTTCTTTGTTGTACATTGCCCTTTCCCTTCTGAAATGTGGTGGTAGCTTGAGAAATAAATAAATAAATAAATAAATAAATAAATAAATAAATAAGTAAATAAAAAGCGGGCTCTCGCCTAAGTGCTAGAACATATGAAACACAATTCTCAGAAGGTTGGTGCGCTAAGGACATTCGTCAATAGTTTTCAGGTTTTGGGTAAGCATGAACAATCGATAGTGCAGTGTACGTCTCTAAAGATTAGGTACATCGTCCAGTGTATATGATTAATCGTGTGCGCAGTTGCTGATATAAATAAAGGCCCTAAACAAAATGTAATGAAAAGCACATTCCAGTAGCATTAATACGGGAAACTGAATCCCAGTCGACGCTGTGGTCACTTTGCCGAATGTATCCTGCCAAAGTGTTTGAAGTATATGCTAGCTAACTAGTTCCCCACACACTTTTTATTACTATAGGTTTGAAGTTATGTTTGTTTTGTTAAAAAAATCTCGTCATCCTCTTTTGCGTATAGCACAGGTTCACCGCTTCAGCATAAATAAGCCAAATGAAATTAAATTTGCATTTTGGAACTGTTTTAGAAAATAGCCTTGTCATAGCTGACATTCACTTTCAAACTTCGCATTATAATACAAAAATAAAATACTTCTTACCATAGACTTGGAGCGGTAAACGTCTGAGTAACATCGGCTGGCAGCAGTCGCCTCTATTTCTAAAAGAGAAAAGTCTTAGTGCGCAATAATAAAACATGCAGAGTAGTACTTTAATGTTACGTGCTCTTGACTTGGGGAAATTCTGAAATTTTGTGACATTTGCGTGAAATACAGTGGAAGTGGGTGCGGAGGGAAAACTTTTGACCAACAGTGGAGGTCTAAAGGCGACAAAGGCTTTCAATCCAAAATTAGGATTTTCTCCTCATATTATGCCTACTCATACGTGTGAAGAGCACACAATAAAGGTGTGAAGACTGGCAAATGACAATGCATTCGAGAGAAAAAAAAACAGTTTATGTGTCTATAACGACAAAGAAACAGCCACTGGCTTATTACTACCAGATTAACGACACAAAGCTAAAGAGCGTAGAGAAATACAAATATCTTGGAATATTTTTAACGCCGGATATGCGATGATATTCGCTTATCGAACTCGTCTCTTCGAGGGTTACTAAAGCATCGTACAGTCTCCGGCGTAATCTTTACCGGTGTCCCTATATGGCATAAAATGCCTAGCTTACAGCACCCTTCTCAGGCAAAATGGTGAGTATTCGAAAATTGTATGAGGCCCTTATGTACACAGTCGAGCTACAATAAAATGGCAATAGTACAATAACTTAGCACTACCTTTATATTTATTAAACATCTCTGTCAATATTCTCCTACTGAGCTCTGTGCACAAGCGCGTCTCGAAAGTTAAGAAGCTCAAACAAAGATGATTGAGAAACTAAAATTTCTTGTCCAGTTAGTTCACAATCAGTTCAAACAACTCACACAGCTTTCTTTCAGCTTAGTAAGCAGGAAAATTTAAGACATCCCCTCTGTACATCATGCCTCTTGGCCCTTATCATGATAGCTTTAGGTTCAGTTACTTCCCCCCGTGCTATTGAAGAACGGATTATGTTAACTGAATCCTCAATCTGATGTTATTTGCTAAAGTCATTTGAAGAAAGTCTAAAGCTGCTTTTTAATGCGCAACTTTGTTGTTACATATAGATTTTATTGTGCTATATTGCTTTGAACTGTCTGTGATGCTGTCTAGCTTTTTTCTTTGCTTTTGAACACGATGTACTTTATTCTGCTTTTTATTTGTACACTTTAGTGTGCCTTTGTCATTTCTTTTGTATATTTTTTGCTGCTGTTTGTAATCAACCTTGCCAGGTGGCCCGAGATTTTTGTGGCAAATTTCGCCCAAAACACACTTCTACCTTCCACCCTGTAACGGCTGTCTAAAGGGCTAACAGTATTAATAAACGAATGTCTTCAAGACGTGATTGTGAAAGTTTGAGACACATCTCACTGTCCCAATGACGGCACATGATAAACAGACAAAGTGGGCACGTCCAATCCTACCAATCCCGGATAGCCAACGATGAAATTTGAATAGAAACAAATTTAGACCACTTTATACGTTTATTGCGACCTAGGAGCGCATTTGGAGTGTCAAGTGAAGCGTAATACATGCGTGCCTGCGAAGTGTCTCCTCGTGAAAATAGCAGGTCCGCAGACTGGCAAGTGGGCAAGCTTAACAAGGTCCATACTTCTCAAACTATCCTAGCGAGCGCTTTAATTATCGACTTGCTGCGACCGTCATTCGTTGTTCAGTCTTATATGTCGTTTCCTACTAAGCTGCGTGTGTAGCTGCACACGTTTTTCATGCAATTCAGACTGGCTGCATGTTTTAGTTGGGTTTGTTAACTCCCTAACCATCACTCGTGCTCCTTTTTTTTTCTTCTGGTATTTTCTTACTAAACCTGCAAACTGGACTTGTACCACGAATGCGGTCTGACGAATTGGTATTCCTCAAGGATCACCTGCGAAGCAAATAAATGCCGGCAACAGAGTCCTTGATTTCGACAAGATTTCAGTACTGGCTGGGTGCAGGCGTAGGCAGAACGTGATCTCGTGAACGTGCGTGCACGGGCGACAGAACGTCAAACTTTCCACTGTTTTATTTTCCAGTACTGTTTTTTTCTTTCCTTCGAATACAAATAGGGGTCAGCGCGAGTCAGCGCTACAGAAGGCGTGCACCAGGATGAGCGATGCGCTGAATGCGTAACACATACGCTTTGCGCGGCGAACTCAACAAGCAATTGCAGTCTTCAGCATTACAACTCTATGAGGAGCCCTAATTTACTGGCAACAGAGAATTATAACGCAAAGCAATACCGACATTCCACTCGCATCCTGTTTAACGTATTTGGAGGCAGGGCGGCGTTTAAACATTCCTCCGTCATTAGTGAAACAGCCGGAGTGCAAGAAATAGGTACAGCGAAGATTACCAAAGAGCAAGGTTAACGAACTAGAATACTTGATTCACCCTGTCACATTAAATAGGAGAGGATGCCCAAATGACATCACCAGAAAATGTTTGAGTTTTATTATCTTTCAGCACCGAAATGTGTCCCGTTGCTCTATTCGCCTGTGTTGATACACCAAACCGCGGAATATGACTGACTACCGATTTCAGCAATAACTTTGTGAAATTACTATTTTGGTGAATTATAAAGAAGGCAAGAATGGCACGCTTTAGTCCCCAACCCCCTTTTTTTAAGAATCAGGGCTGCGCAAGTTATGAAGGGGCACTGCTACGCAAAAGTCAGCCCTTTCAAGCCTCTTTTTATCGCTACAAATTCATATTGACAGACACAGCTGAAATGTGCTGTGATATGCTAGGTACACTATTTCTTTCAGAGTGAAAACATGTAACAGTGCTTCACGCTTGGTAGCGACACAGTACCCAAGACAGAAGATGGAGCATAGCGGATGACTCCGGATTAATTTTGACCTCTTTCTTTAACGTGCACTTCAACTTTCAAGTATAAGTAATCGGTTGTTTCTGCATTTCTCTACCTGACGAAATGCGGCTACCGTGGCCCGTATTACAACCCGTGTCATCGTGTTCAACAAAGCAACACCATAAGTCCTAAACTATCACATAGGATTGCGATCACACTTGCTTCATCGCCGCATAGAAGGATCAGAGAAACCAAGTTTCGGGGAAGCGGCCCGAACAACAAAGCAGCGATTCACATCGCATTCGGAGGAGAACACAGCCACTCGAAACGAGAGCCGATTCGTCTTTGTGACGCTTCCAAACATGCAAGTATACGAGGGCGCACTCGCTCGAGGTTTGGACCGACGCCGGGGCCCCGAGCGAAAGTGCATGCGATGCCTTCAGCCCCGGCGTCGCAAAGAACATCGCGTGCCCCGCGGACCTTCCTATCTGTTCAGTGCGCGTCAGTGGTCCCCGAAGAACCCGAGGGACACCGCCGTTCACTTGAGGCCGGCGGAGCGATAACGCTCAGCTAACTCGGGCGGGGCGGAGGCCGTACCTCTCCCGGACGGCCAAACTTGAGCGCCGCCGAAACAAAAGGGCAAGGAGCTTCGAAGAGGCACACGCCCCGTTCCTCGGGCCGTTTCTTATCGAGAAGCAAAGCACGAAGCTTCACTCACCCAGCGCGATCAAAGGCCGCCAGGCGAGTAGTACGCAGTTCACACGCGGTTAACCCGCCTGAGCCATGGCTTCCGCGGCGGCGGCTGATTAGTGAAATCAGGCGTGGTTACACGGTCATGCGCCCGCGTTGCGCGTTGTTCCCGGTTTCTGAACCGCGCGCGCGGTGCATCATTAGCGGCATTCAACGCGCGTAGAGCAAGCGGCCGCATCGTCGGCACGGAAAGGGCCGTGACTGGCAGGAATCACAATGCGAGACGCTGCCGGCGTCTCCTTGTGGCTCAGGATCTGGCGCTCGTGATTGTTAGCGAGCCTGGATAATGGCACTGTCGTGCTTACTCTTCATTGTTCGCGGGTCATGCCTTTGTTTTGGGGAAACGCCTCGGGCGGCCCCGTGTGTGCGCCTGTGTGTGCGGAGCCAAGGCAGCGAACAGCGGCAGCGCGGAAGTCTATTCCGCAACCGGGTCTTATCTATTCGCTGCGGCAGGCTGCTTGGACGTTGCAAAACACGCGCGGTTTGTCGGTGCCACCGCTCGTCTGACAATCTCGCCCTTTGTTCCCGTTGAAGAACTGGCTCGTACATTGCGAGACAAGACAAACGATCGTGGCGATTAGCCGCGTTGTGTCCCCTGTACCCGCGTAGCGCGGTCACCCGGGCGACGACGCCGAGAATGGTTGCAGCGCTGCGTGAAGCGCCTCAGGAGCCATCGGGAGTTTTGGCTGCTACATCACAACAGCTTCGCTGAACCCACACAACCGCCTCGACAGGGTGATCCGCTGTAAACAAACGGGTGCGGTTTTTTTTCTCGATTGGACTGACAGCTCGTCAGCGGAGAGAACAAAAACGGCCTATTCACTCTGTTGTTTCCGACCGAATAGCCTTACTGGAAGGGCCCCGCAATTTAGAAATTCACTTTAGGCCTTTAAAGAGCCCGCATCAGTATTTTTTTTCTTAAATTTAAGTAAGAGCCACAACACTTGCAGAATAGGTAAAGTTGTAAATGCATGCATACAGGTGCTAAGTCCGGAAGAAAAAAAAAACATCACGATGAAACAGAACTTACACCCCACGCGAAAACTAAGAGCAATAGACGTTCTTAGAATAAATATAGGGTAATAGTCTAAGTAATAAGCAGGAGTAAAGTGGTTATGTTATGATCGTTTCTATCAGTTGTTTCATTATTTTTGAAGGTTTGAAGGTTTCCTTTATATTTATTAAAAAACGAATAAAAAATTTGTGATAAAGAAAGAGGTCCCAAAGTAAAAACTCTCAGGGGAACCTCCTGTTAGCACACGTATAAATATTCCAAACAAAGATTGACAGCTGAGCATATATATATATATCTATATATATATATATATATATATATATATATATATATATATATATATATATATATATATATATATATATATATATATATATATATATATATATATATATATAGATGAAATAGATGATCAGAGTTTCTTCCGGCTACCGTAATGAAAGTTATAAACTTCGATAATAGTGCAGTATAGGAAACAAAACAATAAAATATTTATTTAATCCTAACAGTTTCGGCTGGTGGATCAGCCTTCTTCGGAGGATGTAAGTGAAATGATACAAGTTCCCGTAGCAGAGGGTGACCCTCTGCTACGGGAACTTGTATCATTTCACTTACATCCTCCGAAGAAGGCTGGTCCACCAGCCGAAACTGTTATGATTAAATAAATATTTTATTATATATATATATATATATATATATATATAATAGCATTAGCACGCACACACATACACAAACGCGCGCGCGCAGTGTCACGAAGGGAAGAAATCACCAGACAGGCGCAGACTAATATTTAACAGGAAGGAAAAAAATTACATTGAAGGGCTCGCTTTTTTTCAACGTGGTAACTTGGCATGTAAGGTTTTGCAATGCTAAGAGTGAGGGCACGGGTGTGGTTTCCGACTCTGGCAGCGAAATGTAAAAAAACAACTCGCACGCTAAAATTTCGATGCATGTTAAGGAATCCTACGTGATCAACATTATTCCGGAGTCGTGTACTCTGCATAAGCTGCACTCCTCGTTTGTTTGTTTGTTTTTTCAATGTACAACGCACTGCTCTATGTAATCGGCTACACTTGAATCTTATCTACATTCTGGAGCAACTGGAGGTAATGATGCCAACACCAATTTAATGACTATTACAACAGGGAGGCTGAATACTAGCCAATAAAGGCCATGTATATACCTAGCGCAGACCACAGGAATAGCTAGCGCAACCCTTTGACAACCAGGGTTAATTACATAACCCAATCTAAGCTCACTTCCGTTTGTTTTTACGTTGTATACATAAAGAATGAAAATAGAGCAAAAGTAGCCGCTGCTGAGGTCGTAGCAAGGACACAACGCAGGGATGTCATTCAAGAAATAACTGCAAGCGCGGCCGCTGGGTGGCTCCCATTCGCCACGCAGAGAAAAAACGAAATCGCCCATCTGAAAGGCGGATGTAGGCCACGCAGCTTTCTGCAGAACCAATGGGGTGCGCTATTCTGCGTGCCGCGACCGGCGGGCTGTTGACTCGGACGCATTCGTACGGGCGCAAGCCGGCCATTGAGTTG
This sequence comes from Rhipicephalus microplus, assembly GCF_043290135.1. Classification (NCBI taxonomy): domain Eukaryota; kingdom Metazoa; phylum Arthropoda; class Arachnida; order Ixodida; family Ixodidae; genus Rhipicephalus; species Rhipicephalus microplus. The sequence goes on from NC_134710.1 coordinate 28,776,234, forward strand.
GCGACACAGCCGAGAGACGGGCCAGAAAGCCGCGCAGGAAAGCTCTCCGCGCTGACCGCGCCGCTGCTCTCAAATGCAATGTCGGCAATGCTAGCACAATAAAGAAATGCCCGCTCAGTCTGCATTCCCATTCGGGTAACGGCCTCTCTGAGGCGCGTTCTCGGCCTAGCGACCCCTGTGCGCGGAGTAGGGAACTATTTCTATTAACAATGCATCGGACGGGTGCCCGCTAACGCGCTTCGCCCGAGTACGGAAAATGTGAAGGAAGAGGGCAAACAAATGCAGCATGCAGGCAAGGCTTCGCCGCAAACGAAGTTCCGTGGCAGGAAAGCCGGGAAGCCAATATTTCTTCCGAACTGCCAATCCTGTATTCAAACAACAGTCTTCGGCGACCCACTGTTTGATTGAGCTTTGTGCAGGCAGGTCGGGGACTGCATCTCTTCGCGATGATGGTGTTTTTGATCTGCTGTCACAGCAAGAGAAATCTTTGTATTATAGTGGCAGCTTTTTACAAAATTAAAGCGTGCAGTGAAATGAACGATGCTTTAAACAACGCAAATTATTTTATAAAAAATACCTTTGGTCCAATTTCGTCGCGAGAATCAAACGAACGTAATTTTTCAAAACAATTTTTCTCTAAGAATCTCAGCAGTGCACTAGGTTACGGTAGTTGAGAAAAGGACGTACGATCTCTTGTATACTTAAACCTGCACTTTAAGAAATAAATGGTCAGTTTTTCTCCATTCATCTATCTTTGTATTTATGGCATTGCAGAAATATCACGCCGCAAATATGACGTTGTTTTCAGCTAACTACATTCAAAATTTTGTTGTTCTTGTTTATGTTACTTGCGAGAAATCACAGAACGGCAACTGAACACATAAAAGTTACAGAAATCAAAATAAGGGTTATAGGTGTCAGTGAGAGCTAGGGAAATGCAACAAAAATTTCGTTTTGATATTCATATTGTAAAATTTGATTCGTGCTCTCAGAGATTCCTTCATCTATTATTTCGAAATTTGTGGCATTCATAAAAATGCAGATAAATAAGGTAGGTCCTGGTACGACATAAGCGACTCGCAGAGTCACGCAGACACCTCTAAGTGTTATGGAACTGCTAGACGCCAATTAGCGTGAACGGAACATTGACAGCGGGCGGCAATAACATGCAGGAAAGAAAACGTGTGTGCCGTTTTGATGTGCGCCAGTGAATGACTAATTTTCCCAATTTCATGCCATTCATTTTTGACGAATAATAGAGAACAAATTAGGGAGAAGGAAAGACAGATTGGTTAACAAGTTCAGAATATCCTGTTTGCTAACTGACACGTGGGGACCGGAAAGGCGAGATAGAAAGAAGGAGAGGAAAGAAACAAAGAAAGATAGCACACAACGGCTCGGCTTAGTATTTTCACGACCAAAAATATCTAACTGACCAGCCATAGCCAAGCAAGGTGTTTTAAGATAAAAGTTATGAAGAGAAACATTTCAAAAATACGTGGTACCTTACTACGCAGTGGAACGCTCAGAATAATCGAACGACGATGTGAAGTTAGGACACTCGCTCACCCAAGCTTTTCTGTTAAAGTATGGTTACGTATCTACGAACTCCGAAGAATTATTTGGGGCTCAATCAAAAAGAGAGAGTTCCTCAGAGTAATGTGATTGCAAATGATCTCAGTAATTTACGCTAAAAAATGAAGGACACTATGTGAATTCCAAAATGTGTTTGGGGAAAAAGTGTGGCCGTTCGACTGAGTATGCTATGTCTTTTTTTTTCACTCCCAGTGGAACGGCACACAAACAAAATGTGCGCGTGTTTTAGTTTTAATATTCAATCAAATCACAAATCGCAAGCGAAACTAATCTGCCTCCGTTTCGTATACGTTCGTATACTCGCGCTTTGCGCATCGTGCAGGCGCCACCCACGTTTCAGCGCTCCTAAGCCTCATAATTGTTCCACGTGAGGGGGAGATGCCACAGCTGGCACCGTGCCAGGGAATCGGACACCGGTCACCGCTGGTAAAACATTAAAGGCTATCACCTTCATATTGCGAGCATCGGCTCTGTTCACTACGACCGTTATTTGTCGAACATAGAATTTATTCCGTCATACAACACCATTTCATTCCTATGCTTTTTTTTTTTTCTGTAAAGCGTGCACCTCTGTATACTTAGTCGTTGTGAGGCAAAGCAAACAACAATAACTCAGATGCGCGTTTGAGTTTTCGATTTTATATCCTGTGTCCGTGTTTACGCGCTCACTTTTTTTGGAATAATTACTTACCAACTAGCCTAACTTGTTGTCATTCAAAGTACTAGTTATTCTACTTGTGGAGCACATACTTACTAAAAACAAGAACAGAGGCATAGCTAACATTTTTTGGAGTAGGGGTGGGTGGAGGAAACACTTTTTACATTATCATGCGCAAGTTTGCATGCGGTTGTGCCTACATACAAATTCCAAAAGTAAAACTTTTACGCAAGGGAAAGGACTAAAGTCAGCCCCCCCCCCCCCCCCCTCTTATGCTCTGGCTACGTCAATGCTTGCCAAGTATACCCCTGCATCGTTCGTGAACCAAACATGCCCGAGAAGGTATGAATACAATGAATTCGTTAAAACAAACTTGCGAAGTGAAATACATCTGCAATCATTCTGTTAGCACAAGTAAGAGATTCGCGCTAAATCAACCCTCCCAGAATGTCACTGCAATACATTGCCAATTCAGTGGATATCACCTGAGTTCGCAAAAAGAAAAAAAATACAACTCATTCTATGGGCTTACATGAAGAAGATCACAGCTGAAAACTTTACCGTGAACAATCTTGCGAGAAAGCAGCACCTGCGTAGCGACCTGATGGTTGGGACTAAAGCAAAGAAAAAAACTCCGAATAGCATTGTTTACTATGAAATACAGGCAGTAAACACTAGAAGCCAGCTTCGGTAAAATCCCCCAGACGCTCCCAGCTTAAATAGAACCGATCTGTCTTCTCATCCACGCTTGCATGAAGGATGCTTCTTGCACACTCCAGCTTTTGTTGTTGTGACTCTGCGAGTGGATAAACGGAGCAACACAGAGAGCTAGGATGTGGAAAGAGCCTTCATTTTACTGTTCTCGCGTGCTTTTTTCACCTTTTTTTCCTGTTCGTTCCTTCAGAAACGTGCAATTGGCAAGAGTATCCCGTGGGTGCGCAAAGACCATCGATCGTCTGACGCGAGACCGGTATATAAGAGCACCATTCTAGCTTCGAAGCAAGATTGGCCCTGCTGCTGCTCGCGCTGGTAATGTATGGATGCACCAGTTGCACGATTATAAAGCTGATTTCAGATGCGTTTGGATAACCCAACGACCTGTGCGCAGTACGACCTCCATTTGGAAAACTAACGGAATGCGGAGATGGCACATTCGCCGCAAATGAAACCCTAGAGACCATTTCAAACTAAAGAGCTGCTAAGTCGTTGACGAGATGTTAGCAAAGTGTTGCAAAATCTCTTAGCAGATACATGCCGAAGTTACGATTGGCTTTGTGTCAGGAAAAAAAGGAGTATGATTATGTAGCGTCAATATTAACGGAATACCACGATCACGTTCGTTGTGACTGGCAGCGATGCAATGCTTTGCTTTGATGAAATAGTATGGCTATTATATTTATGTTGTTGTCAGAAGGCTTATTGAAGCACTTAAAGCGACCAAAAATACTTGTAACTCTGTGTGTGCCAATGTTTGGCCTAGGTGCCGCCAGAGTCTTTCAATAGTTTTACTGGTCGTGAAGCTTCGGCGAAAGTTTGATATAGAGACAGGAGCAACCGCTAGGGGCACCCTCACCCACGCCAGGGCATTGGAGTGGCCGCAGCGCTGCAATAGTAGAGCACGCGCCGGAGCTGTGAAACGTTATTAAATGTAGCCGTGAAGGTTGAATACACCTTCAGATTGATGTTAGCGTCGAGGAAATACGGGAAAGCTCTAATACAGTGAAACTTGGCGCCGAATGAGGCTTTGAAACTATAAATTCGATGGCATGCTGATTCCGCTTTAAGATATGCTACCGATTTAAAACACGCCTATTTTTTTCCTGAGGCATCTAGTGAACATTTGCGTACAATACAGAGTTCTTCAATGACTTTGGTGGTTCTTAACGTGTCGCGAAAGTGCAGTGGTTGCAACTTTTGACAGCGCATATCCAACCTTCCAGGCTATAAGAAATTCGGTGTTTATATATATCAAGATACATGTCTTAAAATTGCCTCGCACCTATTGAACCAACGGCCACTTTGAATGAATTAGTGCTTTTAATTTAGCAAGTGGTCAGTATCATGCAATACTTCATGTGACGTTTGCCTCATTCACGTGTTTTTTGTGTGTTAAATTATCTCTACAGTGCCATGGCGCATTCTAAGTTCGATTGCCCATGCAATGTAGTTTCTCGGTCCTTTATTCTGCTGTGTAGCTTACTCATGCTGTGTTTTCCCAGTCCTTCTTTATTGTTTTCACTGTAAAAGCGAAATCCTAACACAGTTTACAAAAAAAAACAAATACTTTTATTATGAAACGGTTGTCTATGCGCAGGTACTGTCAAACTGAAACTGATCTAATGAATGTAAAAGAAAAAACTATGTAAAAAACAATGCATGAACAAAAAGAGAAGAAAACAAAAAGAAAAAAGAGCAAAGAAATTGAAAGAAAATGAGAAAAAGAAAAAGAATGGAAAAAAGAAAGAAGGAGAAAAAGTCAAAAGAAAAGATACAGAAGGCAAAAAACCGAGAATTTCGCTACATGAATAAAAAAAGACAACAAAGCGAGAACACAAAAAAGGTAAAAACAAAAAAAGAAAAAAAGCTCAAGACAGAAAATTAAAGACCTTGAAAAAGGAAGAGGGAAAAAAAGAAAGAATTAAAAAAAGAAAGAACAATGTTGAAACAAAAAGTGTGAAGACTGTGTACATTGAACTCACGAAGGGTAAAAGTCTAACAATTACCAAAAACCATCTCTCACAATTCAAAATTTTCTTCCTCAGAATTAGAATTACGCAATAATATCTCCGAAGTTTAGGAAAAATTCTAATGAATACTTACAAGTCAACCACTCATAATTTAAATAACTCGACATTCTGTCACCCTTTAAATCCGCTAAATATTATTATATGTAAATAAGAAACAAAAATCCAAGAATAATTCCACCTCTACGTATATACTCCGCAGCTACTACTAGGAAGAATTAATGAAACTAACATGCAAACCAACTTGACACTAACGGGGCGGAGGAGGGGGGGAAGTAATCAAAAGTTTTACAGAGTACTCCTTTCGGAAGGGGAGTTTCAATCAATAAACATTTCTATCGGGCCAGTTGGTATGAATCAGTCTTGGTAGGAAGCACACAACTTTTAAACAGGAGCAAAAGACACAAGCGCGTGTGTCTTGTGTTTCTGTGGAAAAGTTGTGCGCTTCCTCCCAAGTAAGTTTAAATCAACAGGCAACTCCTACTCTCGCAACAAACAAGAAAAACAAGAACACCAAGACAGCCCCATCAAGATGCGCATCGCAAGAATTCACCACTGCAGATTAAATTCGGCCAAACATGTCAGCAGCGAGAACAACATTGTAAACTTGTAAACCAAACTAAGTGCTTTTCTTTTTTTTTTGTCCGGTTCGACTGGGGGCGGATCGAGTCCGCTTCTCCTGCACATCCTTCCGCCTCTAAATTTCCCTTGGCCCTGCCCCGTTCAGTTTTCTTTTCTAATTGGCATTGCCTGCTATATGCTTATGGTGCGGACTGAGGATTTTTTTCATACCTCACAATAAAGAATGTAAAGGAGAAAGCCTTACATCACTCCTCAAACGTGAAAATTTACCGACTGCTCCGATCTACCGATTTACCGATCTTCTCGTGCTCATGACTCATTCATATAAAAAATAACCTTGCACGCTTTTATAGCTTGCACAAGTTTTGTATCTCATCGTGGTGCAACCGCTCTTGCGCCATCACCTTAGCAAACATCTATTGGCAGCGTTGAAGTCTCTGTTGCATGGAACGGATGTGTGCTTTCGATTTTTCAAGCTGTGAGTAGCTGCTTGTAGCGGTGCCTGTTCGGCATATCACCTCTACACTTTTTGGTCATCTCAGTGCCTGTATAAACAAAAACGTTGAGCATTTCACTCATCTGGCTTCCACATTACCTACTGGCATGAAACGAGGAAGAGGCTACCGGTATGCTCAGCTTCAATAAATGCATCATTATCCATTGCAGCTATGTCAAGAGGGCTGATGCACAGTCCGATGCAGCCTCTACAGTATCCAGCTCGCTGACGATTCCCGTCGATGCTTGTAGGCGAGCGAGCTCTGCATATTTCTGCACTATACAAATGAGCCGTTAGGGCGTGAAAAATCATCGGCTAGCGTCGGCAAAAGTTTCGGAACGTCACGTGGTGACTTGACTACAACGCCTTCGATTAGCCACTGGTCCACGCGAACGATGTCTCTCTCATAGAAGTGCTTTTCACACACGTTCACATTCGGGGAAACAAATGTGAAACCACCAGTTTATTGTTGCGGCATTGCGTGCTTCAACTTTACCCGCCTATCAGTGTAGGCAACGAGGACTCGGAGGCTTTTTCGTCACATTTTTTTTTTTCGTAACCGGATTGACAACCAGGTACCAAGCAGGTATAGAGTATTTTTTCCTATCTTCAGGCACAGTAGACTAGGCATAATGATACCCACACGGTGAAAAGCTACGCGATGACATGCCACGACATTATGCTTTCACCGCATAGCGGCACCAGCAGCCTGCCTCCCTCCGGTCTGCCCGATATCCCGCGCGGTGACGCAGCGCCGCTCCGCGGCCTCCGCTCGCTGTGCACAAAACTCTCCCATGGAATTACGGCGAAGCTTCATGACCAATAAAAGTATTGAATGACTCTTGTGTCATGAAGAAACGAGTGTGTATACTTGGGCCAGATTAGGCGATGTCTGGTCGACCGTTGTCGGAGGTTGGAATACAAAAAAAAAATGCTCCGATCAATAAACAACTTTGAGAGTCTTTCCATATCTTTGAATAACTTCAGACTGAGAAATATAGCGACCCCCGTGATTTGTGGCGCAAAACTATGTTTCGATTGCCTGTGTCAACCGTTGTGTTGTGTGCCGTGTGTCATGTACGTTGTTAACATTGCGAATGGGCCACGCAACATCATGATTGCGAGAGTGCTTATTGTAAAAATTCCCTGGCTCATATAATTTATTAGCCCTAAGTGCTGTTTGTAGTTGTCTTTGCTCCGTTTGTAGACTTATTTATTGTGACAACGCAAGCAGGGCGCTTCTCCCACCTTTAAGAAGGTGAGAACGTGTAAGTAGCTTTAAGTTCAATTTTCCAAATATCTTTCAGGTATTTCACATATACCCGAAAGAAATAAACGTTCCGTATGTTTCTTTCTCAGTGTCAGTTGCCGCATGGCTGCATTTATTTACTTAAGTAATTACTCAGCCTGGCTCAGCCTAGAGCTAAGCCCCAGAGTTGCCTAACGATCCTAGTATTATTGATGGGAACCACCCCTTTCACGCTACGAATGCTGGGAATAGAGTTGATGGGTCAAACTAATTTCGCAATGCAATATTGTATTTAGTGCCCCGCTATATGTTACGCTTCGTAAACGCAGGGAAGAAGTGAAATTTCAGGGCTTGTTTTCTTTGTTAGACACATTATAATTAAAAAAAAGAGATAATGAGCCCAAGAAAAGTATAGGATATATTATTTGAAGTAGCTGTAATGTAAATTTGAAGAAAGAAAAGTAGACGAAAAGAAAACTCGTCGCCGACGGGATCTGATGAAGTCTGTGACCTCAAATAACGCGTGCGATGCTATACCGCTGAACTTCGGGGGCGGTCATCCCACGACCGCTTCACAGGGTATGTATGTGCATTCAAACGTGGGAGCGTAAGTCAGCGCCACCTGAAGCCCTTTTGGCGAACATGGAACCATCTTTTTCTTGTGTCTGGTGGTGTCACGTATAATGTGAACCTATTATTATTATTATTATTAATATTATTATTATTTTTATTATTTTTATTATTGGGTCTAACAAAAAAACAGCCCTTAAATTTACTTTTATTGCCTTCAATTAGTATGTCTGAGGGTCTATTGATCAGATGACCGCCACCGTAGCTCAGTGGTAAAGCATCGGGTGCGTTATTGAAAGATCGCAGGTTCGGATCCTGCCAGTCGGATGCTTCTCATCCACTTTTCATTCGTAAGATTTACAATTTAGTTACTTCAAATACCATTTCCTATACATTCCATGGCAGCAATTTTTGTCACTTTTTATTAATATTGCAACGTCAACTCAAAGATCGTGCCTAGACTTTTTCGGTAGTTAGCTTCCTTCTAGGGACAGGTTGCTTTAGCCCTTCGCATAGGGTTTAAAAACTTACACGCAACGTATTAACAGGTTGCAATGTTAAACAACTTAGCGTTTCGAAGCTGCGCCATGGGTTATACATAGGACATCGTGTTGGGGAGCTAAGAATGAATCGTTAGCTTCTTTCAGTATTCGTGGCACGATATGGGTGCTCCCTGTCTCGAGGGAAGTCGTGTCCCCTACGGCCTCAACCTTAACCGCAGAAAGGGGCGTGTAGCGAGACAGTGAGTGCAAGTGGCGAGAGGGGGGCGAGACCCTGCATAACGAGGCCTCCTCAGCGGATCACTTAACTCGCTTCTCGCTCTGTCGCAGCCACACTGGACGACTTCCGGAGCTCTCGTGCTGCGACAACGTGCTGTCGTCCGCGTTCTCGCGCGAGCGATGATCGCAGCCGCTATCGGCACCTCGCAGGCCCGCGCTGCCACCGACGACCGTTGAACGCGGCGAAGACGCCCTGGGGTGGAAGTCGCCCCCCCCCCCCCTTTTTTTTTCGCGATAACGCTGAGAGAGAGTGGTCGTTTTAAAATAGCAGTACAATCACTCGAGCCTGCGAGAAGTTTGAAGGTCTGAAGTAACCACTTTGAATGGGTAGTGGCCACAATTCGTAAATACACCGATGCGAGAGACAGAAATATGATCAACATTTTAGCAGGAATGTATGCCTCGAGATTTCAACGATCATTTTCGCCATTGGTAATGCTATAGTGGTGCAGAATAGCCTTAGAAATGAACGACAAAGCGTCTCACGACGGCTCAAAGATAACTTCGGTACTCTGCTGGTGGACGTCACCTCGCTTTTCATTTTATATTTTATGAGGTGTTCAGTCATTATAGTAATATTTTCAGCATTATAATCATTATAACAATAATTTTTCAGCAGCCCCAGTTCATGCAGAGTTATCGGAATGTTCGACGCTTCTGTAAAAACGTGCTTCTCAGATAAAGCGTGATCGTGGTGTACTTCATGGTGTAAAATATTCGTGCAGCGTTGCGACGTCCACCTTTGAACATTTTACTTATAATAACAATTGTTTAACGTTGGAATGGGACGAGGTCGAATAAGCAGGACTTAGCACACGAGCTAACTTTAAAGGAACCCTTAAGCCTCGCCGCGTTGGTATAGTGGCTAAGGTACTCGGCTGCTGAACCGCAGGTCGCGGGTTCAAATCCCGGCTGCGCTTCCGATGGAGGCGGAAAAGTGTTAGGTCCGTGTGCTCAGATTTGGGTGCATGTTAAAGAACCCCGAATGGTCGACATTCCCGGAGCCCTCCACTACGGCGTCTCTCATAATCATATGGTGGTTTTGGGGTGTTAAACCCTACATATCAATCAAATAATTTGGGCACAAACTCGGTTGTTCGAGAACACGTGCACTTGCGCTGGCTCGCGTGTTGCAGCCTCGCGCTTAGCAAGGAAAGGGGGAGCAATGTGCGCGTGCCTCACGAACGAGCACGCAGTGTATTGCATTTACCCATCGCAAAGGAGCAGCGCGCGTGACCACAAAACTGCGAGCGAAGCAGTCCCAGCGCGGCGACGACCGCCGGTACGGCTGTGTCACGCAGCTGCATGCGTAGCTGCCAGAAAACGCTGCCATCGATCTCGACCCACCTCGCACGTGCTAGAGTCGCGGCCGTATAGCCCCTCCTCCCCCCACCACATCGGCACCGCCGGCGCGGCGGTTAGGTTCGCTTATTTCGGAAGCGAGTCGCGTTTTGTTTCCTCGTGCGGGATTCCAATGGGTGCGCCGAATCCGATAGAGAAAAGTGCGTGCGTACGCTCGCATTCGTATACGGCGCTCGCTGTGCAACCACGACGGCTGCGAGCCACCGGTGAACAATTTTCGGAGTTGGCGGCGGCTGTTGGCGTCCATACTTCGCGCTCCTTCACTCGCTCTCTCCCCAAGCACCAGTGGCGACGAGGCGGGGCGGCGGCGCAATTGAAAACGCAATCGACGTGCCTGTGGTCCCGCCGCGACCGGGATCGCTGACGCCACCGCTACTACAGAGATAAACGCGGGCAACAATAACAAAAAAAAATAAATAGGCGCAAAGGGAGAAAATAAAGGGAGCGTGGCGCTATAGCGCTGACAGGAAAAACACACGCTCCGCGTCGGGCCACCGACGCCGTGAATACCAACGTGATGCACCGGTTCTTTCTCTCTCCTCCTCCCATTCCGCGCCTCTGCAGCTACGCTGGGATACGTGGCTCGCTATCGCGCGCATACGCTCTGCAGGCCCGCTCGCGGTTGTGGAATGCGCTGGCGACACCAAACCAACTGGTGGCGGCGAGAACCTTTCTTTCTTGTCTTTAATATCCGCCTGACATTGCTTTTATCGGGCTAGCCTGCCCGCCGGCACACCGGGTTTGCTTTACACAGAGCGCTGGCAGGGCATGCGGTGGTAGGTGCTACCGAATTGCCAGCAAAACGGCGGCCATCGTTTGAGAGGCTACGGCAGCAGCAAACGCCCCTTAGTGCCTATACCAGGAACCACTCGTAGTGGAGGGATATAACGTTGTGCTGACGTCACGGCACTGCTGTTTGAGGCATTTCCTTACTACAGAGGCTACTATTTTTAAACCATGGATTAAGTATTAGCATAAGTGCCGAGTTTATGCGAGGCCTGGTTATGTGTCCTGTAGTGTGTACGTGTTCGTTTTTTTAGATACTGATTTCGATTTACATAAATCAATGTTCTCAACTGGTTTTTGAATGACACTTCTCGGCTCATGCCACGCGAGTATCCCGTAAAAAAACAAACTGCCTAGAAGAATTCCGGTGTTGCTAAAGTACATGTAAATTTATCACTTCTTCCAGGCTAATGACATTCGATGATAGAATTGTAATATTTGTGCAAGTATAGATGCAAAGTCCAGCAAGCAAACGCCAGAAATATACGGAAGTCTTGTGTATTACCAAATTGAGTATCTATCATTTCAGTATCTCAATTGAGTATCGTGAGTGTCACTGACCGGAAGAACATTGCGCCAGTGAGTGCAATGACCCATCGGCGACAGCGTGTTCTCGGCTGGTGTCATGGTGGGTGGTGCGGAGTGCGTGATTGGTTTCAACGAAGAAGGAGGAGCCGAAGTGAGGGGTTGAAAGGACAGTGTTAAGTGAAGGAAAAGTCTCTGGGTCATGTAGTGATGTCTCATCCACCACGCTCGTGGATCGCTGAACTCTTAACTTCTTATATGATATAAATAGTTGTGTAAAGAATATTAGTAAAACAGCTTCTTTTTCGTTTGCCCAACTTCCCAGCATCATTTCCCGTACCCGGATACTCAATATCCTACATACCAAGCGGCGGTGAACTCGGAACAACAACGTGAATCAAGCATGCGCCACAAGTTACTGAGACTAAGGAAGTGAGTGAGACAAGTTAGACAATCCAGAAAGATAATGAGACTAAGAACAGCAACAAGCTCTTTTTGCAATCAGAAAATGCAAAACATGGAGACTAGGAATGAAAACATGTAACTTTATCCCTTTGTATATAGCGCATCTTCCCGCTCAAAACACGGAAGTTACGTAGGGGATCAGGTATGATAAGGCATCGTATATTTTAGGAATACAGGTTGTTTTTTGTAGCGAGCTCTAGAATGAGTGGCAACCGGCAAGAGTGGCCCTGCCACGCCTGAAAACAGATAACATTACATTTTTCTTTAAACAGAAAACTAACTTATAAGGCATGACAACGGGCATTTTTATCATTTCGCTTGCATAAGTATTCACGCAATTACCATTTCTATAATTTGATTTTGTTTAGAAACGTAACACTTCTTTCATTTATTGTTTCAGTAATTTTTAGAAACAGTGCCAACGAGATAGGACCTTTACAGTTAAATTATTTCGTAACCACTCCAGTTCTTTCATTAGATAGGAATACGCTATTATTACGGAAACAAGTATTCTCCGAATTACCAGGCGCAAGTGGCATCATACAAATGCTACGCTTCTGTAAGATATCTTAGTATTCGTAAATGTTGGCTTTCCATGGCTGGCGAAAATTTGACTTGGTGTCCTTTTGGGCTTGTTTGCAGATGGACGCCTTTTTTTACTCCATCTTTGAGATCATCATGGATTAGTCTTTGAGAGTTAATCGCATTATAGTTGACACAATCTCGATAATAACATCATGAAGTTCTTCTCAATGTTTCAAAAGTACGAAAACTAGACAAACAGGTATAGAGATAATTAGGTTCCTTGTATAAGAAAACCGCACGGCTTTTGAAGTTCTAGAAGCTTTCCCAGATGAGCAGTTGCTTTCGCATGTTGCACCTTGGGAGGCACTCCCTCTCTTCATACTGCATTCGTATTCTGCAGTCGTGAGATTTTCGGCTGATTCATGAGTTCACAAATGCGATCTTCGCTTGAAAAGTGATGTCCGTAGACGTAGTATACGAACAGACAGGGAATCAATGCTGTCTTCTCGTACTTTTGAGAAAAGTTTGAAGATGAAGAATGATTCTCGTTCCCGGATAAGCAACATCCTATACCAATGAAGGAGTTGTGAAGATAAGAGAATGGGGCAGATTATTCTTGGGCACCTATTGCGCAAGTCGAAACAATATACTGTTTTTAATTTTTTTTATATTGGAGGCTGAAAGTGATAGCCAGTAGCGACTGAAGGAACCAGTTTTTCTTATTTCAGAGGTTGTCAGTAAAAAAAAGTAGTAATGTGACATGCCTCACCGCTTAAAATGGATCTTCAGCACTACTGCATGACAAATTGTGTCCATGAGTGCACGCTCGAACTAGCCGCTCACGTTCGGATTCAGATTTTTTCTTTTGCAAAGGCTGACAATACCTTTCATTTTAGCTTTCGCTAAAACGAAATTTCGGTGAAGTTTGTCACTATGACAAGCTGTACTACGTTTTTGGCGTTTTCAGAGAACGTCGACTCACACTCTCTCATGTAACAGATGAACGACATTATTGCGACTGCATTATGGTCCTCCTGTCATTTTATGATTAATATTTACCTGAACGTTTTAGTCCTACCACAGTCTTCGGTGAATGGAATTCGCCTGTCAGACCATTTAGGCAAGTCAAGGTTTGCACCTCTTCTATGTTAAGTTTTGCACCTCTTCTAAGAAGTGCACCTCTTCTACCACGCGTGGGACGTAATAGGCAAACTTTAAGGATTAAACGAGGCTTTAATGGTCTGCTTCTGAGTTCACGTGCCACATGACGTCCCCATTAGAAACGCCATCACTTGTCGATTGCTACAGGCGTGAGTGGCTTGGGCTAATGCCAACGCTTCTGCAGAGTGGGCTGTATCTACTATGCATATAAAAATACCCACGAAAGAGTGACCGCCGTTGAAGCGGCGTGATGACAGTGCATGGCACTCTAACTCCAGAACTTTTGGTTAAGGTTTTATCAACGAAAAACTTACTTTTGTCCTCTTTATATTCCAGTTTTTATGTTATGTTTGCGAGTAAGTTAAAGAAATATTGTTGAAGCATTTGTTTCAAGTCCGGTACAGATTCGCTATTCCAGAAGATGGCGCGTAAAAGCCGAGAAGGAATCCTCAGCTTGGTAGCTTCTAATCCAGGGGTGCAACCTGGAGCAGTTCTGGGTCACGTTGCGTTCTGGATCACCAGCCATCGAGCTCGTGGGCGTTATTCCAAACTTGTTACAATAATGTAGTTCTTCAAGACGTTCGCTGGTGCACGCGCGCCTCCCTACAGGCGTAGCTTGCCGAATTGATATTGAACGAGGCATGTGTGCTGCTACTGTGACAGTGCGAACAGTTAATATTATCCAGCATGAGCCTCCAGCTGGACAAATAAGCCAACTTGGCAGCCGAAACCTATGACGCTTGGTAGTAAGATAGTTTGTTTTTTGTGAGCTGTATTTTCTGTCAAGTACGCTGTTTCTTCGAAATAACTAACGATATATACCGTTGAACTTTCTCAGTTTCTGCCGTCTTTCGGGGCAAAAGGGTAGTGTGAAGAGTCACGTACCGGCTGTGACTCGAACGTCCCTGCTGCCGATGATGCCGAAACTGTTGGATGCCTCGCAGCGGTAGCTGGTAGCATGCACGTCGGGTCGGTACTGGTCAACGCCGAAAGGCGGGAACACCAGTGAGCCATCGGGCCGCAGCTGCCGCAGGCCGGGCAGCTCGGTGACGGGTGCGCCGCTGTCCGCTTTGCGCCACGTGACCGTGGGAGGCGGAGAACCACCCGCCGAGCACGGCACGACGGCACCCGTGCTGTTCAAGAAGGGAAACCAGCCGGGAGGCTCCTCCTTGAAGAACAGTGGTGGCGCTGAAATGACAAGAAAACGGCAGCTTGTATAGGTGTGGGCCACTGCTGAGCGAGACACAGTGTTCCAAATGAACAAAACTGGTGTCAAAAAAACGCCATAATAGAGGATTCCAGACCCCTGTCATTACCATGAAATCGCACTGCTGCGTGTGGGGGGTATCATGGTGTGCCGATTTGTGCAATAATATACAGAGGTGCTCGGGTGGCACGTTACACACTGGTGCGATTTGTTGAAGATACCATAAGTATCATATTCATATGATCGGTACATTTAGCCACTAGACCACGGTGGCGGGGCGATGTTGTACATGACACCTGAGGCACAAGCAACATGTTTGAAGATGTGCTCAATGATGCACACAGATCAGGCCTAGAGTTCGACTCAGTGCGGCTGTACACCGACTTGCACACACCACGCACTTAATGTTCTACAGAAAAAAACCACTTTAACCTCTTGCCGGGAGCCCCCCTTTTCACAGCGAAAGCTGTATATGGCTAGGAGAAACGAAAGACCGCTACACATGGGTAAGCCACGGAAAACTCTAGAAGAGCGCTGACAGTGGAAACGTGAGAGAGTTCGCATTCGCCGGGCCGATGGTGCAGTCCGGGCACAAAAATACGCTAGGGAGGCCGAGTGCCGGCAGGAACGGCGTACCGATGATTTGGCAGCCTTCAAAGATGCGATAAATTGCGAACGGCAATGCAAACGCCGGTGGCAGGCGGACCCTGCAAACCACGCCGCCGAGTTATAACTCGCGATGTCAAACGCTCGCGATGGCACAACACGGTCGACGTGATGATTGCGGGAGCGAGTTCGCCGGGAGTTTCTACAGCGGCACTTTGGCTTCGGCTGCGACGTCTGTGACCGTCTGTGGTTCGAGAACAGCCACTGTGATTAACGCGTTGCGAAACGCATTTAACCGCTTATTACACTCCTCTATGACTGTTATCGTGTGAGGCACACTGTACGACATGGGAAATAAACACTCTGGTAAACCCAATACAAACGTGCAATTAACCTCATTAAGAAACACCAAAATGTAAACAATAATTGTGAGACGTTTCTAGTGCAGCATAAGGTTGAACTCACTGCAAAACACCGGGGCTGCAAGTTTCAGCTTTCGCTGGTTAACCATTTTTGTACGTATAGTGCTCGCGCGGCGATATTTTTTATACCTTGTGACAGACCATGCACATAGTGTATTCCCGCAATCTTCGCCTTGGTTTTTTTTTTTCATTTGGTTCAGTCATAACTGCGCCTGTCGTGCGCCCTTACTCTCGACTATATAGTACGCTGTCAACAGATTTTACTTCGTTCAGGGCGCTTCCGACAACGCAAGTGGAGGTAACAGCATGTAGCCGATAAACGCAATACCCTGCTGGGCTCAACGTTTATTATTAATTAAATGACGAAGAAGTGATAGCGTCCATAGAGCGTGTTATGAATGGGAGTAGGATACCACTCCCTCCCATTTGCCCCCGGAGAGGAATCCTTCAACATGGGCTCAATGCTACAAAACATTTTGCCCAGAATAGGCGCTTGCCGGCAGAACCTCATAAGCATTGCACTTTGTAGGCTAGGAAATAACACAACCACATATTCGGAATAATATGACGGTGTGTAATAGTAATTTCCTAGTGGCCATTACGCAGTATCAACAGGCTGTTCTTATGGCACTGTGGATCATGCGTTTTCGTGTTCGCCAGGGATTGGATTGGTGAAACTATATGTTCTGAAGTGCTGTTGGCTATTGGCCGGCTAATTCTCTAATGCCGTGTGGCACCTACGTTTACGAAATTTTCACCGTAAGAAAACCCTCTTTGTAATATATATCTGGTACTACAATGCATGCGTTCTTGCAACTTCACATTATATTACGCAGTTAATGCTGGACGAGCGTCAGGGCGGGAGCCACTTTTTAGCGGCAGTATCACGCTAAAGCGTACCATTTAATGAATTGTATTTGAATCTACTTATATATTCTAGTAAGAATAACTAGCTATTAACATATAAGGTTGGTCTTAAGTTCTACTGGCCCAAACGTGTTTACGGTTGTTCCAACTTTCAGACCTGCGTACAACCGTTTTCGTACCATCACGCCGTTTAAATAAAACGACACGTTAATTACGCACGTGCTAACAGATACTGAGGAAGAAGATTTAACAGTGCCAACTACAACTGCTGCGGCGTGCATGGTTACCTCTCTTTTTGTGATGGTGTCTCTTTCTTTCCCCCTCCCTCCGACCGAGAACCTGTGTAACGCGGAAACTTGCGCATCATTGGTCTCACGTGCAGCTCGGTTTTCAAAGTCGCAGGGGAAGTAGGATGCTATTAGTCGCGGCAGGCCATACCATAGCGTTATACAAAACCGAATAGCCGATTATGTGTGCTGTTTGGCAAAGAGGGGTAGTGCTTTACACTACCCCTCTTTACCGGGTGCTTCACATCCTTGGTAGAGGCGGTTGTGCGGAGAACAATGTATTTTTCATCAACAAGACGATACCTGTAGTGCGTCTCTATGCCACACGATAAAGAACGAACCTTTTCTTATATAAAGTTCAACACAATTACGTGTTGCAACAGCTGAATGGTTTTGTTATTCTGCCGGCAGGGACTACTTATAGGATTTCATTTCTTGCAAACGAGGAAGAAGGCTAATACATGCATTGAAGGGGATAATATGTAAGTTCCAAGGTTTGAGTTCGCCCCGCCGCGGTGGTCTAGAAGCTAAGGTACTCCGCTGCTGACCCGCAGGTCGCGGGATCGAATCCCGGCTGCGGCGGCTGCGTTTCCAATGCAGGTGGAGATAATGTAGGCCCGTGTTCTCAGATTTGGGTGCACATTAAAGAACCCTAGGAGGTCGACGATTCCGGAGGCCTCCACTACGGCGTCTCTCATAATGATGTGGTGGTTTTGGGACGTTAAACCCCACATATGAATCAAATCAATCAAGGTTCACGTGGACCAACCTAACGTTATTTAAATGAATTCTGACAATGTAATCAATCCCAGAGCACTTGATGCAATTTCGGGACGTTTAAAGCACGCACTTTATTCAATTACTTATTGCATTATTTCACAGCTCTGTCGTGAGGCAAGAGCAGTAGCGCACTTTATGAGTGACCTTTTCATATTATATTGCAGCGGCATCATGATTCCATAAGGTACTAACAGAGTGATGGACAACACAAATCTGGCTTGAATAATAAAAGTAACAGAAACCCAAGAAAGACAAATTATTGTTTTTTCAGTGGCACGTTCAGTTTTCTATCTGCGACCATCCACAAAATTTTGCAGCACTCGCTACACAGTTTTCTTTTTCAATAAAAGTTCTCCTTGTATTTCAGAGACATAGCCAATCCAAGCGATATTCGACTCTTTCTGGTGGTAGGAGACACACATACGACGCCTCTTAATTATTCAAGCGCACAGGAAGAAATAGACGCCTGAAATGTATCTCGCTTGGTCGACGAAGCTTGACGCAGAGTGAGAACAAATTAGTCGACGCACGTCGCCGTATATAAGCTAATGCAGTTGTACTGCGTGGCTACAGACAGCATGGCTAAGGTTCAGATTGATCAGTTCTTTTCGTTTTATTTCATTACCAAGAACAGGGAAGCAAACAAGAAGTTTGTCTGTTTAACGTCCCTGTATTTCTTCCACCCCGCTGTCTTTCCTTCCCTTTCATTTTCGTTTATCTTCGCTTTGCGCTTCCCCACGCTTGGTATTGCGATGAGTGTGCAATTTGTGGCATCCAAATATGGATACTGCTTTCTAGGACTGACGCTGCATGGGAGCTCTGAGTGCTTGCTCGCCAATGCACCATATCAAAATAAAGTGAGCCGCACTGCAAGCACGCATGATTACATTTCCTAGACCCAACTCTCGGCCATCAAATTCCTCCAGAAGTTCACCGAGGTGAGGCTACTTTTTTGTGTTACGAATGGGTACCACTTTGACCTATGCGTACGCAGTCCGCTTTGGAAGGGCCGACAATGCAGCTTGGGACCTCGGCGGTGGTGAAGGAGCTATTAGCCATTGTCCTTGTACATCTGCGCACAGTGCTTTTCATAGAGACAATCGCTTTGTAGTACTCTCGATAGGTTGGACGACCGAACTCTCTCGGAATAAAAATATGCGCTTTCGAGGGGATCTAATGTCACATAAAATGGCTTTCCATGTGCTATTGTGCTTTCTGCGTTCTTCGGCGATCTATCAGAATGGCTCAAATTAGAACGCGTTACCTGTGTGCATGGGTCAGCAAAATTTGGGGAGCTCACTCAGATTCACTCATGAAATATGTTTTCAGCTTATAATTCACTCGGTCTCACACCCACGACTCACACCCACCAGACTCAGTCGGACTCAAACTTACCAAAATATTACTCACCTACAATCCCACAGACTCAGACTCACGGCTCAATGTGAGTCTGAGCAAGTCCGAGTGAGTGGACTCATGAGCCCGTTAGTGTATTTGATTGAATTATATGTGGGGTTCAACGTCCCAAAACCACATATGATTATCAGAGACGCCGTAGTGGAGGACTCCGGAGGCTTCGACCACCTGGGGTTCTTTAAAGTGCACCCAAATCTGAGCACACGGGCCTACATTTCCGCCTCCATCGAAAATGCAGCCGCCGCAGCCGGGATTCAATCCCACGACCTGCGGGTCAGCAGCCAAGTTCCTTAGCCACTAGACCACCGTAGCGGGGCCGTCCGTTAGTATAGAATGGGCCTCTGTGACCATGGTGTCAATGCTGTTTAATCCTAATATTGCACGTAATCAGTGCTCTTCTTGGCGCCGTTTGACATGGTATTGTTGACATCGAGTTCTGAGGGCTTCAATTCTAGTTAGGTCATTTTTCTTGGGAAAGATGATAGTATAGGAGATATTTATCAAGACCTTTCTTAGAAGAGTTCGTGGAGGGAGAAATAAAGCCGCCTCCCTACGTAATTCGCGGCTATGATTGACAAATATAGAAATAGTGTATGAAATACACTGCTTTACCATATAATACCAAAGAGTAGATGTCCATATAAATGTGAATACTGGTAAGGCTGATAATAATGCTGAAGATGACTAGATAGGACCCTATGTCGATGATTAGCTAGGATCTTAACTCATTCAGACTCATTCGAGAAATATTTATTGCGCTTTGGACTCACTCGGACTCAGGCTCATTAAACTTTTCCTGAGCCGAACTCAGTCGGACTCGAATTAACCAAAATATTACTCACCTGGACTCACGGCTCAATCTGAGTGACTCCGGGTGAGTCGACTGATGAATGAGTTTGCCGACCTAAGCCTTGGTGTGAACTTTTTTATTTTTTTACCTCTCTTTCTCTTCCTGTCCTCTATGTGGTCTCATTTTCACTCTAATGTGCCGGGTAGAAAACTGGTTTCTTGTGCGAGGTTAACCTCCCTGCCGTTCCTTTTCATCTATTTCTCTCTCCATCTCTCTGTATCGCATCGTTTGGTGCTTCAGAAAAGTCCGACATTGAACAGACCACTTTATTGGCAAGAAATAAATTGAAATTGTGAGTCCTTCCACTCTACGAAGGTAGATTAGCAGTTAAGCCCCTTGGCGCATCACACAAAGGGAACAGACTGTTGAATTATTGTAACACAAAGGTGGGTCATAATTTTTAGGTCATGATTGTGATGACGATGACCTTGTAGCCGCTAGCTATGGTGCGATGTTATGCTCACAGGTACAGCCTTATACACGTTCGGAGCAAGGGTCAATTTTGTGCACGAGTGGTGGTGAACGGTGGTGATTGGTTTCTCATGCGCTATCTTCATGGTTGTTTGCCACCTGCTGCCACCATCGACGTTGCCGTTGCTGCTTCCTTCGTCTTTCATCTTTGGCATGCCACTCTTCTGAAACCCTAACTAGACGTGGCTGAACCTGGTCTCATTCACTGACCGGAGATCTCGACCCAGTTCATGGGAGGCAGCTGAAGACGCAGCAACAGCGCACGGCCATCTTCTACATCCCTGGCGCAAGCCCCCTTCAAAGCCGGTCGATGAATACACCACCTAGTGGGCCACGTTAGCTCCTACCAGGTATCATCAACGTTGTTAGGCGTATCCACTGAAACTTTGCCACGTCCACAAGGACGTCACGCGACGATGACGGTTGACTTCGGCAGCGGCAAGAACGGCGATGTTCGTCGAGACCATCGAGGTGACGAATTTCAGACTTTAGTGCCATAAAAGAAGCAAGACGAAACCCAGGGTTGGGTTTTATAACAATTACTGAACTCGAAAGATCGTTCAAGAATCTTTGATTCCGGTTAAAATGGGGAAGTAGTTTAAAAGGAACTGATGATCATGTGCAGAAATATTCGTAAATAAAATTCTTATCTCCGCAGCATAATTCTCCTAGTTGTATCCTATCTAGTACTTTACTATTATACGCAGTTTTAAGTAAGGCTTAGCACATACACTGATCCTTGTTGCATCCTTGTCGAATATAACCGGAACTAAAAGCGTAGAAGGGACTGCCGGCACTCGCTGTGTTGTTCTAGGGGTTACATAGTGAATGACTGCTGACGCAAAGGTTGCGGGTACAGATCCCCGCTGCGTTGCTACATTTCGATGGAAGCAAAGTGCTCGTGTATTACGACTTATGTGCACGTTAGAAAACCGCAGCCGGTCGAAATTTTCGGAGCTTTACAATACAGCCTCTCTCATGATCTCATGGGGGCATGCTAAACCCTAACAATTACTTTTATTATTCAATTGTTGAAGAGTACCACCTTTACAGCAGGTGTCGGCAGAATTCTAGATCACCAAAAAGTTGCTTAATGCCTGCTCAAGCAAAAAATTAATAAGTACTACCTATCCCGTTGCCACACATTTACTGCGAAAATGCCTCTTGCCTAATTTTTGTGTACTATATTACTAGCGAAAGCCGATATGCGCAAGCACTTTTGACTCGTGATCCGATCTGGCGGTTTCAGTTGTGGTGGCACGGGGATCAATAGCTACAATGACCGCATCAAACTTCGAACAGTCACGCAATAACAATGCTCGGATGTTTCTCATAAGTAGGGTAAGGTGTCAGGGCTTCCAGTTGGCCACGTCATTGTTACCAGGACAGCATTAGGCCCCTAGGTAATGCACATTACAGTGGACCTGATTTCCTTCGTATTCAGGGCCGAACTGGAGAAAAAATAACCGAAAAGTCCATTGAAACGTAATATCTGAAGACATCTTGCCAGGTTCGCGCCTTTCTCTTTTTCGATATAGAAAGGTGACATCGATTGGTGGCGCGCGTTGAACAATGCGCGTTCGTCCGTCTCGACATCGGAACAGAGGCTGCTCCGTCGGAACACGTCATCAGCGGCGAAACGAGCCCGTCTCGTGCAGCCCCTTTTATTACTGCTCGCTGTTATTGCGCGCCCGCTTGCTCCGGCGCTAGACGACATTATTCGTCAACGGGTGGTAGAGGAAGAAAAAGAAATGTTCCAGTAAAGGCGCCCGATCAGGAGCCAATATCGACCGCGCATCGGTCGTGCCTGCACAGGCTACCATTCGGTGACAGCTGTCATCTATAGCACGGCTTGTCTGGAACCGTCACACGCCGTCAAACACCGCGCGGAAACCAGAGAAGGCGCGAACGTGGAAGCAACACGGCCGGAATGGCCACCGGAGAAGACAAAAAAAAAATGGCATACAATGAAGCAAACACGACTGCAAGGTTGGAGAACAGAGAAGTTTTAGTTAGTTGGATCGTGCTTTGCGGCGTAGCTGTCTTCGTTGTCACATTCGTTCCCGCGAGATCGCCTTTTTTTGACAGTAGGCGCCATTAGAAAAAAAAAAGGACAAAGACTGTAGCAAGTGTACCAGGAATAATGCGTTTCGCAATACGATAGCAGTGCTATTGTAATTCAGCTTATAAGATTACTGGTAAAAAAAGGAGTATGTAGCAGGATCGTTTTTTTTTTCTTGCACCTAAAGGCAGGAGTCAGTGCGTTGAGTCTACTGCAATAAAGAAAACCTACTCCCTTTTTAATGTTGAAGCTAGCAAGATACAGTCATTGCTTCCCCTGAGAGTTCAGTTGACATCAGAGAGCCAGTTTTTTTTTTGGTTTTACAGAAAGTTCGAAACCGTTGTTTCAATAACGACACATATTCAAAGAAAGATGACGGCACCTAATGAAAGGTACTGGAATACATCTACCTTAAGAGTACATGTGCCTTATGAGACATACAATAAAAGTGGTACTGTGTTGAGTTTTTCCTAATAATTAGGTATATTTGCCTTCAGAAGACGGCCCTTTCGATGAAAATTAAGAAGGTTTACGTCGTGAGAAACTTAATATTAAGCTTCAAGCCTTGATATCAGCAACCTTCCTTTCTGGTGCACAGAATAGAATTTTCATCGTTTATATATATGACGCAGCCACATTTTGCCACTGTCTGCAGGTAAGGCTCAAGAAACCACCACGATAACATATTCAAGGTTCATATGTCCTGCTTACTGCCAGTGTTTACTTGTCATTTGTTGTCCCCGAATCTCCAGTTTACAATTCATGCGCAGGTCACGCAGACAGGTGATATTGTGGGTCAACATCGATAAGAGCAGGTGCCAGTGTAAAACAACTTGCAGCCGCATTCGAATAACTTTTTACTCAAACGAAGTTTGTAAGAAAATGCTCTTTCAGTGAATACTGAAGCTGGACATATTATTAGCGAAGCCAGCCTATATATGACGAAAAACATTCTCGAAAGAGAAGTTCTCTGAATTTTGGTCTGGTGAATAACCAATGCGAGCACAAGGAAGGTATGATACTCGCAAAGGCAACAAAGTATTCGACTACGCGAAACCGTAAGAGTAAAGCAAGTTAAGGTCTTATACAGTCGCTTGAGCCTGTTTGCGCATTGCTGCTACTTTGCTTCTGGGAGTAACTGCGTTCAAGTGCCTAAATATTGCATCGGAGTTATACAGTTAATAGGCTGTATAAACAAGTGGAGATAAAAAAAAATATCAAAGTTAGCGTCCATGCACAGCGTAGGCCAAACACACGCGAAGAGATTCTTTTGTTCTGGTCTATGAACATCGGAGAATATGTTACACAGGAACATGCGAAATGATATACGCCGAGAAAACCATAAAACCTGAAAGAACGAATACTCACAGCTCATTATTCTTAAAATTCAACAAATTTTCCCGTTTGTTTATTCCTCGGGCGAGATGGATGCAGACAGGACATTTATTCCTCACGCAGTCTGGTTTATCTGCAGCGACAGCCGGCGCACACAAGTGCAAGTTTTGTGCTTGCCTTCACCGTTTCGTCCGAATGCGTAAAAAGAAAAACAAGTCCGCGAGCTATTCAGCTTCGTGCGGCGCGCTCCGGTTATCTCAAACGTCTCGTCTCAGCATTCGCGCGCACACCGGTCTGGACACACACTCTGAATGCGGAGAAGCAGTGTTTTGACAAGGACTCGCCAAAGGGAATAAGTCAGCGGTGGTCCGAAGCAGTGACAACGTTCCTCTTCCACCGGCAAGGGTGCGGAGGAGGACAAGCTTGCGGACACGTGCCCACCAATGTGTGAATGACAGATGCGTAAACATGCTCCAAATGCATGTCTTCAGGCCGACAAAGCGTCATCGTTGTTTCTCTTGTCACCTTGGCTTCTCTCTCTTCGCTACTCTCACTGAGCCACCTGACACGACGCCGGCGGTTGCCTCTGTTTGCTTTGAGCTCAACTTTGGTCTAGCTTTCTTGCGGAGTGGTTGCTGCTGCGCGTGTGATCGCACTCTCATAAGATCTCTCTTATACGCTACCCTTGGAGCTCAGCTTGCAATTACTTTCTATTTGTATGTGTGCATCGAAATGTGGATCGCGATGGTTGGAGCGCCTACGAATATGCGCATAAATTTCGTTTTCTTTTGCTTCCTTGCGACGCTCATGGAGTATTTTTTTGCTCATGCGCAGCGAAAAACGCCACCTATTCATACGTGAGAGCATTTGTAACTAGGGAAGCAATAATAATAGCAATAAGCAGCACCACAGCGGTGAGGCGGGCCACCAACTCGAGAGCTGAAAAGCTCAATGTGAAGGATAAGCGGAAGGAGGTCTGAAATAAAGAGGGATATGCTCCCGAGACAGCGACGAATGGCGGCAGGGAGCTGCATCAACGGGGTGGAAGCAAAGCAGCGCTATCGAGTGCTTAAGAGTGCACAGCGGGTAGCAAGTAAGCAACGTATACAAAGAGAGCGAGAAGGCGTCCTTGAGAGGACAGGTCTCCCCGAGACAGCAGAACTTGCTAGTAGTAGCAGGCGTCTTAACTGTTGTAGTGCCGCCGAGGAAAATGTCCCTGTGCAAGAAGAAGGGTTGTGCACCGATGGATGAGGTGGCGGCCGACAACCAAATACGAGATGTCGTCACCGGGTTCCATCGTTGAGTGAAGAAGACTACCTCGCGATCCGGTTCCCGCTGCCTGGATGACACGCAGTGTACGCAGTTGCTTCTTAGCACACAAGAAACCCATCTTCAGCTTTATCACTGAGATCTTTCCTTTCTTTGAATGTTCGCACAGCAGCAGAATCATGGCTCTCTTTGCAGCGCATTTTAAGAGGTGTAAAGAGTTGAAGCTTTTGTGAGTTCTGATCTATTGGAAGGCCAACGGGAAAAAATAAACGCAGGCCTTTCTCAACAACACGAAAAAGAAAAGGAGTAAGGAAGTCACCCCTTGAGTGGAGGTGATAGAGCGCAAACTGTAAGGCAATCACGTCGAGGAGACAAAAAGAGAAAACTAAAGAATGCAACCAGTTTGTATTGGGCGAGAAAAGGCTTTCACGCACCAAGAGCCCTGGGGGAATTAGAAGAGAGTACCACATTTAGGTGTGCTTTCACGAACACTGTGCAGTGTAGCTTTGTTATCCGTTTATAGGTTGAAATCCACGGTTGCATTAAGCACGCTATAGTGGTGTTATTCGTGCTCTGCTATGAAGCTCTATTAGCTATAGTTCCTGGTGGGATGCACATGACTTTGTTCATTTGCTTATTCTCTCTCTCTCTCTTTTTCGCGCGGTACTTGTAATGCTCTTCTCGTTGTGGCTGAATGTTTGAGGCAGACAATGTCTCATTTGTAAGGACTGGTTCCCGTTCAGTTGTTTGTTTTACAGCAAAAGTTTTTATAAGACCAAAACTCGGGTCACGCGCTGCGCCCCACCGCCGCCGGCGTCCGTAACCACAACGCACGAAATGAGAAAAAAAAAATAGTACCGGGTACTAATTTTTTTCGGGCCCCATTGTGTCATTGAATGACACAATGACGCTCAAACCCGAAACCCCTGAGTGCCAGGGCAATATTCTACCACTGAGCCACGCCGGTGCTTGAGACTTGTTGAGAAGCTTGCCTTAGGCAGGCTTGATGTCGGGAAAGAATTCACATTACTACGAATTATAAAGCGTTTTTAAAACAGCGAAAGAACACGCAGTCATCGCACAATGTGAATGGCGTAACGAGTGGGTCGTCCAGTGTTCCAACTCATTACAAAAGCTTATTCTCGTTCACCTGTTAACTGTGGCGCGTAACCACTTCAGGCATAATTCGTAATCGTCGTCAGCCACTGCATGAACAATTGGCACAAGATTCCTTGAAAGTGTTAAGCGGATACCACGCTTCTCAGAAGAATGACGAAAAATAGCACAG
Organism: Rhipicephalus microplus; assembly: GCF_043290135.1. NCBI lineage: Eukaryota > Metazoa > Arthropoda > Arachnida > Ixodida > Ixodidae > Rhipicephalus > Rhipicephalus microplus. Next base: position 28,802,592 of record NC_134710.1, read on the forward strand.
CGAATGCCAGCCTACTGCCCCCAAAAATCAATATTAATGCCATAGTGGGTATCAAGCAAGCGTGTTTGTAGCAGTTACCCAATTAGTCTTAGAAGAGGCTTTCAAAAGCCGCTCTTCTATCGGTGTGACTGTGCTGCGCCTTCAGGGCAAGCCTGGCGTTTGTTTATTTTTTGTTTTTTACCGAAGAAATCACGCTCAAACTTCAGGAGAGTTGCGTTAAACGTTAATGTGATACTTCCTAGCATTCGATACAAATTTGTTTTAATATTTCTTACGCACAGCATTCCTTAGCGAACTTTGGCGACTTTAAGAGTATCTATCTATCTATCTATCTATCTATCTATCTATCTATCTATCTATCTATCTATCTATCTATCTATCTATCTATCTATCTATCTATCTATCTATCTATCTATCTATCTATCTATCTATCTATCTATCTATCTATCTATCTAGCCACCTACGACTTCTAGCTCTCCTGGTCGTTTGGATGATGGGATCTATACCAAAATTGGTATGGCATAACATGACTGCATGACGAGCATACGTGACTTGTCGTAACATGAAAATCATGATAAGTATATCGCGAATGTTATGATTTACATTTCATGGTCTTGCTGCTCCTGCGGCCGTTTCGTTCTCATGGCATATCGCAAAAGTGGTATGGTATGACATGACTGCATGGCGAACATAAGTGATGGTCCCTCACGTGGAAATCATGACATGGATGTCATGTAACAACATGATACACGCCACGTCGTAGTGCATTCGCAGCCGTTTCACTAGCTTCGCATATACCAAATTTCGTATTACGCGACGTGAATGGACGCGAACGTGTATGACTGGTGTAAACATGATAAACATGAGATACGCGTCGTGTAAGAACATGACTACGTAAGATGCTCATGTTGTGCTCGAGGCCATTTCGCTAGCTTCATATATACCAAATTTTGTACTACGTCACAAAAACGGACAACAAAGGTAAATGACACATTCACACATGATAATAATGAAATTCATGTGACATAAAACATGACTACATGCCAAACTCTTAGTGCTCTCGGGGTCATTTTGCCAGCTTCACATGTACCAAATTGGGTGTTACGTGACGTCAGTGGATGACGACGGTATATGAGTGTTGCAAACATAATAATCATGAGTTACGTGCCACGTAAGAAAATGACTACATGCCACGCTAATGATGCGCTCACGGCCATTTCGCCTGCTTCACACATACCAAATTTGGCACTACGTGACGCGAACAGAGGATGAAGGTAAACACCACGTCCAAACATGATAATCATGAGATGTGTGTCATGTAAAACGTGACTACATACCACACTCATGATGCACTCGCGGCCGTTTCGCTAGCTTGACGTATACCAAGTTTGGCATTACGTGACATGAATAGACGACAGAGAGAAATTTTATGTCCCACCATGATAATCATGACATGCGTGTCTCGTGAAACATGAGTATACATGCTACGCTCATAGCGCACTCGCGGCCGTTTAGCTAGCTTCACATAAACCAAATTTGGTATGACGTGACGCGAATGGACGACTGAGAACAAATGCCAGGCGCACTTGTGATAATCATGACATGGACGTCATGTACGACATAATTTACGTCCACCTCGTAACGTTGTGCTGATTTTATATGTGACAATTCAACCTTCCCCATTCGTGCTTCGCATATCATCAATTCCCACTGTACGTAGGATCTACGAATTTTTCGTTCAGTTGTGTGCACATCCGTGGGGCGGCGTCTTGCATTCCTCGTGTTCCGAATATTGGCGGTCACGCTGGCTTTGTGAAAGATACGGTATATGAGATATGGTGTCACCGTGTCACCGTTCGTGGCGCTACGTGGGTATTCAATAGGGAAGCGTCACTGTAACCCTCCGGGTCTCACGCAACGAATTGGGTGTCCTCCAGGCAGGTAAGCTTCACCACGGAGCGTCGCGTCACCGCCCTGAAGCCCACTTATACCCTGTTTATAAACCGGTGGGTGGCCGGCCGCCCTGGGGATAGATCCCGGTACCTCCCGTCGCTAAAGCGGACGAGTACGTGCGATGCCTCAGCTACAGTGTCACTGCAACACTACTGCATGCGCTGTGATGCGGCGGCAGCATTGCGTAGAACCACAAAGAAGTAGCCTGAAAGAAAAAAATCTGACAGGCGTATGATAGTGGAGCTGAAAACACGCCTATCGCATCTGCAGGGGGAGAGCGCTCAGACGCACGTGTGAAGCAAGCAGCACTACTCATCATGTAGCTTCGCATCACGACCACACATTCAGCCACTTTGCTGATAGCATAACTCCAGGATGCCCTAGTTGTGAGGCACATAACTGCACACTCGCTCACATGCTCTGGCAGTGCCCGGCGTTACATGGCGCAAAGCTCAGCACAGAAGAAGACTGGGAGAGGGCTCTTAAAAGCCCCGAACTCTCAGTCCAATACTCGGCAGTCCAAGAGGCCTGCGAACGGGCGGAAAGCCACGGTCTTCCAGTCCCGGCGTGGACGCGGCCAGCAACTGCGGCGGACACCTCTTAGGGGGGCGTCTGACCAGTTTTCCAGGACCAAATAAAGTTCATTTCACTCACTCCCTGAACTAAAGTGGACCGACTCGCGGCTAGAAGTGCGCGTTTGCACTGGCATTGAAAGAAATAAAGGAGGAATCGGTGAAGCTATGAAGGTGGTTAGTTGACTGATTGATATGTGGGGCTTAACGTTCCCAAACCACCATATGATTACGAGAGACGCCATGTTGGAGGGCTCCGGAAATTTCGACCACTTGGGGTTCCTTAACGTGCACCCAAATCAGAGCACACGAGCATACAGCGTTTTCGTCAACATTGGAAATGCAGCCGCCGCAGCCGGCATTCGATCCAGCGACCTGCCGTTGAGCAGGTGAGTACCTTATCCACTAGACCACCACGGCGGGGCTGAAGGTTGTAAGTTAGCGATCGTCCTGTATGTGTTCTTTGCTTGTGTCCTCTGAGCGTGAGCAGCGCACTTACGTTTCAATCTGATAGCCGTTCTTCACTTGACATTACTGTTTGTTTCTATCAGATTCATTGAAAAAATAATAAAGAAAAAATACAGGGTTGTGCTTGCACTAGATCAAGAAAAGGCATTCGACAACGTTAAGCCCTCGCACATACTACAAGCGAAGTCACGGTTTCACTGCAACGACAATCTTGTGACTTTTTTTGCAGAAAATAGTGGCGTCAAAGTCTGGTCATTTAGAACTAACCCATCAAGAATAACAAGGTGCCTTTGACAAATATACTTTCACCTATACGAACATCAACGAGGTCGCTCACACCCGCTTCTAAAACTTACATTGTACATCGTGCTTCCTTCTGCTGGTTCCGATTTTCAAATCTGATTTCTATTTTTTCCTTGAACAGTTCATTTATTTACATCGCTGGAACGGTTGTGAGATATGAGAAGATATACATCAAAGACATACCACCAATATTCAAATCAATAAAGTCAAAGTAAGAACAAGTAGTGATAACTGCATGCTATTGTTCTGCAGCATCGAAAACAAAGCACAACGCTATGAGACAATACGTGAGATTGCGGCAAGAAAAGACACGCCAATAATGTGCCCCAAGTGAATCCTTTAAAGTGGACCTTTTAGCGTAGCAACGACGTTGCATTCCACCTTCGTCGGCACACGACCACTGCGACATATTGAATTTTGTATCTCGATCTTAGTGTACGGACGTCATGTCTTTTGAACTCTCCCCAGTAGATAGAAAGAAAGAATATAAAACCATTTCAGTATAAATATAGCCATAAAACAAAAATGAAAATGAAAAAAAAGAAGGTTGCATCATTACTCTTTCAGGCGAATTTCCCGATTCTTCTTTTTTCAAAGTCTGGGTGTCATGCTCGTGAAGCTGTGTCTTGAATAAGTGTTGCCGACAATTACATAATTGTAAAACTAGCTATTATATTCATAAAATCACTAAATAACAACCGTAAGTCAGCATCGTAATGGTGTACAGAAAGACAGCTACAGAAAGACAGACGATTTCTAGTGGTTCATCTGAAAATATTAAGAAAACAGGTAAAAAAGGCGGATTCCAGTACAGGAGGCATTTCAGACATGTGATCTCGTGTGAAACAGTATAAACATGCTATATATAGATTACATCAGAAGTCTCAAACGTACCTCACCTAGCGGGCTGCAATCAAAAATGTAGTTCCCGCAGGGGCTGAGCCTCTGAAGATAGTTAAGGAGAGGCTTAGGATCGTGAGGGACTAAGTTTGCACGCAATGTAAGCTAAAATAGCGATTTCAGGACAGGTCGTACCAATATCTTATATATGAGTTAGTTGTGAAGGTTATTTATTGTCAGGTTTCTGGAAACATTGATAATGATTTTCGTAATGACTGAAATCAAGAATCCGATTCTAAATTATGCATTTTTGTTCCACAACAATGTATTAACGAATATTGACCGCATGAAGTGTCTTACAAAAGAATGCTTTTGAAGACCTTTCCCTTCTGAGCATATGAATAATATACCTACTAAGGAAAAAAAAAAACATGGGACGAGGACAGAAATTCGGGGGTCGGCCCGCTAGCGAAAGGTCCGCGAGCGGTGTGTTTGAGACCACGGGACTCTCATAAGAATGGAGCTCAGATTGGCGGCATGGGTAATTCTTACCGGTTCGCGCAGTTTTAGAGAGTCGGGACAAACTTCGATTACCTCTTAGAAAATCGGGGAAATACGTATAAATTTTTTATGAGACAAGGCTGTAATAATTTATGACTGTTTTCATTCATAGAGGGTTTTACATGTTTTTCACTGAAACAAGCACATGTTTGCTTTGTGATTTCAAGTAAAAAAATCTCGTTGGAACTCTTTTTAATTGATGTTTTCATAATAGTTAACAAAGGTGGTTATACTTTTTTTTAAAGTTTGGGATATATTTTATTTATTTATTTATTTTGGCATAACACGTATACATGGTTTGCCCGCGGGGTCAGGAAAAAGTATGATCCAAACCTCCTGACCAGGCCCTACCACACTGGGGCAGCAGAAGCAACGGATTTGAAAACAACAATTCAACTTTGAAAATCTTGAATCAACAAGGACATAATCATATTATAGTAAACATATGATCACCAATTATAGTACTAACGTAACGGCAGTAATGAACATAAAGTAATGATGTAATCACAGTAAGAACATAAGCACTAATGGATAAAAAACAACAAACATCAATATTGTGGTACTTAGTTATACTAATAACAGTAACTTCTAATAACATTACGATGCAATCGCCGAATGTCATTATTACTTGTGTAGGGAAAGTTACATAAAAAATTGTACAACACATCCGCATCCGGCTAAACTTAAATGAAGTGGCAAGCCACCCGACCATCTACCTTAGCTCATTCTCTCCAGAGACAACCATTGTATAGATTAGTCTGTAAATATGTTTAACAGACTGTAAAATTTTGGCATGCCTTTTTCGCTACAGCAAGAGATCAAAATTAACCTTTCATTATTGCTTGCGAGCATTGGCAGGGAGGATTTTTTCACGCGTATCTATTCATGTTTGTTTTCATAGTTTTCTCTCAGAAGGAATGCAAAATATATCTAGCAAATTTCATGCTTCCTTCTCATTCCTCATAATATTCTTAAGATTTAATGTGTGTACCTTTCCCACAATACGATACAACTGAATGGACTACGTGCATCAAGATAAAGTAAAATAAATTTTAAATCACACATTTATTTATACAGCCAAATGCGAGGAAAATCAGTCAGGACCACACAGGCCAATCCCAGCTTTGAAGGCCTCCGCAATTTTTCGCATTTCTTGCCTTTGTTTAAAAAATAAACAGGAAAAAAAAAAACCACCGTTGCTAGTCACACCTAGCATCTTGCCACAACGGCCTGCCAAGAACAGTGCCTACTCTAATAAGCCGCACTCATCTTACGCACGTAGGAATTTCAACTTTAGAAAACTAAATTACGTCTACACCATGTACCGTGCTTTCTTCTTTTTTGTAGTCAGGGCTGTCGCTGTGTTCGCTCTCATTGGCCTGATCTTCCTGTGCTGTCTGTACGCTGCCCTCGCTGTTTCCGGGGCTGGGGCACGCGGAAACATTTCCTCCTGAGACATTCGGAGCATTGGCGGCATTGCGCGGCTCACATGGGCTTGCAAACCAATTAGTCCGCCGAGGTACAGACCAGGAAATGGAGGAGATTTCTGCTGTGACCCCGTTTTGCTACAGTTTCTCCGGAGATTCAGCAAGCTTGCGAAAAAAAAAAGAATATCAATGGGAAAGGTGCAGCTGGCTTTCTCGTAAGGAATTTCCTATCATTACGCCCTCGCTCACAGATCAGGTTTCGCTCGCGTTCTGAGCGTTACGCGAAATAAGAAAAACGGTTCTTTAAACCATACTGACTTTATTTGCTAGTACTATTGAACTACCGCTAACATAATAAGGCAGCCAAGAAAGTTGACCGTCGTGGTGATACAGTGAACTCAATCACTAAGGAACTGTAATGCTGAGCGAATTCCATTTCAGCTGTGAAATATAACGTCCTTATGCCAGTAAAATGCAAAAGAAAAAGAAGAAAAAAGGACAAGAGCTGCGTTATAGCCTGCTATCCTGTCAACATGATTGTAGTATTGAAGAAACACGCAAAAACAATAAAAAATTATAATGAGCAAAGGGATGAAAAAATAAATAATCATCAGCACACAATACGTGTTGTATAACGAATGAGCAGAGTCTATTAGGTCACAGTCCTGTACACAGAGGATGATCACACTTCGAATGGAGCCCGCACAAACAGTTTTCTATGCACTTAGATGTATCTTCACCGTGAGGAGGAGTGGAGGAGGAAATTAAAAACAAAAATACGAGGAGGTTAGCAACTTCTCAGACCAGCTGGCTACCCTGTGCTGAGGAAACACGTAAGAAGAATAAAAGTCACAGAGGAGATATCCTACAAAATAAAAGAAAGCGGAGAAAAGGAGAATTATAATACGTTAGACGACGCTGCTCAAAGTTTGTCTTTGAGGCTAGTTGTCCGTGAAAAAAAATGACACCATCTCAAGGTGGCCATGATGCGATGCGAAGCTGCGCGAGAGGTGCGCGCCAATCCCGCGATGAGATTGTCCTCCCACATCCTTGCGTTCACGCGAGAGGGGTCGACTGTCAATGGCTACTAACAACGCAGACGCGCTCTGTCTCACAGAAACGTGGAACGCGTTACCACACGGAGCGTAGGAGCGTAAGAGAGGAAAAAGAGGGGCAGGGGGTGCTCATGCTCCGTGGAGGTGTGCGCGCGGCAATGCTGGAGAGGAATGTCGTTGCCTTCGCCGGAGACTCAGAAGAGAGGGAAAAGCGTAGGACAGGAGAGAGAGAGCAGCATGGGCGCGCATGCGCTGTAAGCTTGGTCACGCCGCACACCGGATTGAGCTCGACCTAAACACGCCTCGCATCTAAAACGCAAGAACGCTCTCAAAGCTTTCCGTGCCGAGGCAAGTTTCGGCAAGTGTCTTAAGGCAGTTTCCACCAACAATGGGCGATTGTCAAGTCCGTCAAACACTTCTGACAGTTCTTTTCTTGGTGCGTTGAAGCTAGGGCACTGACACAGAAGATGGGCGATTGTCTCCTGGCAACTACAATCATCTTCGGACGGTCTACTGGCCATTCCAATTTGAAACTACTAAGCATTCGTGAAAGCCACCGCGAGCCACAGGCGGCACAGGAGCGTCTCTTCAGTTATAGTTATTCCCTTCGAAATACGGAGCTGTAGATAAGGGTCCAACTTTTGAAGACGTGCGTCGGAAAAATTCTATCAAATTCCGTTATGCGAGTGTGAATTCACGTGAGTGTAAACGAATCCCTGTAGCGGCGTGCATTCTTGATAATGGTACTGCTGAACAATGGAGAGCGTAATGAGCAGGTCAGGTGGCTTCCTCTGCACGGCCATTTCCGTTGATACCGCAATTGTTCGGTGTCCACTATGTTCTCCTCTGCAGCGCTGTGATAAAGCAGACTGGTGTCAGCGACTAACTGTTCGTTTGGTCCATGACGATGTGGTGACATAATGCACTTGAGGGCTGATCTGGAGTCGGAGAAGATTGACCGTGACTGTGGTGGTTCTTCAACTACGAACTCTAGAGCAGCACGCAGGGTGGGGAGCCCTGCAGCTATCGATGCTGTCGAAGGCGATGTTTTGAATTTTATGGTGATGGATTGCTCGGGAATGTTGCGAAGCGCGCCTCCGACGACGTTACGAAGGGCGCTACGAATCTCACCGCTGCAACCACTGTTTCGAAAGACGGCGACGCCAACACGGTCCCGAAGGCGCCAATGCTTCGAATTCCACCGGGAAGGTCACCAGCCGTTTGGTAGCGTAGGTTTCTCAGCTCGCGACTGCTTCTGCGCAGAGCTGATAGACGAGCGGACGAGACGACGGTGAGTTAAACAAGGTTTATGTACAGCATATATACAGAGGCGTTACGAATTCGGCACTGGGGCCGACAGAGACGCGAAGAGCTTCTCTCTAACACATAGCTCTACTCTCAAATGGGTCCGCTGCAAAAAGGGGTCTCTCTCGACGCGCCGCAGGGCTTCTTTTATATGCCCCGGGTCCAACCCAAATGTCCAACCCGAAGCGCCGCTGGTCGCGAGGTCAGAATCCTCCAATGAGGGCGCCGCTGGGCCGCGTCCTTCTTTCTCATCGAATCTGGAGAGGCTGCGCTGCAGGTGGCTGCACCCAAGGACGAGTGACGTCGCCGCGCATTGCGTCACCCCCCCAGACAGGAAGACGCCGGTTGTTTACTCGACGGGATCGCTGGGTGCGCTGACTCACTGCACGTGGGCGACAGAAAGGCGCCGCGCGTGTTTACGCCGTTGAGTTGTTCGCGTCAGGCGGGCTGGCCTTGACACAGATTGCCTTTTTCAGAGGCACGGACGTCCGCTGTGGACTTGCAGGCATAACAGGAACCACTGCTGCTGCTGAGATTGCAGAGTAAACTGAATTATCTATGTAGATTTGAAGGCGTCCACTGTATTTTTCATGCAGGAACATTAGTGTGGCTTGTTCTAGGGCCAAGTTTTACGACTTTTTTGTTTGTATTTAGGAAACGGTTATCAGGGCTTCCAGTGGATATAGATACCACAACGGTAACTGCAGCCTTTCTGCGTGCGTGAAGTTTGTGGGAATCACTGTGCAATGAGATGCAATAATACAAGTGAACGCCTAGTGGGGCCTAGAAGTTGGAAGTTAGGCGAGGTGGTATGATGGAATCTGGGTGGCGTGTCTTATGTCCATTCGCGAAGCGTCGACGCAAATGAATGTTGGGATTGGGTGCTCACGAGCGATGGCGATAGTTGCTGGTAATGGTGAAATATGTGAGTGAAATGTCTTTATCCATAACACTATGAAATGGATTAATAGTGGCAATATTTAGCAGTTATTAAAACTTGCGTCCAAAAAAGTGTCATCGCATTTTTTGATGTTGGAGCAGAAGCACTAGAGCATTTATACCTTGAGTATCGTATACTCAAATTTACCATATGTTGTTTGCAGCGCCACTTAACTGCCCACTGAACGAGTGAACTAAGATCGTTTGGATAGTATTGAAGAAGCATCGCAGGACATCATTATAAAAATTATCGTGAAAACGGGTTTAGGCAACGTACACCAGCGCCTAAAGTCATCTAGAAGCTACGCGATCTGTTTCATTCACTGTTTAGGGGTGTCATTTCACTGGCCTGTCATGGCCAAGCGACATATTTTATACTCAGACTAAGTAATGTGGCACTTCTGATACAAGCTTTCATTATGCGCGATATGTTCTTACAAAATCCCCAGACATGTTTCTTGTTTTCCCTTTGGTCTTTGCCAAAGTGGCATTTTATAACACTTTTATCAAATTCACTACGGGATTCACGAGTGCTAAAAGTCGTCCTGTGCTTTAACTCGGAATATTCAGCCTGTAGCGTATTAGCTTTGTTTCGAGGCTGCAAAGAGGGAAAACCCGCATATCATGAGAAGAGGAGTAGCCACGGCACTTGTAATGGCACCAACAAATCCTGTAAACCACATAATATATATATATATATATATATATATATATATATATATATATATATATATATATATATATATATATATATATATATATATATAGGCATGGTGGTGGAGTGCCGTGGGTTTGCAAGTAGTTTATAATAAATATAATGAACCACTTTAGACCACTTTGTGACTGCTCACGGAAGATCTACTTGACTACATGCAACGCTACGGCCACTCCACCGCCATGCCTGTCACTGGAAATAAAATTAGGACAACCGCTAAGTTATGTCTGTTCTCTTCCTAAGTACGTTTGGCCCATTATATATATATATATATATATATATATATATATATATATATATATATATATATATATATATATATATATATATATATATATATATATATATATATATATATATATATATATAGTGTGTGTGTGCGTGCGGGTGCGTGTTAACCTATGCCAGAATATACAGATTTCTGAATGGCCATGAGGAACTCTAAATCATGCTGCCATGCTCTATTTTTTTAAGTGTGATAAATTGTGGGTAATTGGCTTAACGCACCGCTAGCAGCACCCTCAGCATAACTAGAATTTTAAAAAGCGGCAGACCTCGAAGAGTCACCGTTGTAATAATTCATGAACCGGGCAAGTAGAGTACACAGAAATTTTCAGAATCAAATTGCAACGAATAGGTTAATTTGAGTTCCTTCAAAGCAGTAAGCGTGAGCGTCGTTTTTGTTACAAAAGTGCAACGATGTTCATACTGCTCAAGGAGCGTCATTTATGCTCCAAATATGAGCATATGCTATTCAGGCATTTGCTGCAGTGCTCTCCGAACTGCGACAGTTTGATTCTAATCATGCGAGCCAACTGCACACCCAATGTATTTGCTTGCTACTACAGTCGGGTACAATTTTAGAAGTACTTCGCATAGCCCACTAAATGGCGGACGCACGCACGACGCTGCGCGCAATGACGTCATGTGCTGGACGGCCGATGACCCCACCTGATGAGCCCATCACCGAGTGTGAGAACAGGACGATTTTCCGTTAGTTTGTGGAGGCGATCGCCTGCCGCGCTTTATTGATGATTGATTGATATGTGGGGCTTAACGTCCTAAAACCACCATATGAGTATGAGAGACGTCGTATAGTGGAGGGCTCCGGAGATTTCGACCACCTGGGGTTCTTCAACGAGCATCCAAATCTGAGCACACGGGCCTACAGCATTTTCGCCTCCATCTAAAACGCAGCCGCCGCAGTTGAGATTCGATCCCATTACCTGCGGGTCAGCAGCCGAGTACCTTAGTCACTAGACCACTCCGGCGGGGCAGCAGCACTTCGGTCGTCTCCGTATTTGTCAAGTTGCACACGGATACAAATCGTGCTATCACCGCATAAAACAGAACAATTTTATAACTGTGTATTTGTTAGCCAAACACATCTATTTTTGCTTATTGGTTCCAGTAGACAGTTACCTGGATGGTATCAAATCGATAACGTTCATTCAATGAATGTTTATATGGTAAAAACTTTCATAAGCTTTACAACAGGGGTGGCAAGAGTTTCACGTAGGACTTGAGCGGAAATGTGGGTCTTGGTGCGTAAAGGGTGTTTGTTTCTTAGTTACATATGCCACGTTGTAGACGTGCCACTCAGAGAAGGCACCCTTGCGCAAGATAAACCGAAGTCGCGTTTCATAGCTTCACAAAGACTTGCTATCGTCCAGGAGAAATAAGTTCAGTCAGTTTTCCTGGAATTATTTCCGTGAGGTCTTCACGCGGGACATCCAGTTGAACGGCAACGACAGTTGGGCCGATGTCATCTCTGTGTTCGCCTTGCGGCAGCAGCACGCTCCGCTATACTGACGCGACATCATGCAGTGATTGCCACTAGCGCGTATAGCTGTTTTAATCTTGTATTACTGTTATGTTTTTTTCCCTTTGCTTCACGCATCCGTCGAGATATTCCATTCTTTCGATTGTTTTCTATTGACTTCTTTTGCGACCATAGCCGACAACCCTCCCCAAACCGAGCGATTCATGTGTGGTTTTTGTGTTGAAGCGTTTGTGTCAAACACGACAGTGCCCGCAGACAAAGAGTGAAAAAAGAAATTAACACAAAAAGGGCAAGTAATAGGAGGGGGCACAAGTAATGCGAAAGCGAAAAAGAGGGGCAGCGGAAAAGGAAGCCCATTTGATAAATTGTGTGCCTCGTCAGATTATCGACAGGGGAAATGCGGGTAACGGGTTCGTGGTCCTCCCCCGCCGTCTTTGTGAGCCTCTGAAGGAAGTGCAGGCGGGCGTTCCATTACTGAGGAAAAGAGTGGGGAGCTTACTAGAAAAAAAAAAACAAGAAAAAGACCAAGAACGGGGGTGAAGAAAAAGGAGTCGCACTGAGGTGTCGGTGCAGAACCCGGTGCATGGGGCAAACGCTTAGGTTATCGACAGCCGGTTAAAAATTGCGACTGTCAGCGTTCGCGCTCCCTAGCTAGGCCTGTTTTGCGAAATATTGGAGGTGGAAGGGTTAGCCAGCATGCTTCCTGTCCCGACAAGACGAAACTATACTCAGCCCTGCGGTTCAATAATCGGCGGCCAGAAAGATTTGATTCCATGCCCTCAGTGCCGCAGTCGAAAGAAGTGTTCGTGGGAAAGCGTGAACGATAATACGAACGCCGTACGTTAACACAAGCGAGACTTTTTGACTTTTTTTTAAATCCAAGAACTGTCTTGTACACGCCTGGGAGCATTTTACCTGAAAAAAAAAACAGAAAAACCAAGAACCTTTCCATGACAAAGCGGCAACTTTGGCCCCGATAAAAGGTTTCGTTGTGGCACGTTTCCTTCGGCGAAGCGCAAGTGGAGAAAGTTGCGAGGGTAATATTTAGAATAACATTGGTGTATTGTGCCTAGGCTTTGCTTCTGTCTTTTCGGATTTGGGATTGAAGGATTGATGATGATTGATATGTGGAGTTTAACGTCCCAAAACTACCATATAATTATGAGAGATGTCCTAGTGGAAGGCTCCGGAAATTTCGACCAGCTGGGGTTTTTCTAACGTGCACCTAAATCTGAACATACAAGCCTACAATTTTTTCGTTTTGATTCAATCTCGCCGCAGCCGAGATTTGATTCCGTGACCTGCGGGCCAGCAGCCGAGTACCTTAGCCCCTAGAACATTGTGAGCTGCGCATCATTGCTTAATCTTCAATTTATGTATCCATTAATAAATTCAAGGACAGTTCGCGATTCTGAAGCTATTCTTCTCTGCTGAAACTGAAGGACTGCGCCGAGGTGAATCTTTGTGCCCTTTATATGTTATAGAGCACCATGCGCAACTCCTAAAATGACAAGTTTTTTTTTTCTGCGTCCAATTTTCAAAAGGGGTGGCATGAATATCCGAAGAGCATCATCGTGTTATGACCCTGTTTTGGCTTTTTTAGAGTGAATGATGACAATCAATGCAGCCAGAATTGATGAACAAGGTTGTGAATTGACATGAACTGTATTCAAAGCAACCTCTATAAAATCTTAAAAATCTAAAAGCCTGTCATGCCAATCCCAAGGACTTTTCCCTTTGAAAATAGTATGTGGCATACATCGTCAAAAAGTATTCGAATGAGTTATGAAGGACATCACAGACATTGTGGCAGAAGCCTGATCAGATGTTACCGATAAAATGAATCATATGATTGGTAGCCGTAAAAAAAAAATGTGTGCATCGATGTTATTACGAAAGTGCAAGTGGCAGATTACGGGCCATTACCGCGTCCCAATTCTTTCCGGTCTGCGCAGACGCACCGCACCCACCAATGCTAACTTGAACGAACTAATTCTACCTAACGTTGCACCTTTGAAGTCTGTTTAAGGTATAATAACTAAACATAAGTTGCTGTGAAAATAAGCTATAGTATTGAAGAGTCAGCTGTGGATGCTAAAAGAGTTACCTCTGTATTTTTCATTCTTCTTGTGGCCCAAGCTACTCGCACAAAAAAAAAAGGATGCCACAAAAGCAGCAGACACATTTGCTAGCCGGTAGATCTGGCAGCGTCTCAATCTGCCTTTGCGCAACGCTTTACCATTTCTTATCCCCAGATCGACCGAAACTATCTCTGAAAGGATGAGAGAAAGAAACACTGCGAATAAGAAAACAAATTATAAAAAGAGCAATAGGCCGTAGAGAAAGGGCGTGCGCCCCAGCGTCGCAGCTTGAGATCCCGTGCAGCCACACTGTATAGTCGTCGGTGGCACTGGGACGGGCAAGCAACCGATGCCAAAGACGCGATCGTCTCGCCCGAGCGACCCCGAAAAGAGTACGGTAAGGCTAACAGCGCCGAGTAAGATGAAGGGACGCTTCCGAACACTACCTCGTCGACTCCTCCCATCACTCCCATCGGCCGGATGGGGTTCATTGCGGTGGCTGTAGAAAGAAATGTTTGCCAAGGTGGGCCCCGTAAAGCAAATCCACTGCGTGACCACCGGGCCACGTACATACATCCAGCGCAGGCACATCCAGCGGCACAGACGCGACCAGATCAAGTCGTGGCCGTGAGAGAAGGCGATCTCGTCAGGGTATGGTCGGGCGCTCCGAGGCGACTCCTGTGGACCGGCATGTAATCGAAGCGGACAGTGCCTGCGTCGGCCGGGGTGCTGCGGAAACGAACGGGAGCTGCTGCCACACGAGAATTCGTCCTCGTACCTATTTTCCATTGTCGTCGAGCGCGGTGGCAAAAACGCCGTTTTGGCACCGGTGTGGTATGCGACACCCTACGTCGAGCACGCACACTCATCGTGCTTGAAGCGCCACAACTAACTAAAATAACCGAGTAGGGAAGCTTGCGCGTAACTACATGAAACACAATGTGCTCTCGTGTCATGATGATGTGCAGACTCAAGTAGGTGGCATGGATGATGCAATCCTGGTGTTTGTGGTCGGCGGATCCCGTACAGTCTGGGTGCAGTCTTACTATTCACCACGGCACTTGTACCAATACTGCTAAGAGAGTATTCTCGAGAATTTTCTGGCACGTGATAAAAGGGTGAAAGCATAGTCCAGTCTCGAAGAAATTTGTTTCATTATTAAGACCAAGGCCCTGACTTGACGGTAGGGCAAGACAACTACAGCAGTTTGTAGGTACATGCCTCGGCCAATCGTTTATGCTGATAGAGGACGTCAGTACAAAACGTTATTCTCAAGAACAAAATACATAGTGGTCTTGTGTAGTGACAATCTCTTAGCCGTTAGCTTCGGTCAGCTTGAGAGGTGTGAGGTGGAAACTCATTGAACGCATATTAGGGCGTTCTTTTGTGGTTTTAAAGAAGTAAAATGCACGGTTCTACGTAACGGACACTGTATTGGCTTGATGGGATTGCTTGTGTACGCATGTTTTTATTTTTACAAGTATTTCGGCAGAGTGGCGGTATAGTAGAAAGGTCAACCTGTCCCGTTAACTATTCTATTGAGGGAACAGGACAGAGAGAAAAGATTAGGATATTAGGAGACAGCCTTGGCTGAGGGCTTATCAACAGTCATTAGCATAAACGCTTCATTTCCTAAAGAGGGCGCTCACTGGAGGTAAGGGGCTTGGCAAAGTCAACCTGTCTTATATGTCAAATAACTTTAACAAGACTTCTCTCCTGCTACACAGAGATAAAAGAAACGCTTCATTTGAATCTTCTGCCAATAATAACTCATAATAATAATGCTTCGCTTTTTTTTCCCTCATACAATAAAGTTCTAATTTCCTAGAGTTCGTGCACTGTCATGTTTAATCTTTTTGTTTTCACTATCGTTTTCCTGGTCCTCCCGACAGCGAAGCAGCGCTAAAAAACTTTCAAAAGCGGCTGGATTTCCCTGGACAGACTCACAAGCTTTGGTTTGAGTGAGTCGGCGGACGAGCATACATGTTAGCGGAGCAGTACCGCAGGTATCATCAATTGGACGGCTCAGTGTGAAAAAAAGAGAATCAATTCGGTAACGGGAAACTGCACCGGAGACATGGCCCCGAGTCATTTCTGCAAAGTTCGGCACAATGCGAGTGGTTCAAGAAAGAACATGTATGGATGGGACTCGACTGAACAAATGGCACTTTCGCTTAGCTTCCTTAGTCCTGGGTGGAGCTATTCACGCTCTAAAATATCGCTACAAAAATTAACGGTGAAGGTTTCCTTTCCTCTACACTTAAAGTATATAATGGTATGATTCCTGTATTCGCAATGACAAAGGATTTTTTTTTGTTTTCCCACCGTCAGTTACGACCTAATATTTCGACCAGTCATCCGCATAACTGAGAACACAGCGTGCTGCGTACTTCCCTCGGGGCAGAGTTAGCCCAAGTTAAGCACACAATGCTACAGCATGGCTCGACAAAAGAAACAAATCGTGAACGATTGTCTTCCATTAACGTACGACTATATATATATATATATATATATATATATATATATATATATATATATATATATATATATATATATATATATATATATATATATGGTACGATTTCAACCGACGCGACCAAAAAGATTACAAGGCCAGGCCTGTTAAAAAAAACAAAAAGAAACAGGGAGTGAACTTCAGCTCCCGCCCCCCCTCTTTTTAGGATTGCTGATCAATAAAATGCCTGCTTAACAGGAAAAAAATGTAGAAGTAGCCCCGTTATGCAAAGCAAACTCAGGACCGCGTCCTCGGACAACTCAAACGAAACCATTCTGGCTCAATCAATGAGATGAAACGCCGGCGAATGCGTCTTTGAAATAATCCCGCCGTTCTCGCGCCCCGTTACAGCCATGGAGGCAGCTCTGGAGGAGGAAAAACTGCAATGAAATGGGCAGGAGCACTACACTGTAAAAACAAGACAAAACGAGCGAGACGGAAACGGATCAAGTAGTTTTTCAAGCACCACGAAGCTCTACTTCCAGAGCTACGGGCGTGCCAAGCTTGATTTGTGGAAGAGCGGAAAAATGCAGGTATAGGAAGCCGAGATGGCGGGACCTCGGTGATCGACAGCGCGGGACTTTATTCTTATTCTTTTTGCTGCTTCTCCAGTATTCTTTTTAGCGGACGTCCGCCACCCTTGCTTGGGAGTACAGGGATTACTCGTGTGGGCGGAAACGACCGGACGGCTAGAGTAGCAAAGAAACAAAGACAGAGAGAAGCACGACGAACTGTTTCGGCGTCCCGCTCCTTCATGCACTTCGAGAGGAGCTCCACTTTGGGAAGGAAAGAAGATGGCCTCCTTTGTTCTCACTGGCCCTCGCTCTCCCGAATGAAGTCGGTTGACAGAAGAGAAATTGAATTTCCATTCAACGCTGATCAGGTACGTCAGCCGCGTTGCAAGATGGAGGAAAGTACAGAAAACCGAGTGCATACGGTATTCCCGCGTCGAGGACGCTCACGTACACACGCACCTTTCTCTTATCGTCTTGCGCGTGAGCGTTCACGGTTATTCAATGGTTTACTATCACTACATTTCGTTTGTCTATGAGCGCTTATTTTCGTAGCGATAAGGAGGCATGCATGCACCCGGCCATGCATTCCAATCGGTGTATATGCGCGGCGACACCAGAAATACTGTGCATACTTAGATAAGGTACAGAGCACGTGGCTCGTATATACAGAGCATTTAATTACAGTTTCGGTTCGGTCTGAGTTCAGCGCAAATATTTAACTGCTTATCTGCACCGATAAACTTCGTAGACATACAAAAAAAAAGCTGCTAGATTAGCTAACAACAATAAATACGAAAAGCGACGGCTTCATCCCGATGGCATGCTTTCATTTTTTACACATTCTCTGTTCTATGATAACTTCTTAGCATATATCTTCTGTAATTGGTGTACTTTTGAAAAAAATAAAGTTAAAAGCTTGCGCACTAGTTGTCCTATTGTTTTTGTCGTTAGTCCTTTTAGTTCTTTGTGCCATCGCTCACCGAAACTACGTTAGTATAACGCATAAACAGAGAATGAATATACGAAAAGAAAGCTATCCAATATTCACAACTAGTTTATATGATCGAACCGAACTCTAAGAATGCCAACTGCGGCCTTTGTCAATACCTAGATGCAGACTTTAATTGTTTACATCAATCAGTCAATCAAACGACCAGTTAATCGAGGTAACTGAAACAGAAAGGCCTCTCAATTTTAACAAGAAAGTCTTTCATGCCGGGTGTCCACGACGGCTCCGCTGACGTACTTCCGTCACGGAAGTGACGTTGAAACATATATATGCTAAGAAATTACACAGAAAAAAAAAACAGAAGGCATGAATCTGTCGCGTCGAATCTGACCAGCAAAATCTCGATTCCCAGCGCACAGCGCTAACTAGTACGCCACAGAACGTACGTTTTCTGTTATGCTAACGGCAGGCACTTTATATACACAATACACCGTTAGGGTTGGCAGTCCCAAGAGCTTGGAAACATAAGCGCGTTTTCAATATCAGGGGTGAGATGGCGCAATAGGTTCGTGTTAGGCGCGCTCTAAATGTCGTCGCCTCCACAAAGCGCCGCCTCCACGGAGCGTGGTCTCGCCTGCGCACGCGCATCTCAGACTGGTAATTCGGGAGAGAACGAAGGTCACTTCGCACACTGCCACGGCCGCATTTACCAAAGGAGCGCCCTGCTGACACACGACGCAAAAAGAATTGTAACAGTTGTTCGCGCTTGTCCTGTGTACACTTGTGCGCTCTTTTCGTGCGCGTTTTCTTCCTGTTTGAACTGTGCGCTTTCAGTCTCAAGCTTTGACAGTTGTTAGTCTACGCTTGCCCTGTGTATGCTGATTTCGTGCGTGCTTTCTGCTTGAGGTGCATGATGCAAGTTTTCGAACTGCTTGCCATTCCTAACATGATTTTGCCATTTTGGCTGTTTCTGAAACAATGCACAGTAAAGGCTCAACTACTTATGTGAAGACGCACTTCACTTTCGTGTTATACCGACTCCTATATATGGGGGGATCAGCGACGTTTGTTTTTATGAACATGCACAGGGGTAAGCCTTCGTCGAATAGCATGAACTCTGCGAAGAGCTTGAGAACAACAAAAAGCTGCGCCTGTCACAATGATTATCTTCACACAGACCACAGGATTGATGCATAACAATCCGATAGTGCAGTTCAATTCAAACAAGAAAAAAAATCTGCAGATCCCACGTACCTGGGAATCGAGGTTATGCGAAACATGCGAAGAGAAGGTGACCGTGTTGCAATTCTTTTATTGAGAGACACCTCATGAAATGACGCTAAATATATGTGCAAGTGTTGCACGCACAGACATATGTTGAAGAGTTGCAGATGTTTATATAACCCAGCAGTTGTTTACACTTGCGCAACGATGCCAACTGTAACATACGTATTAGCAACACCAGAAGCTGATATGAAGCGCTGATGCTCGCGAAGATGCTGGTCCTAGACACTGCTACATAAATCAATTTCAGTGCATGGCAACTAGTCACAATTGACGTTAACCCAACGTGACGGCTGTATCAAAGCAGTAAATATGTCATATTTATAAAATTGGGCAAGCAGCACTGCAACCATTATTGACGTTTCACGAAGATTAGTGGTGTCTTTTTGAAAATTAGTTTGTGTTGTGTCTTAGTGCGAAGGTTGTGCGAAGGTTGTGTCTGTGTTAAAATCAGGTAAACCATCTTTTGATCTCAATTACAGACCCACTAACCTCGTTTCCTTTCTTGAATCTAACGCTTTTTTGTAAACGCAACTAATATCGCGCATTTAAAACATTTAACCTTTAGACAAAGGCCATGTTATTGACTCTATTTTTTATACCTTGCTTAAGCTTTTGACAAGGTGTTTCTTCACTTATTACTTCTGAAACTTAATATTCTTAACACTTATACTAATATCTTGAACTGTATAGAATGTTGTCTAAATAACCGCATTCAATTTGTGTATCCTAATGATGCTGCATCTCGTGTTGTGACATAAAGTCAGGCGTCCCGCTAGACTACATCTTGAGCTCATTATTATCTCTAATTGGCATTAACGACTTGCCTACTGTTTCTAATAGTTCCATTAAACTATTTGCTGACGTCTGTGCTCTATGCTGCAAAATAACTAATCAGCATGGTAGATATATTCTTCCGTAAAACTTCGATAGTGTATCAACTGGTGCTCACAAGAGCTAGTGTTCTTAAATCACACTAAAGGGAAAATCATGCATTTCTCGCGTCGCTCAGATTCGTCCACACCTTTCGGCTATGGCGTCAGTAAAATCAACCTCGAGTACGTAAAATCATATAAATAATTCGGGAGTTAGCTTACCAATATTCTTTCTTTACACGTGCACTTTCAATACATCACTAACAATGCCAACAGATACGTAGAAGTAGGATACGCAAACATCTTTTTCCAAAGCTCCATGTCATTTAAAATTACTACTTTACAAAACCCTAATTAGACCAAAGCTAGAGTATGCTGCTTCTGTTTGGGACCCCTGCCAAAAAACACCAACAACTATCGTTGAATCAGTTCAAAATTGTTCGGCACGTTTCATTACTTCGAACTACTTTCGCCCAGCTGGCGTTTCACTCATGTAATACCAGACCTTGGACGAACGGATTGGAAAGTTGGAAAAAAAATTTCCTCATTTCAAGATCTTCATACTTATCTTCGCACCATGATCATCAATGTAAAGTTTTCATTCCTTTTTTACAGAACTAATGTCTTTTCAGACTTCTTTTCGCCAGAAAACCTGCGCAGACTTGAACCGCTTTTTCTCCATCACCTCATCGAGGACACGTTATCATTCAAGGCTGCACTATGAGATTATTTTTTGCCCCGCCGCGGTGGTCTAGTGGCTAAGGTACTCGGCTGTTGGCCCGCAGGTCGCGGGTTCAAATCCCGGCTGCGGCGGCTGCATTTCGATGGAAGCGGAAATGTTGTAGGCCCGTGTGCTCAGATTTGGGTGCACGTTAAAAAACCCCAGGTGGTCGCAATTTCCGGAGACCTCCACTACGGCGTCTCTCATAATAATATATGGTGGTTTTGGGACGGTAAACCCCAAATATCAATCAATCAAGCGATTATCTTTTGAACCTATAATAACTTAGTCGTGTTTAGACGTGTATTCGCAATATTTGTTGCATTTCTATGTTCTTTTTCTCGAATTTTTTATTGTTTTTATATTACCACTCCCCTTCTGTAAAGCCTTTATGCACCATGAGGGTTCGGGCACAATCCAATGCAAGCTAGCTCCACCCCTCAGTTTTGCTGCTGCCGTATGGCTGCCCGAACCCTGTTACGCCCGTGTGACTTTTCACCCGCACGGTAGCACAGGTTGTGGGACAGGACCGCTAGCTTGCCGGTTCTAGTAATTATGTACTAGTCGCGCACGTACACGACGGAGCCGTCGATGCGGGCCGCAGTGCGCCCGCACGCCACCGCACGATCTCGGGCGGCATCGACCGGTGCGCATATTCAGAGAGGAACCGACGTGCTCGCCGCAAGGTGTACACGGCCCGCCACAGCTGCACATACGCCGCGCACGAAGCTCCAGCGTGGCCCGCTTTGCCTTCCGTCAATAGAGCGTATCATTAGCCCCGCCCGCCAGACATCTTCGGTATAGTCAGGCCGGCACCAATCGATTGAGCCCGCCGCTGCATTACCCCAGCTCCGGCGAGCGTGCGTTTCGAGTACTCCGTATGTTATGCGGTTTTGGCGCATGTTCCTGCAATGAATAGCCAGGCTAAACGCAACGACCCTTGGACAGATTGCGCGAGGGTCTGCGCAGCGGGTGACTCTGTGCGTTCGAGCTTGTTTCGTTCTGCTTGGCAGCTTTCCAAGTCTCCTTGTTTCTTAAATATACGACTTGCGACATGGAAACATGATGGATGGAAAGATAAACACTGTATTTAGATGTACGGAACCGTCGATGCCGGAAGACAATATTCACCAAGTGGGCCTTCGAGACAATGTCTAGAAAGGGACGCTAAATACCTGGCGTTAAGCATGTTGCTTGGTGAGTACAGATTTATCAGTCCGATACAGAAATATGGGGTCTCTTTTTTCTTTCTTATTTTCTTTCTTTCTCTTTCCTTCTTTCCTTTTTTTTCCTTCTTTCCTTCCTTTTTTTCTTTCTTTCTTTCTACGAAAAAAGGAAAACGGCAACTCCCTCCTCCACCCCCTCCCAATCAACTAAAAACAGACAACAAGAACAAAAAAAAAAACCAAAAACTCTTTCACCTACTTTAGTGCATTTTTGAATATTTGTACAGTATGGAGTTCTAAGCAGCTGCCTGAAAAATCCATGTTATAATTTTTTGCCCTCCATTTAACTAGATACTTGCTATCAGAACAAATAAAAGCGGAAGTATCCATGCACATTAGACGTTGACAAACAACAATAACATTGCAATAAAATTGGTGACCCATGCCACTATCAGCCTTAAATTTCACATCGTAACAAAATACCGGTGCACCAGTTCGACCACGTGGGGTAGTGGTAGTGGTGGTTTAGGGGAGGAAGAAGGCGCCTAATTTCTGCAGCCCGGTAGGGAGCATTACGCAGCGCCTGACCGCGTAGGCGGGAACGTTTTGTTCCGTCTGCGACCCATGTAAGACCGGCCCACTTCCAGCATATAAGTTGCCTGGCTTAAGCTAACGCACCAAGTTGAGAGCGCGTGGAAAACAGGACAGAGAAAAAAACACATGGGACAGGCGCTGATGTTAGTTAACGCTGCAGTTATACGTTCTTTAAAGTAACATCCGTCGAGCTTGACTGAAAAAAAAAATTACCCGGCATTCTGCAGCTATGCAAAAGCCGGTATTCAGCGAGCTGTTGAAAACGACCGCTACGACATGTGATTGGGTGCGCAGGCTTATACACTTGTTACACAGAAAGCCTAAACCACGGTTACGCTAATCGTGGTTATACGTTAACCGCAGTTCGCTGATGTTACACGGCACACGAAATCGCGGTTATGCCGCTAACCGTGGTTTTAAGAATCCGAGCTCTGCAACTCCGGTTAGGCAGATAACCGGGAAAATGACGGCGCTCACCACCGATGAGTGCATGCCAGCGAGCGCGCGTGCAAAAATGGACGAGCGGGACGGCATAAACCACGCGTAAAGCCTGATAAGGATGTGGGAAAATCATAGGAGGGATATGCGAAGAACGTCCCGCAATGCAAAGGTGTTCGCGGTAATCACAGCCGAGTTGAATGCCGAATTTCCGCCGGACGCAGAGCAATTCACGCCAAAGCAAGTCCGAAAGAAGATAGACAATCTGACCAAGAAGTACCGGTAAGTACGTGAATATACTATATAGGGGACACATATGACATTTTTGCCTGTTTGCTGCTGAATGTATTCGAAGCATATATACGCAAGGAAGTGGCTCTGTTGATTGTTCAACGCTAGATGGCGTTAGGCACCTTAACCGAGGATGCTATCGCGCTGTGTAACATCGGCGAACCTTGGTTGGCGCTAACAGTGGTTCATCGTGGTCAACCGTGGTTCATGGTCGTAATGGCACTTGCTTTTCCTGTGTAACATCGGTATTAGGCAGGAAAGGTAAATGCATACGTTTCCCAGTTAAACCCGTTCAGCAGCATGGTGCTTGCCACTGGCCTAGGCATGAGGGGAGGGGGGGGGAGGTCGCTTTAACTCTCCCTCGCTCTCGCGCAGAAAATTCACAGCGTTGCTTGTGTTTTCGTAGTTGCATGCACACAGGCACACATAAAAACGCACGCACGAACATACGTTACATGAAGTAAGGCTGAACCCCCCTCCCCAGAAACTTTTTGGTGCAGAGAAATAGACTTTCGTAAAGAGTGGCCACTCGAGTCTTTTAACAGCCGAAGGGTCTGAACAACCGCCAGATGGCGTACCTATGCTGAGTTATGCTTGGTACTCGACACATGTAATAGCTGCCTTATGGGGACCACCGAAACAGAAGTTTGGCATTAAATTTTTTTTCAGAGAAAAAATTTTACTAACTTGTGCAATTATTCATGTCGGCTCTACATCGCGTCCTGTTGAGGTAATGTGCTACCGCAAACACCAGTAAAGTCTGAGTAGAAAATATTGTCTGTCTTTCTACTGGCTAAGGTACTCGGCTGCTGACCCGCAGTTCGCGGGATCGAATCCAGACTGCTGCGGCTGCATTTTCGATGGAGGCGAAAATGATGTAGGCCCGTGTGCTCAGATTAGGGTGCGCGTTAATAAATCCCAGGTGGTCGAAATTTCCGGAGTCCTTTCCTACGGCGCCTTTCATAATCATGTGGTAGTTTTGGGACGTTAAACCCCACATATCAAAATGAAATATGAAAATATTGTATTTCTACATATTTTTCTGCACCATGGGCGCAACACACTCGTATCATTTATACGTACAAGTATTTGCATTGTGGAAGCATCGGTGTGTAGACTAGTCTCTGCATCAGCATTTCGTACTGACATTCTCGTTTTCCTATACTCTGCATACATACCAAGATAACCATGTTATAGGGAAAGTCTGCCGTATCTGTAAGAAGGAAGTGAATACCGTATACGGAGTAGTCGTTAAATCTGTCTTTTAAAGTCAATTGAACAATGTTCCTTAAACATATTGCATCTCAACAATCCAAAAATACGTGCTCTATCGTTTCTGGTTTGTTGCTTAATGTACATTTTGTATCGTACGCGAGTGCGGGTGCTCCCGTGCCCGTCGCATTACGGTGTCGATCCCGACCATCGGTGCTAGCCAAGCCGTCTTTGAAGCGTGTGATATGCGCACCAACGGGAAACGGGGGCGAAGGAGGCCAAAAAGAAATGCCGATTGAGAGTAGGACTAAGAAATCAAAGAATAAGACACACAAGAGCTTCAGGACTCTACGAGAGTGACGACACATTGCCGCCACTTCTGCACGCTATCAGTTGAAAAGTAACCGAACAGAGTGTAAACAAGGGATATCGCAAGAACCGGACTCTGCAGGTAGACTGCGAATACAGGTGAAACTGTAAACGCGGCGGATGACATGGATCGATCTGCTGTCCACGTGAGGAGCGTTTTGTTTTTTCTTCCTTACGAATTTCGCTTGTACGCCCTCGGGAATGGCAAACTGGCGTGCTCGACGCACTTTGCGACGCTCACGAGCGCACGATGACCAATTGCACGTCACCACGCCGCGTGTATAGCGCGAAGAGCACGCATTTACGAAACGGAGTCCGGGTAAAAATTACCCCTCTGCAGATTCTCTCATCACTTCCTCTCTTCACCACGTGGCATAGAAAGTAGGTCTTAGCAACGCAGAGTTTTTCTTGAAATTCGATCGATACCTGATAACTCACGCTTTGAAGTTCTGTATAAGTTTGTTTTGGCGCATGAGGGGCCGAATTCACAAAGCGTATACACCATTGTATGTGAGCAGTTAAGCTGTGGTGCAGTTTTGCTCGAAGGCGCTGGTTCGAATTTCAGCGGCATTTCGACGGGGCTAAAAAGCACCCATGCATGCGCCTACATTTATTGCGCGTGAAGAAACCATCGACGGCTGGTATTAATTCCAAGTCGGCTACTGTGGCGTGCGTCATAGCCACGTCGCGTCTGTGGCACGTGAAACTCCACAAATAATTCACGCAACATTTTTTTCTCGTAACTGTTCTATATACGGCTTCGGCTGCATGCCCTTCTTGCTTGTTTTATGCCTGGAACACGGATAGGTCAGTATACGCTGGAATGTTCTAGCTTACCAGCTTTCTAACAGTACGTGCCAATGTATATGGGGCGACAATGCCGTAATATCAAAAGGCTTTGAGCGTATACCTTCCTTGCGTGGTTAGTGTCAGACCTCAACTGGAACACCACCACCACCGATGCGCCACCACCACCGATCCTCCATCACCACCGATCCACCACCACCACCATCAGTTCTCACCATCTATCAACTACTCAATCTAGCTGATTCAAGAAACGGGATCAAAGCATGACAGGAGCCTGTACCATGTACCGGCATTCAGGCCAAGAATTCATCGCGGTGAAACATTAGTCCATCATCTTTACGTAATCAAGACGAGTTTGCCACTCAACCTCAACCATATTGCCACTTGCTCCTGTGGCGACTATGAACACATTTCTGTGGCAATCATAGTATGCGCGGAGACGGGACCGCGACAGTCTACATCATTCATTAGAGATTCAGCAATCCAGTTGTAGCTCGGGATATGAATATGCATTACCTATAGTGTCGTCATATCATACCAGCTTTTGTGAGAGTATACACTGACGAGATACGTGCCAAAAGTTTAGCTGTGCTATTACTGCTACTGCAGGTGCATAATGGGACTCGCACTTTTGAACTCCGACATCATCCTATAACTACAGTTGATTTTCCAACTCCAAACGTCCGACAGCAACAATAAAGCACAGTATTTTTCAGAACGTTGAAACTTGGGTAAAAAAAATTGTGGAATAAAGAGCGTTTTCGCCAATGCCTAAATTGCATTTTCCTTATTACTGCGTATATAGCACCCCCATACACTGCGAATAAGTGCAAAATGTTCAACCAGACCGTTCTGTGTTTTTCGTTTTTTTCTCAGATGATCCTAAGTATAATTTCAGCTTGTTTTCTAAAAGACTTTGTCATTCGCACATTCATAACTTCTACGCCACAAAGAAAAACTTCTATGTATTCATGACAATTAAATTTCTGGCAAAAACCTTTCCGGCCTAACCTTCCTTCAGACTTTCTTATGGTGATATATGTGCGATTACTTAAAAAGAAGTGAACCTGCTATGGTGGTCTGAGGAGCAAAGACACTCGGCTGCTGATCCGCAGGTAGCGGGATCTAATCTCAGCTGCGGTGGCCGCATTTTCGATGAAGGCGAAAATGCTTGAGGGCCGTGTGCTCGGATTTAGGTGCACTATAAAGAACCCGTGGTGTCTTAAATTTTCAGAGTCATGCACTCTAGGGCGTCCGAGTCTTATAATCATATGGTGATTTTGGAACGTTTAACCCTAGGTATTATTATCAATATTACTAAAAAAAGCGAAAAAAAATGAGGGCGGTGACAAAAAAAGATAAACTACGTGTGGTGCTGTGAAAGTGCTGCAGTCATCCTCGGTTCAAAACACGCTGACGACGTCGTGAAATGGCTGCCCCGGTCACTGGGTGCTCTGTCTTCCGACTTCTGCCTTACCACTCGTCGAGGACAAAACAGCCAGCGTCTCGTTATGTGCCTGCCGTATGGCGTGCACACGGAAGCGGTGTGGAGGCACTCTCGACGCTTTTCTTTCCTCCCTCACCGCACCCCGTGGCCTGCACTCATTAGGTGGACCGAGAGGAGAAGAACTGCGGCGGAGAGAAGCGGTGGGCAGGTCGGGGGCACAGGAGCATCGCAGCCTCCTCGCAGCGGGAGAGGACACCTCCGGGGAAATGATAGCCGCCACGGCCGGGACACACTCGGCACGGCATCTCTCATACCGAACGGAGCAGCGAGTTCAGGGCGCTGCTTTCAGAACCGAAAGGCAAACCGATGATTGGGCCGAAAGCCAGTGGCTCAGTAATCACTCCTGCAGATTTGTTCTTTCTCGACTCGCTCACTGGGTTTCGTGCCGACCAGTTGTTGCCCCCGCGATCTCCGACGACAGCGCAGCTCTGGCCTACTGGTTCGCCCTACGCCATCCTCTGACGCCGACAAGAGGTCTCGCTGAGTGGTGCCCCGTCCTCGGACTTCTGCGACCGTGCCCATCTTCCTTATATTCCCCTTACGTATGCGGCTGTCCTTGCACCTCTCTCTCTCTTCCTCCTCCTCTCACTATTTCTATACCTTTAATTCCTTCCTATCCTTTTTTAATCTCTTCTTACCCCATCTCCTGCGCAGAACTTTGGAGGTGCCCTCCATTGAGATAGAGGCAGTAAGAAAACTGCGCCTATTTCTCCCTTTTCCCTTTTCAAAAGTCACTTATTCCTTTTTTCTCGCCATCATCGCGAGACGCCACCAGGTAGTAGCTAGACCCAGAGGTTGCCCATCGGCACGTCTCACTTTTTTCCTTCTCCGCCGGCTGCGCGTCTTGGCGCACGAGCGTACGGTCAGAGAACACACAACACGTATTTAACGGCTATAAGGCGCCAGCTTGTGCTATGTTCATCAAAGATACTTTGTCTGCATGAGTGGAATGCGAAATATTGCTGGCTTCGTGATCATATTCACGATGGGAATAATTCGCTGAGCTTGATAGAATAATTGAACTAGCGTTTTGCGTCAACCATCACTGAGCTGATGCCTTCGTGCCGAAGTGACGGTCAACAGAGCGAACAAAAAAATTGAGAAAAACATTACAGCAAAAACAGAAGATTTTGACTAAGTTAATGATGTTTACGCGGGAATCGATGATAAACGAACCTTCCCGCAATGTTCGCTCGAAGTTTATGCACGGGCTGTAAAAGACCGTTAATTCGGATTTCATGCACTAAACAAAATGTCGAATGAACCAAACGTCGAATTATCGGAAGTATTGAGGGAACAACAAACAAAGGTAAATGCTGCTTTTATTTTCGCAAGAGAAGCTAAAAAAGCCGCAATTTTCCTTATTCTGCATGTGACTTGATTCGCGATGGGAACATGGTGCCAGAGTACCATGTTTATCTGGCCAGAAACATGCTCCAAACTCCTATTTTATTACGTTCTAGTACCACCATCATGTGCACGTGATGACGGATATTAGGAGAACATGCAACTGATAGTTCGTTTATCGTGGTGTAGAAAACGAGTTTTGTGCCTGCATAGCGACCATGGCTGAAGGCTTTTCGTATTGAACAACTTCCCCGATGTTATATATTTTGTGACATTGCTCGGCCATTGAATAAAGCTTAAACGAAGCTGCTGAGTGCCGGATCCGCAAGTGAACAAAACCATGATCACTAACAGAAGATGTGAACTGAGCCACCTCGCACTCGATGCACTCCGAAGACCATCCTAATTAATAGAGTTGTGGCTAAATATGACCTAAATAACGAGAATATGACGCCAATAAACGATGCGTGTGATGGTCGAGTCCAGCGTATAATTCGAATGCACTTCAGGCGATACAATTTTCGGAAATTAAGGAGGGTTGAATTTATTAGCTTTTGCAGGGTTACGCTAACGATGAAACTATTTGCTCAATATCACGTAACCAAACATTATTTCAATATTATTAAGCAATGATGGCAAAAATGCAGAGCAATGTTCATCGAAGAGTACGAGCGTAATGACAAAAATGATTATGTCACTTGCATGAATTTTCTATTTCACACGAGCACACCTGCCTAGTGGTTCACACCAAAAGTAATAGTAATACATCTGATGGCACGTGCACCGTATTTACTTATATGCGATAGCAAAAAAAATATCAGACTTGCTCCCGTTTTGCTGGGAACTCAAGTGTTGTAAATAGGCGTTGTAGAATCGGCCGCCAGAGCCCGCATATTTAGATGAAGGGTACAACAGTACAAGAATCTGCACGCGTGCTTTTACAAGGATTATAGTAGAGCGCGGATTGAATACTAGGCTTACTTTTGCTACTCTCCTCGCCGCGTTTTTTTTTTTTTTCATAATCTGCGTGTTTTTTTTTTTTTTTTGAGTGAGATGCGGTTATAGCTGTTTTTCTGACGTGTTTCAGTGAGAAATGATAGCTATGAAATTGATTAGGCTTCACTGTCTTCATATTCTCTCTTTTCTTTCTCATTAAAAACGTAACACGACTGCGAATATTAACCTTGCGAAAAAAAAAACAAATGTGACGCTTTTTGACGCATATTTTACTTTTATTCCGGCTAGAGCCTTCAAAAGTAAAAAAAAAAGAATAGGTATTGATGCTGTGCAAGAGAAGCTGAGCGTTCCCCTTAAAATTAACAAAACGGGAGAAAAGGTAACAGGCTCCTCACCTCAGCGGCGGCCACACGTAGGAGGGCCGCCCACCATTCGATCGCAGTTTACGACGATCCGCGGGAGACGCGACGGAGGAGCCTGCGTAACTGCTCCTATATACGACCAGTTCCTGTCGCAGTTTAATTCAGCGCGAGGGATGCTGGGGCCACCTATATGCGTAGAAACCTGAACGTAGGATCGTGTCATTCACTTCGCGCGCGTTCCCAACTGATCTGAATTAAATATTTGGCGTCAGCGTGCAGTTCCCTCCCGTTTGACTTGTCAAGACGCCTTAATGCGCAATCACTTGCTTAGGCTAAGCATGGCGAGAAGCTGCACGCTTACCTGCATACAGAACTGCATTCGACACGTCTGCTCTCAAGCGAGGTTGGCCTTGTCAGCGCTGCATGCTATTGAGAGGCGAAACGCGTGAGACGTGCTTGGGTCATTCATCAAGCCGGCGCTTTCAGACGACGACGCCGGTCCGCGCTCGGCAAGGGTTCCACCGGTGTCGACGCACGCGGCCGCTACGTCTCCATTAGCGGTGCCCTGCGTCGCCAGCCGCGGGGCCAGCGCGGTGTTTCCGGGCCGACCCAGGCGTCGGGCTCCTCGCACCCACAGGAAGCGAGAACAGGCAGACGTGTCCGCCCTCAGGGAAACACATCGTCCTCGGGAAACGTCCCGATCTGGAGATTGAAAATGCAACGGAGGGTGCGCGATGCAAGTTGTGCCGGTTGCAGTCACTACGCCTAACCAGTTGCGCGCAGCGTATAGCAGTGTGTGTTCAACGCGGTGTGCTCATAGAGGAAAAAAACATCTGTCCGAAAAGGCGAGCTCACAAGACAAGCCGACGAGGTTTCGCAACAGAGAGGCTGACATTTTTTCTTGTGCACCGATGCTGGGCGGAATCGTAGCCGCTGTATTTTGCTGCAGCAAAGTATATATACATGTGGGCCTGACAACAAAGAAGGACTCAAGTTGGAGATGTGGTAGAAATTCATCAGCAAGACGACTTCACTGCTATACCCACATGTGTTTTTACCGCAAATTTAGATTAAAGATGAGGGCATTTCACTGAATGACTTGAAAAACGTCAACGCATGCCCTGTTAGCGTACGATCCATGCCGAGAAACAGCTTTTCTTACCAGGGGTAGCGTGGTGTTCGGAGACAAAGTTTTTTGCTTGAGTTTTTTTGCTGTCATTATGTGCATGGTTACTCAAAGACTGAATTTCTGTAGTTGCACAGTATAGGACAGATATGAAAAAAAGCATAAAGTTTTCAGAAGGCCATTGCAGTATTGCTTACGTCTTTGTATACAGTACACGTTGCAGCTGGTGACCCATTGCGTGGAATTAACAGCAGCTGTAGATGTTCTGCGGAAACTCAACTGCTGCAAATGCAGAGCGGAAGACGAGTTGCAGCGCATCAGAGAGGAAGGGGGCAATTTGGTTTCCCAGACGCAAGATAAGCCTCAATGCGTCCGCCGTTCAAAGCCGATAATTAGCCGGCTCATGGCTCAAACTCACACGTCGACTTGCGCGAGCAGTCAGTGCCAATGCACGTGCTCGATAGAAGCGCACCGCACTTCCGCCTTGCGAGTATCGCATCAGCCATGGAAACTTTCGCGGCATTGAGTGATGGTGTAGGTGAGCATGCATACATATATATATATATATATATATATATATATATATATATATATATATATATATATATATATATATATATATATATATATATATATATATATATATAGACGCAAACGGACCACAAGCATTCTCGCTCGCCTCAATTGAAAATGCGGACGCCACGTCCGGGATAAGCTGCCAAGCTTGAAAGCGCATCATTTTCTTCCAGTACCTCTGTCAAGCACAGCGTCAGAATGCTCTCTCGATGCTGCTGCTGTGGTTTAATAAGTGATAATCATGTCCATAAGTTGGGATACGGTATTAAGTAAACTCGGCATCCCACAAACTTCTCTCATTTTGTCCTAACAGTAGTATTTTCGGGGTTTAAGGTCCCAAAACCACCATATGAATACGAGAGACGCCGTAGTGCAGGGCTCCGGAAATTTAGGCCAGGACATACCGGGGTTATTTAACCTGCACCTAAATCTAAGCACATGGGCCTCAAACATTGCTCGCCTCTATCGGAAGTGCTGCCACCGCGGCTGGGATTCGATCCCGCCGCCTCCGGGTCAGCAGTCGATTGCCTTAGCCACTAGACCACCGTTGCGGGTCCCTTTGCCCTAAGATTCAGCGACACATATATACATATGGTAAGCCATGTCTCATCTTGTATATCGTTAACATATAAAGACGCACACATACTTCATCTTGACCCGACATAGAAGCGCCTATACTCAAGGTTTGCAAGCATCACCCCTGAGAACACTGGGGCTGGACCAACTTTGATGGACAGCAAGATTTGGCATTATACTGAAGCGCGCTCGACTTTGCATGTATGTGCGATTCGAGACCAGTTTGTGTGTTTTCTTCTTCCCTATATTTTTGCGTAAATACGCTCTAATCTATATGCGGTTTGGTTTGCTCCGTACAGTGGGCAGGCGGCTGCTCACAAACGCATATGACTACCGCAAGCAGTGCACTATGGTGAAATGCACTGGAGCACAGAAACCTCCGCCATTTATTTGAACCTCCTCACTGTCATAGCTGAATACACGGTGCGCTTTCGAGTTTCCTGGTATTACTGATTCACCTCTGCCGTGACAGCATTGTCCTTTCGCTGGCAGCTGTCTCGTAACTCTAACAAACCACCGATTTGTATGTTCACTGCGCGCGAAAAGCGCACGTCTTACCCAAACCTTTTTTAGCTTTGCTTTTGTGCGCGATCTTTGGCTTCCTTTGAAATTTCGTTACGATACTCTGCGCTTCGGCCTGATAGTTTGGTGCGGCAAGAATTGCGATTATGAAACTAAACCGGACCCAGTCAACTAACCAAGTATATGCCCGTGTTCTTTGAAATTCCCGTAAAGGGAAACCATCTCCCTTTCGCTTTTACTTATTATTTATATTTTGTAGCTGTTTTACTCGCAATGCGGGTTCGGCCTGGTTTAACCGTATTTAAAAACGTTCTCGTTCACTATATTTCAACAGAAAACTAATAACACTATAATTGCTATCTTAGATTTCTGCTGAAATGATCTGTTGTAAAACGATCATAAGCCTTTTTTTGGCGTATCTTTGAGAGCTTTGAAGATCCAGCATAGAAATACGTTGGTGTTGCATTTAGGTATGTATATGTTCTTATCAGTATAGGATTTTGTCACCAGATACCACACCTTTGCTGGTTAATATGCATTTGCCATAGCTGTTCTACAGCTTTCGTTGTGGAAAACGGCTTAAAAGCGAACTAATTTTTAATGCAGGCCACCATTCAATTTCAAGATCAGCCGATAAGCAAGTCATTTTAGTGAGCATTTTGTGAAAACGTCTATTTGTTCCCTACATCGAATAAGCAGCTTTATTTGAATTTTTACTTCAACTAGCATTGCATACAAGTGATTTTCCGCAGCTTGTTGGTTTAGTCAAAACTAGGTGGTGGCACCGCCATTTCATGGCCATCCCCTAACACGGACGTCTCCATGTTGTAGCCTTTGGCACCGCTGCTCAGTATGTCTCCATCTCCGTCGCATCGTCTGCTCGGCGTCCCTTTATCGTCTGTACACGCGCGAGTAAATGCGAGCAGACGGCAGCGTCGGAAAAGTCAACATGGCGGCACATGTGGCTGCAGTATTTTCCACCTCGAACTTATCACGCCGTTGTCCTGCGCTGTGTGGTTCGTAGGTTCACAACCTACGCAATTATTTGCTTTATATTTAGGTCTTGAAGCTTCGAGAGCGATGCATTTGTTGGTATTTTGAACTGTTTTCAAGATTCATTCGCACACCCTTGGAGGGACGGCTTAGGAGGCCTAGCTAATCTGAATAAAAAAGACAGAACATACCTTATACTGTGTCTTCAGCGTTAGCGTATCACACACGAAGCGATAGCTGACTTGACCATTTCAATATTGCTGTGAAAAAAGTGAGTGAGTAGTAAGCGCGAGTTCTGATCGAAGAGGATGTTCGCGTGTGCATGGCTATACTGCCATGTTGGCTTTTAACCCCCGCCACCCCAGTTGCTGGCACGTATGACCACGGCCGCTTTGCTCGGAAATGCGTTGGCTAGGGCTGGGGGAAAGCCATTTACTGTCACGTGATCAAATACGGCAGAGCCCGCACGCTGCTGCGTAAAATCGTCTATATTAACGCTGACAACTAGTCTCTGTAAGAAAATGTTCGGTTAATTGTACATTACTTTGAATGCCAGATCATAACATGTTTAGCTGATATTGATATATAGCGTCAAGAATGACGTAGAAAATGTACGAAAAAAAGGGAAGGAAGGCATGGGTGTCAACCTGTTTAGAACAGCTGGCATGCTACTCCACACTATATATATATATATATATATATATATATATATATATATATATATATATATATATATATATATATATATATATATATATATATATATATATATATATATATATATATATATATATATATATATATATATATATATATTATCACGAGGTTTATTTTCATACAAACGTACTTGAAGGCCGAGGAACGTCGGCAGGCCGCAAATTTAAGCCTCGCAAGCTCGGGTCGCGCGGGTATCAAAAATGAGAAATGGTTTTATTTTGTCATCGAATCATTTACAAAAGTTTGTGTATACAGAAGGAGGTCCCATAGTCAGAGACTGAATCGGGACCTCCTACAGTAGTGAATATAGACAAAACTAATTGATGCAGCGAACAGTGGTACAGAAAACAGGTAATGAAATACATCGCAGGTAAAAACGAAAAAGGAGTTCTACTTAAGAAAAACATTACCAAAAAGCAGCAACAAAAACTGAAATGCGACAACATAAAAATAGACGTAATTCAACTCTCTTAAGTAGTTTTCAGATAATTATCATGGCGAAAGATAGTGAAAATAAACTACGAGAATAGAAAACTAAACAGTGACATCTGATATCAGCAATGTAGGATGATGATGTTATGCTTTGTTAACGTTAGGTTGTGAGAAAGCATGAAAGGGAGCGGGAGTAAAAGAAGTCACCAAAGCTATCCAGATAATGGAATGGATGAGAGAAAAGTCTTCATATATTTTTAATATGCCGATTGATTCCGAGGCTTTTATTCCTGAAGGTATAGTATTCCAGAGGTGGATTCCAGTGAAGTGGGCTGTTTGTTTACCATAGTGAGTATGATCTATAGGTAAGATAAAATTGATCATCACCGATGCTGTGGCTTGCCTTCTTGACTACTTCGTCGTCGTCTCGTATTGTTCACTACATTGGCCACGGCAAAGAGCATAGCCATCCTGGCTACTTAAGGCGTAATCAGTATAGCGTGAACATAAAGGGCTGAAGGAACTCACGTGCACGATTTCTCTACCACGACGACGTAAGTCATCAGATGGTGTTAAGGCTCAATTTCGTAATTCACTGTTGATGTACGGGTGAAAATGTGGTAGGGCCCGTGGTATCGGGCCAGTAATTTTGACTAAACACCAGGATTACCCAATGGAATCCAAAGCCGAATGAGGGGGGGAGTGATTTTAAATGAAAAGAAAAGTGAGCCCCGTAACTGCCTCTCAGGGGGAGGACACTTCAACAGTAGTTCACGAGGGTGGGGTTAAAGAGGGATTAAACGGTATAGAAATAGAGAGGGCCAGGAGAGAGCGAGGCCCAGGTACAGTGGCATACGGAAGTGAGGAGAAGATAGGAAAGATGGACGTGGTCGCAGGAGTCCGAGGACGGGGCACCACTAGGCGAGAGCTCTTCTCGGCGTCAGGAGATGGCGTAGGGCGAGTCAGTCGGCCACAGCTTCTCTGTCGTCGGAGATCGCGGGGGCACAACCGGTCGGCACGAAATCCAGCGAGCGAGTCCCAGCCAAACCAGGGTACCTGGCGTGAAGGCACCTGGGTTGGTGTCGTGTCTTAGCTTCTAGTGGCCTTGGTCCTCAGTTGTCAGGAAACGGGCCAATCTTCGGCGTACCTGGCAACATCGGAAATCGCCATGTACTTAGATGAGTCAGCCTGGCGTCCACGGGCACGATGGTTCACATCCATACAAGAGAAAGAAAAGTGAAATACCTGTGGTCGCGTGCGTAGCGGTGTTATACGCATACGTGACGAATTGAAGGACAGTGTCCCAATTGGTCTGGTCTGAAGCGGTATACATTGTCCGCATATCACCGAAAGTGTGATTAAATTATTCTGTGAGGCCGTTTGTCTGCGGATGATATGCTGTCGTAATGAGACGAACGATCGTTGCTGTGAAGGAGCAAGGCCTGAATGGCGTCAGACTGGAAAACACACCCTCTGTCGCTCAAAAGTTCGAGGGTAGCAGCGTGGAGAAAAACAAAGTTACTCAAGATGAAAAACGCAACTTATCTTGCTGTTGCTTTGGGTTGCTGCCGTCTCCGCGTAACCCGTAGGGTGGTCCACGCGGACAATGACCCACTTATTTCTTGAAAACGACGAGGGGAGTGGTCCGTATGAGTCGATACCGACTCGGTCAAATAGACACGCCGGACAAGGCAGAGGGTGACGTGTACAGACCAGGCGTCGAGGTGGAGCTTTACGTCGCTGACATGCAGTACAAGCATGTACGTACTCGCAAACAAATGTGTACATGACATGCAGTACAAGCACGTACGTACTTGCAAGCAGATAGGTACATGAAATGCAGTACAAGAACGTGCGTACTTGCAAACAAAAGTGTACATGAAATGCAGTACAAGTACGTATGTACTTGCAAACAAATGTGTACATGACATGCAGTACAAGCACGTACGTATTTGCAAGTAGATGGTACATGAAATGCGGTACAAGAACGTGCGTACTTGCAAACAAATGTGTACATGAAATGCAGCACAAGCACGTATGTACTTGCAAACAAAGGTGTACATGACATGCAGTACAAGCACGTACGTACTTGCCATCAAATGTGTACATGCCGCGCCAGTAGTATACCGCTGACGCAGACGGTTGCACGTTTTGAGAGCACCGGCGTGAGCACTTTGCGGGTCGTTGTGGAAAGCAGTAGAGATTTCCGAACGCAGGTCATTCGGTATTACTTGCAGCCACCTCCGACACTCATACGCATAATTCCTCCGATATAGAGGAGGTCATCTCGAATGACGATACGTGTGGCTTGACGGCGGATAGTTCTTGAGACCGGATGAGCCAGCGGATCAGTCAGCAAGTCAAGGGGTTGGAAAATCCACACATCTTTGTGTTGCTCCAACGACATGTTTGTGAAATCAAATAGTGTCATGACAGCTGAAGAAAGGTGACGAGAAAGTTTCGTCAGACGGCAGCGGCGAGACAGCGCGGGTGTATCACGGACGCTTGCCTTTCTCTTCGTCGTCGTCTCGTATTGTTCGCTACAACATATATAACCTAGTGAGTCTGTCCTAGTCAGCCCTAGTGAGTCCCTCTTGTGCAGTGTGCAACATCATGAAACAGCAACAATAAATGACCAACGCAGTAACTATATTACAAGGAAAAGAAACAGCTTTCTTGAAGGTACTTTACCATTTGAAGTCTAAGATCCCAGAAACTCGTGCTGCCGCCGAGCTGAGAACGTTAGGGTGATTTGTAATAGCTGTTCAAATGCTTTCGTCAGCGTCGGAAAGCAGACACACACGTGGAGGTTTGTGAAACAGGATTCAAGATAGGCTGCGAATAAATCTGCTATATACATGAGCAGTTAGTTGCGAGTTTGGTTCATTTACATCTGCATAAAATTGGGCACTTCAAGTATGCTGTGAGATTGTGCACATATACTTTTTTAATTTGCCTGGTAATCCGAGGCATCGTCATTCTAGCGAAAACATATACGCTACTATGAGTCCTGCATATTTCATGGCACTGATCATCTTCAGTTATATTGAGCAAGCGTGTTGACATCACGGCTCATCTTAGAGCTTTCTTGCTCTTTCTCCAAAACCAGACTCACTTCCACAAATACGAGCAGATCGAAAACCGTGACGTACACACCGCATGAAAATGACTTTAATCGCTCAAGCATTCGAACAACTCCAAGAAGTTTTCACACTGCTGATTAATAAAATCTGCCTCATAAGCACTTTTGTTTGCGCAATAATTCTCGTGACAGCTACTTTCCTTCCTCCCCTCTGACACATGTCTCAAAGCCGCACGCTCTTTTGCGCCGAACGTCCCATCGATCTCATTTGAGCGCAAGAGACTCGCGCAACAACAGGCACTGCAACACCGGAGCTGTGCTCATTGGAGTGGCAAGCAGCCAAGACGTTATGGAAGAAATGACAAGCTGCGTCAGCATGCGCCTGTCGGATCCTCAATCCCGAGCAGGTCGGCTTCTCCACGTAGTATCAGCGAATCACTCCCCCGGTGAAAAACAAGCCACACGGATAAGGCGCACAACAAATAGCGCGCGGCGGCAGGCGTGAAGCCACGAGGGCGACGTCTCGAAGAAGGAAGATAAAAGGAAGGGCACTCCTAGAGACGTCGCAGACACACGGTGGCACATTGATCGGGCGCCGGCCCAAGTGACAACAGCCCCAGAGAAAAGACAGCCGCTTGTGTCAGGCCCACCGACAAGACACGTTTTCGACAAAGTCCTGTAATTAGGACAACGTGTTTGAGCAAGCGCAGGCAGCGGCCGCGAGAGAAGTGGCGGAGGTGCCGGGCGAAGCACAACTGTGTTCTTGACACATTTGCGCGTGCGGCCGCCGGATAACGGGGGCCGACGGGCCGGCTTTAGTCACGTCGCTTTGTTACGAGTGGGCAACGTAAACAAGGTGCAAAAGTGGCTCCATCAGTGCGAGGCATCTCGTGGCAGCCGGGCGTGCCCCACTAAAGAGTGGCGGCCTGTTCGGAGCGAGTGCTGTTCGTTGCGCCAGTCGCAAACCAGGTTGGCTTTTTGGTGCCATGTGCGACTATATAGTAGCGGTCGCCCTGCTCGCCTCCAGTTTGAGTGCCCTATGTGGTCCACACACATCCAAAGAGCTTGCCACCTTTTTCTTGCCTCGGTGACGACGAAAACGAGTGCACCAGTGCTTAACAGCATTATGCCATCGCCGATTCCTTTCTCCTTCACTTCCTCTTTCGAACCTGTTTCACTGACGAGCAAAAAATGTGGTTGCCATTATTCAAACAAGCTTTCAAGGTAAACTGCGTTCTTTTGCGGATAACAAAAAACACATAATCAGTTATTTCGGACACACTTCTTATAGGGGGTCTTTTCTCTGTACATAACGAACTATCTTGTTCCCTGACCTAAGCATGCAATCTAAAGCATCAAAATGACGAGACTAGAGTTCCTGCTGTGCAGGCGTTAATAAACAGCAACCGGAAAGCAAATCGCGAGAAAATTAGTTTGTTGTAGGGGTGATATATACGAAAAACATGCACCGCATCATCTTCGAACCAGTACTTAAGTTGGAATATACAAGACCAGCTGATTCTAACCCAGCATCTATAGACTATTTTCCGTAAAACAAGTGAGCAAGGCCATCTTGGTTTGTTAAGCCAATGTTTTCTTGTTTTTGTATGCCGCTACGTAAATTAGTACACTGTAAACAAAAGTTAGCCGAAATGGGAGTTTCTCCAGCACATGAGCCCACAAAACTCCCCTGCCCCAATTATTTACTCCCTGGTAGGGAGTGAACTCGGCACATGTCATCGTAAAACGCCCCCTCCTTAATCACAGAGTTTATGAACGACATGACCTTGTTAAACTCCCCAGGGAGTTTCAGGTCACGTAGTTACAAACTCCCTATAGGAGCTTTAAAAACCCTCTTTGGGCGTGACGTGTGTGTGTGTGTGTGTGTGTGTGTGTGTGTGTGTGTGTGTGTGTGTGTGTGTGTGTGTGTGTGTGTGTGTGTGTGTGTGTGTGTGTGTGTGTGTGTGTGTGTGTGTGTGTGTGTGTGTGTGTGTGTGTGTGTGTGTGTGTGTGTGTGTGTGTCTGTACGGGCATATGTTTGCACGTCGGTGTGAAACACATATGATATGTGTGGCTAACCGTGTAAGCATCTGTCAACAGGCAACGAAATTATAAGTGCAGCGAAGAATAGCAACGACCGGTTGATATTTACTGGGAACATTTCAATATATTTCGCACCTTAAACCACGCTGCACATCGGTCCGATTCCTCAACGAAACGTCGTGAATGCCGCGCTTCAAAGGGCCGAGTAACAAAAAACTTCGAAGAATAAATTAATGGTAGCAAAAGTAAGCTGTTACGATCGTCAGCGGCTGCTCCTGGAGTTTCACCATCAGAAACTTCGAAGTGGTCTGAAGTAGGCTTCGCTCGACTACGGCAGGCTGGCCGGCAACCGGTCTGAGAGTTGCGCCGGCGACGCGCTCGCCCCGTCTCTGCCAATAGTGGCTTCTCGGAGTGTCACCGGTATTTCACCGGCTGTAACATCTAAGTGGTAAGAAGGCCTCGCTATGCCGTCGGTATCAAGCCGGCATCGTATTGAACTCGCACTGTGCGCTGGCCACCGCGGCAAGCGCTACGAGCTAGCACCGACCACCGGCGATGCAAAGAATGTGTTTCACAAAAAATGAAGGCTGCTGGGATGTATAACAGTCTTCTGCGGCTTGCGACCGCAGCTGTCAATGACTAACTACAAGGCGAGCGCCGAACGAGGCGGAGTACGATCGTCAGCGATTGCACCGTAAAACTTCGAAGCGGTTCGAAGTAGGCTTCGCTCGACTACGGCAGGCTGGCCGGCAACCGGTCTGAGAGTTGCGCCGGCGACGCGCTCACCCCGTCTCCGCCGATAGTGGCTTCTCGGAGTGTCACCGGTATTTCACCGGCTGTAACATCTAAGTGGTAAGAAGGCCTCGCTATGCCGTCGGTATCAAGCCGGGATCGTATCGAATTCGCACTGTGCGCTAGCCACCGCGGCAAGCGCTACGAGCTAGCACCGACCATCGGCCATGCAAAGAATGTGTTTCACAAAAAATGAAGGCTGCTGGGATGTATAACAGTCTTCTGCGCCTTGCGACCGCAGCTGTCAATGACTAACTACAAGGCGAGCGCCGAACGAGGCGGAGTACGATCGTCAGCGATTGCACCGTAAAACTTCGAAGCGGTTCGAAGTAGGCTTCGCTCGACTACGGCAGGCTGGCCGGCAACCGGTCTGAGAGTTGCGCCGGCGACGCGCTCGCCCCGTCTCCTCCGATAGTGGCTTCTCGGAGTGTCACCGGTATTTCACCGGCTGCAACATCTAAGCGGTAGGAAGGCCTCGCTATGGCGTCGGTATCAAGCCGGCATCGTATCGAGCTCGCACTGTGCACCGGCCGCCGTGGCGAGCTCTGCGAGCTATACATGCAATGCATGCGAGCAACGGGAACAGCGACTGCGAACCGTCTCATTCGTTTAAGTCTATCGCTCCGTAGCTTAAACTGCGTGGATAGCGGACACCTATTTCTGTGCATGGGAAAAACAACGAGACGTAAACTGCACATCAGCAAGCATTTTGTGATCGCCAGCTGTCATTCATCGAATCACCGCGCCGTACTCGTGAGTGAGGCCTAGTCGTCGAACGCGGTAGCGGTGGTCTACCTCGGTTCATCGCTGGAGCTGCTGAATGTGCCTCGTTAATGTGTTCATTCAAGGCCGCGCGCACTTTGTGTATGATTCAGTACATTTTACGGGTCCACAAACAGCACTGCTGATGCGAATTCAGCCTGTACGACAGAGCGTCAACTGATAAAACTTTTTCGTTATAGTAAAAAAATATTAAATATTAGGCAGGATTAGGATAAAAGGCATGTGTGTTGAAGTGCTCACATCAGACCACCGCAAGTTCATACTTACGCCGTGCGTATTTATTGCTTAATTATTAGAAACAAAAAGG
This sequence comes from Rhipicephalus microplus, assembly GCF_043290135.1. Lineage (NCBI taxonomy): Eukaryota > Metazoa > Arthropoda > Arachnida > Ixodida > Ixodidae > Rhipicephalus > Rhipicephalus microplus. The sequence goes on from NC_134710.1 coordinate 28,844,452, forward strand.
CTTTAACCTGGGCTACAGGAGGTCAGAATGTGGTACCTATATATACTCGGTGACTATAAGGTAGGTGTGTACTGCGTGTGGCAAGCTGTGGTGAGTGCGAGTGTTGTGATATTACGTGAACGTTGTGATAATGTTTGTGTACTGTAATCATTGTTGTGGGTATTAAATGTAATGTAATTAAAGTTACGCTTGCGCATGGTACGGCTGCTGACGTAATTTTTTTTCTCGGTCGATGCAAAAAATTTACTCCCATACTGACCTGAAAAAGTTCCCCTATGGATGTAAATAAAAACCCCCCTGACACCATGCGAAAACCTCCTTCTGATGGGGAGTAAATTTTTTACTCCCAGAGACGGGTTTTTAAAACTCCCATCTGGGTGTGCGCTAGAGGACAAGGTCATTTACTCCCATTTCGGCTTATTTCTGTTTACAGTGTAAGGCCATGAAGCATTGTATGCAATAAACCCAACCGCTTTCATGCGCTTGCCTCCACAGTAACACTGTTCGGCTATTTGTTCAAGATACGAAACACGAAAGTTGCCAGCCCGATATGGCGCCATTCAAACCCATCCGCAAAATATAGTGCATATAGCGCATAAAACAGAACAAACTTTTCCGAGAGCGCCAGCTCCACAGCGATGATAGCACAGCAATCATACTAAGGACTGATTCCTGGGGTTTGCCGCAGGATTTGGCATACACGACTTGACACAGAAAGGAATTTGTGGTAAACGGGCAGAATGATGAACAGTATGATTGTTAAGTCATGACTTTGACCATACCTTATTCACTCAGAATACGAAACTACAAGTGCAGCGGCCGGTGTCTCGTAGGGTGGGGCACAGAAAATGTACTGAGGCGCCATGGCCGGCATGACCCCACTGTTCTCTTTACGCACAGTTCAGGCGATCAGCGTCGCTATTGGAGGCCTTTTAGTTTCCACGTCATTAGAGAGAAAGGCTGTGCCACTTGCGGCGAGTTTTAATTAGAGCCGTTCCATTGATTCACGCCGTGCAGGGCTGTGTCATCGAGGCAGTGCTCGTCGTTGCATAAAATGAACGAGTTAAGAACTTGACAAAAAACAGGTGGGGTATTTTGTAAGAAAAGTGCAGGATGCCGTTGCCAAGGCTATGCTATATACGTTCTTAACGCCACTCTGTCTTTTGTATTCTGCTCTTTGGTCGTAATCAACTGCTCCGAGAGTGGAGGGCTAAGCGTAACAAGCCGCAACTAACCCAAGTTTTAATCACATGTATACAGCGATTGAACCTTATACAAGTCGGCCGCTGACCATGGCTGAGAAAACAGGCTGCAAATTAATGGCGGAAAGGGAGAACAACGCTTTCAGAACAAGGTCCACTAATTCTCTCTGAATACTGAATATTCAGGTATTTAGTTTTCAGCGTTACATTCTGGACAGTTCTGCCCACATTAGTGAGCATATATGGGCTCAAAGAAACTTGCGCATGAGAAGCTCTCGTATTAACATGATGGTCTCCTGGAGATACCTAATTTGTGGTGTGTTTTGCCTATGCGCTGTATCTTCTAGGCATTGTACGTTATCACTGCTCGTTATACCCGACTGGAGTAGCATTATCGGCACACCACCACATAAACCTGTATACTCATAAAAGCCTATTCGACAATTTTTCGAGGTTAATGGATCTCAATGAACTTCACTGGGGTGCGTTCCTTTGCACATTTTGGTCATTTATGCCAAATTATAGGCTTGAGAGATGCGATAATTTCTCTGAAATGAATTTTTAAAATTGCTTCAAACGCCCCCCCCCCCCCTATAGCTTGCCAGACTTATTTGACAACACTGTCTGTGTGACGTCATGTTTGGCAAGTCAGTGGAAGTGAAACAGCTGATGGCATCGCAAACTTTCGCTGCTACAGCGTTTACTGTGCTGGCCACAAGGTGACGGCAGCGGTTTTTGACGCAGTAAAGGTTCATTACTCGCTCAGCGGCGTTTGGCGGGTGATTTTCTGTTCACTTTGGATAAGTGTGTGATGGGTGGTAGTTAGGGTTGCTATGTGGTCGGCACAAACCACTCACACAAGATGTAGAGTGTTTGCTATCACAGCTTTACTCGTGACGCGATCAGGCGGGACAACTGGTTACCGAGCAAGACGGCACTCGTGTGTTCCGATCATTTCTCGCCGGAGTCGTACCGCAGACTGATAGCTCCGAGACACTGTCAGCCTCAGAGATGTCCCGTGATGCTCGGCGCGCTCACCTCTGCTCCGAGGGCCTGCATATACTTTGGTGTCTGCTCTTCCGGGCTTTATTAGTTTTAATACTCCACGCCGGCGGGACAAGTATGCCTTATACGACTTCCGGTTTTTACCGAATGCATTGTCATTTGTTGAAAGTGTGCTCGGTTGGATTTAGTTTTTGGTGTTCCACCTTTTGATTAATAAAATTTATTTTCAAATTTGCTGAATAATCTGTATATTGGGCGCGTGACAAGAGTGTCTCAGGAACCCAAAAGCACCAATACCCTGACATGGTAAAAAAAAAATCGCCGGAGTTGAACTTTAAGCACCGCCTAAATTACGGTGCAGTTCGCCTCATATGGTGTTCCATGGTATACACCCATGGTCGTGGGTTCCCTTCACAGATGTCGGACGGCGACGTATCGAAACAACTGGCACTGGGAAATTTGCATAATTAAAAAAACCCGCGGGGCTTAAACTGCTTCAGAGATCTTCTGAAAACACACATGGCAGTACAGTGCGCTGCACATGGAAGCTAAATTGCAGCAATTTTCAGTACTTAAGCGTTCGTCTCCTTACAGAGTGTTCGGCATATTAAGATTACTCGCTTCCAAGTCTGGTCCGTAAATTTGTTCACGACACTGTTTTAAAATCGTAAAGAAGCTGTAAACCAACCTTAACGTCCCATCTTGTATTCATATGCATCTACTTTGAGAGTGATACCATCTTCAAACTATTACAATAGGTTGTCTAGACTAAATATACGAGGGTCTGGTCTCGCGTATTAATTTATTTCGATCAACACAAAGCCAGGTGATTGGAGCGAGCGGCTCTATTATTCTTTCTCTTTCAGGCACGAACCGCGCCCTCCGTTATACGCCAAGCGAAAAATCTCATCGAGCGCCACTTCCTGTCCTATCTCCGCGCCTCCTCACAGCCATTGAGACTCAATCTTCGCGCAGTGAGAGCGAGTGACGTCACAGTCTTCAGTTTACATTTCGTTTCGAAAACGTTTGAGTGGCACACGAAACTCGGCACACATTCGAACAGAAAATGCAGTTAAGACGTCAAGTCGGCTTCCAGGCGAGAAAACGCGCTGGCGATTGGAAAACTGGAAGCGGGGGCCTTGAGGGCGGAAAGAGGAAAGTGCCTATAAATCCGGATTCTCTCGATTCTCTACGTTTTCGTAGCAATAAAGCCGGGACCATTTCAGCTCCTAGTGAAACCGCCACCGATCCTATTCTACAAGGAGGCTTCATTCGAGGCTTTGGTCGAAGAGGTCTTCAGCAAGCGATATATAGCTGTAAAGAAAGGGATTGCAATCCGACAGTCAACCCAATATGGCACTTCTCCGCTGTCGCAATTTTCGTCCTGAATTTCGACAGAGTGGAGAACTACTTTTGCGACAGAGTTAATTTGCTGTAAACCTAAGCTGACACGGGCGGACCCACAAGGCGTCGCAGAGGAAGGGAAGGGCTGTGGACTAACGGCGGATTCAAATCACAGCTCCAGCGGTTGCCTCAAAAAGAAGCAATCTTAGCACCGATTACTACGTGACACACATTTTATTGATTACTGCACAATGTGCTGGCTTTCATATGCATGCAAAATTAGTATGGTTTGTGTTATGTCTGCTACGAAAGCGAGTTTCTGGCAAAAGCCTTAAAAAACAAGCTGGAGAACGCAGTCTTACAGAGAAACAGCACGCTTTGAAAAAACCTCCTCCGTGGAAGGCTTGAAAAATGCATGAAACAATGCCACTGCCTTATAAGAACGAGAAGCTTTTTGTGACTCGCTTTTTTTTTTCATAGTGCCACCTATGTGCACACCCCATCCACATCACGCATTTCGATGCGAGCAGCTGGCCCAATATCACAATATTGTAGTGAATCATAGCAACGGTGTGACCGGTGCGTGAGGGGTAGACCGAGAAAAGAGAACTACGAAGACAGTGCTGTGTTGGATTGTGCTCGAGCGAGTAGTTCTTGTACTTTATATTTGGTGGCAGCGGTGACAACGTTGACAGATGTTTACAAGGAGTAAGGCTGTCGCTATGACAGCAACAGTCGGCACTTCACAGATGCACCATACGGAAGACGACACGTCGTCGACGGCCCTGGAACCTCCTGTCCCGGCTACGCAGGAAAGCGTGGCACAGGCTGCGGGAACCACGGTCTCATCACACATCCCGCCGCTGCCACCAAATGTAACGTACAAGAACCACTCGCTCGAACACAATCCAACACGACACTGTCTTCGTCGTTCTCTTTTCCCGGTCTACCCTTCCCGGTCACCGCACTGGTCCTTTTCCCGGTCACCGCACTGCTATGATCCACTACGATATATAGGTGAGGGCCGACAGTAGACACTTATAGTTCAGCGGGATTAGTGGAATCATACATTTTCCCAAAATTAACTAGAGGGCACTCTGGCGCTGCGATCGTTTAGCGACTATGGGAATGATGGGTAGTACACACATTTGCCTAGTCTTTGTACTTGCGGGCGGCGAATCGTACTTGCGGCTTCGTTTATTACTGGTTACGGTTTTGTTTTGAAAGAAAGAACAAACCCTTTTGAACTTAAGGACTCGATTCGAAATAGTAAGCTTAAAAGAATAAGGTTGTGAAGCGCAAACGGTGAACATTTGCTAATTTATATTTTCGTGAAAAAGCAGCTCCAAGCCACACGAACACACACGGAGCCAGAAGCAGGCCAGAAGTACGAAACTTAGACAAATCTGTGTACTATAGTACAATGATGGGTATACCCATCATTCCCATGTTCGCTGAAGCGCCGTGTGTTGCAACTCCCTTATATATAGACACTAGCGCCAGAGTTCCCTCTAGTAGGTATTGTGGGAAACTCTATGAGTGGAATAGGGAGCTTTCGGAAGTGGCAGTGGCACTGTGAATTGTGGGTAGTCCATCATTTTTATGTCATAGCCAGCTGAGCCAAACACGCGTGTAGCAGCTCTGAGTAAGCAAGCAGACGTGCCGGCGCGAAGGCGCTTGTGAAGGGTATCAAGAAATAACTACGAAGTAAGCGATGGCCAGAACGTACGCAGAGACTCTCTCTCTCCCTGATAGACCTCGAGCAATACAAGAAAATCTAAGTACGCAGCCGACTGCACAGTAGACGTGAATTTGTGGCCTTGCATTGAAGCCTCTGGTATGGTGTTGCGGTCAAGTGTTCCGTTGCAGCAGCTTAAAGCAAGGGATGTCCTCAACGGCCACAATTTTGGGAAAAGCGGCTGAGTATGCGAGCCACGAGTGAAGCAATCAGCTACCGATAGTGGGATAGTCATGACAATGCAGGTAAAGAAAAAGTTTTGGCGTCTGGTAGATATTGATCTATTATTAGGGGATCGCGCACAGGTGGCCCCAAAAGCTGGCTACCTTATTCCATGAAAAAGCATGTATGAGGCCCATTGCCGAAATAGACTTGCGCACTGATGTTGAAGAAGCATTGCCCCGCCGTTTGCAGCAACGCACGCTAGCAGTGCGCAGCAAGGATTCGTCCGCGGGAGGCTCGTTGAGACCCTGCGAATGGGTCCCCTAATAAAAGGTCGAAATCTACCGGGCGCCAGAACTTTCTCTTACCTGTGTCATGACGACCCCGCTATCGGCGAAAACTTTCTTCACTCGTGGCCCGCAAACCCAGCCGCTTTTACCGGAATGGTGGCGTTGAGGACCTCCTTAGCTTTAAGCTGCTGCCGCGAAACAAACAACACTCGACCGCAACACCAGAAATTCGCAAATAACCGCGGCTTCGGCGCGCGGCCACATATTCATGCCCGCTCGATCTGCAGTCGGCTGCTTGCAGCGCGAAGTGTCCTCTTCGTTTAGTCGGATTTTCTCGTTGTATCACTCGCGCTCTATCCGAGAAGAGGATCTCTGCGTGCATGCTGACCTTTGCTGACTTCGTTGTTATTGCTCGGTACCTCTCACAAGCGTGATCGCGTCGGCACGTCTGTTTGCTGACTCGGTGCTCCCGGCTCAGTTGACTACAATTTCAATATGGTGGACGGCTGCTGCTGATGATGATGTGCTGTCTTCCAGCCTAGGTATAAAGAAAAAAAAAACGAAAGGGGCCAATAAAAGTATTAAAGAGCAAAAAAGAACAAAGTAAAGTTCACGTCTGGTACAACTTCCACCACTGTTGGAGCCTTGTCTTAGTGGTGGCAACTGCTTTACCCGCAATGCACAGCGCCGCCACTGAGCAGAATGGCAGGATCGAAATCGGCATGTGCAGTGCACTAAACGGCACTTAGCTTTTACCACACGCACGCTGTTTTCCAGATTTAACGTTGCCGTGTTTGCGCGCTTAACGTACTTGTTATAAACTCTATAACATATAGGCTATGCGTAGAACATGGCAGTAGTTTTGGACGCCCGATTCGGACTGAATTTAGCGTTGATGAGGACAGATTCACCTTTTTTTTTTAGCAAACGGCTCTGCAAAATGATTTCGTTTGCCTACAGGTAACTCCGACGATACGGATAACTTGGCACCTTTTTTTAGATCACTTCCCATTTCGAACGTCTTAGGCCTAAATTGAAGATCAGTGTAAACAAATCTGTAACATACAAACTGTGACTTATGGTGCGTCGTTCATGTTTATTTACTTTTGTTACTAAAAAAATGTTGCAATATTTCTGTGCACGGTGATACAGGCGAGAACTCTCAACTTTTTTTCTTTTCACTTTTTTAACGCATTCAGCCTCCGCTAGCTGACGCCACCATTCCAGCTTGAATGTAAACGCTAACAGGCTAAACTAAAAGATGCTTTCCGCAGTAAATGTTTGCGGCACGGCATGGTAAGGTTATTCCCTTGACCCAGATATCACGCAAATGCTGAACTGTATAGTGTGTCCAAAACGAATAAAAAGTGATCATTGAATACTCAGAACATGAAGTACATTTTTTTCGGTTGAGTATTTACATGATTCATATTGTCGGAAATCTTGCTTGTCTACGATGGCAGCGGGCAGTTCATCTCTAACTATTCAATTCGAAGAAACGGCACTGCAACGAAGTTTTGCCGCGTGGCGTTGTTCTCGAATTAGGTGTCATGCAAATTGCCTCAAATGAAACGGCACTCCAGAGTGGGCCACATCAAGGTTCGTGATTTGGCCCCATTTGGAACCAACTACTTGGTCAACCATCCAGCCATTTCCGATGTACGATTGGCGTCGAAATTCCTGAAATTTGTAATTTTACTCTGTCGAGCTACTGTGTACACAATGTAAGCGTGATATATAACTGGCCAGAGTTTTAAATTCAAGGTTGCCTTTCAAAGCCACAGAAATATTCGTCATTTTCTTCTGTCTCAATCTCCGTACACTTTTGACGTTGACTACGCATGCAAAGCTGATGAGTGGTCTTTTTACGAGTGGGACGTTTCCTTCAATATTGGAGTCTTTTGTTTGTTTTTACACCTAAATGGCTTGCGCAATAATGAGAAACAGTTGTATAGATTACCAGCTGTAACCTGAATTCATATACATAAAGTTCAAGCACCACTATATTTGTAAGGAGGCGCATACACTGGCATGAGCTTAACTGTTTTGCCATCTAAAGCCCAGCTAACAAATGGTCCGCCCGTCTTCGTAGCTCGACGACGAGCTCTAGGTTCTCGAAGGCTTGACGAGACAAGTGGTCCAATCAAGCTGAACCCTACCCCAAATCCAATAAAGGTATCGCCAACCAACCGTTTCAAGGCATTCTGTTTGTGTGTAAGACATGAGTACTTTTTTTTCAGCACAAAAATGAAGTCGAGTGGTGTATCGCATCTCAAATTACTTACTGGTCATCGCAATATCAGTTGGAGAGGAGATGCGAGGAAGTTCGCGCATTTTTTAATCGCATTACCTCTTTGGCAAGCGAAGTGCATCGAAAATTGCCTGAAGAGATTTATATTACTCACTAATAATATCTCCATGGGAACAGCGAAATGTTCTGGATTATGAATAAAGCGCTTCAAATGAGTGTGTTCACGAATTGCCCAATCAATGGCTAGCCTTTGCATGATCAACCCATCACCAAAAGATGAAACTTTATTTGCTTTTGTTGCTCTTTTATTTATAAAAACAGGAAAAAAGAAACAAGCCTATTATACTCGTTCATTTTTATTGCTTCGCTCCTCTTTTTGAAGGGACGCTGATTGAGCAATAACGTCAGTCTTAAGCGAACTTTTTCCGGTTGCATTTGATAGAAGCGTTTCGACGGGCCTACGTCGACATATTCGGCCGTAGTGGAGCGCTTTTGTTCCCGAATGCTGAGCTTGTTAACACACTTACCGTGAGAGTTGCGCGCGCGACGAAAGAAAACACGACTTTTATCTCGTCAAGGGACCGAGAGATTGTTAGGGCAGCTTTCGAAACGAACTTGATTTACGCGGCTTCCACCGTACGTATTCGCTTATCGTGAGCGTCACAAGTGGCGCGAGCAAAGAAAATCCTCGTGAAACTGCTTCAGCGTGGCCGAAAGCGCCGAATGCAGATGAACGCACCGGCCTAAAACGTCAGAATTAGTGGCGAAACCCTTTAGCGGCGGTGAACAAGGGAAAAACAAACAAATAAAGAGCACGGCATGGCTCACCAGGAGAAGCGCGCATGCACTGCACTGGAAAACACGATTGATAAGCTGCCGCACGATGCACTTCAGGCTATATACTAAAAGGAGGAGCATATAGGCCTAAGGCTAAAAGGGAAGCCGGCTAGACAAAGCCGTAGTTAAAGCACGGCGCCGGCTGCAATCAGCGAGCGATTGAACGACAGCCGCGGACGGCGACCGGAGTTCACTGAACATGTCTGCCTGCCACCCGCAGAAAATGGCGTAAAGTAAAATGAACCAGGCCTCCAGAGTGAGCATTTGGAGTGAGGGGCTGAGAGAGGCCATGTTGTCGCGGGAACTGCGCACGAGCTGACACACGGCGCCTCATTACGCCTAATAAGAAGTACCGGCTCGCAGTCGCGCGCTTCAAGTTGAACGCGCACGCTGCCGCAAGACTGCGTGGAGCTTTGAAGTCCGAAAGGGCGCGCCGCTTTGTGAACACTCAAATGAGCGCTTGCAGAATGAAGGCCCCGTCGGGTTGGCATTTGGCCTCGGATGCGTTTTCTATGATGTCAGCGCAATGACCTCTTTTTGTCGGCGTGCAGATTCTTCGGTGCCCGCAGCGAGCTGTGTTTTTCAGTTGGTCGGCTCCAATGTAATCGCTATACTTCCCGATTTTATTTTTAAGTGAAACAGTGAAATATGCCGTATGCATATTATTGTTGCCGTTGCCGTCTGTAATGCAAAACAAGTGTAATGTGCCAGCACGCGCCATGTATATAATGTGACAGCACAGAGGCTGGATTTGACGCCCACATGAATAACAATTTGACTGGGTTCACAAACGAGAGAATGCGTGGGCCTAAGATTTAACATTGAGGAACCCTTCATTACGTGAAGCAATCAGTTTATGCCCTTCGTGTGGGTTGCAGAAGGTTGGTGCTTTTCAGTTGTTCATGAATACACGATTCGATGCGTATTGGTAATGGTGGTCTTTTATGTACCAGACACATGCTGTTGAAAGCTGCATAAGTATTCCTTTTTTTTCTACGGAGGGGCTGAAGGGGTTTATTTTCCCACCTTTAACACGCCGGCAGCATAGCATCACGGTGTCTGCGTTTTTTTTTCTTAATCAAGAGATATAGAAGGTATGGGCCTATCAGCAATCAGCTCTCATTGGTTAGCTCAGTCTACTGAAAATAAATTCGCGAAGCTTTGATTGTGGCTGGCCATTTTGGCTGATAGCTTACATCTGAAACAATACTTGGCTAGCGTCTTCTCCAAAGAACAGATCAATATAGCGCTGTAAGTTTATTTTTGGAAATGCTTACCATTAGATCGTTATAGAGGGGTGCGTTGTAGACTATAACTGCTAATCAATTCTTCTTCCCATTGTACCCAGTTCATACAGTACTGCGTGTTATCGCTAGCAATATACACCAGCCTAATCGCCGAGCAGCATCGCATGGATAAGTCGATTATGACCATTTTCTTGAAAATATTTGTTAGAAGCACAACATACACCTTCATCATAGCGTAGAAGAGCACTTTGATGGTGACAAAAGGGACAAGAACGTCACAACACTCTTGCTCACTGGTGCTACTGCACCTTTACGGTACGGTATCACCAACTCATCTAGTTTTGATCTTTATGAAACATGGGCCCCTGAATACAGAGAAAAGGAAAAGAGATTGCCTGTACCTGCTTTATTTTCGCGAATTTTATTTGAAGTGATTTGAACTCATAGTAAGTGAACTCTCAATAGATCTCCACTTTGCTCCGTCCCTGCGGAAATCTGCCGGCTAGGTATAGCAGTGACAGCCTCGAACAGAAAAAAAAAAACCCGCAAAAAGGCAAAAACAAGCGTTCCTTCACAACAATGACTTCGCAAACTATAGGCTCTTTTCACTCAATGGTCGATAAAAGTACTTTTGCTTACGAAATATAATCTCTGTAGCCTCCATAAAAAGAGAAGTACGTTGGTTTGGGCTAGCTGGTTCATATTACTCACTTGGAAATGGCAGCGCAAAAACACGGGGAAAAGAAAGACAGTAGAGACAAAGAGCGCTCACTAACAACTGAAATTTTATTGCCGTCATCTGTGCTAAAAAGGCGATTGAGAGGAGGTTAAGAGCATGATAAAAGGCTGGTTTTAACCAGTGATTGAAAATTAAAAACTGAAAACAATAAAACCTTCTAAAGAACTCGCGGATGCCTTGTGAGGGAAGCACAAGGCCATGACAAAAGAAAAGCACAAATGACAAGGAAAATCAAAGAAAACTTATACGACACCTAATTTCAGCGTCAGACAAAGGCCTGCTCACGCACTTGTCACCTGCTTCATGAATGAAAAAAAGCCTAAACAATCTCACGCTCCATCCCCCCCCCCCCCGTTTTTTCAAAAACTGAGTACTGCGAAAGTCAGGAGAGCAGCCGCCATGCATGCAATGGCAAGCCGGAAAACCACTAGTCGTAATAGGTACATTACAGTCATGCTCCTTCGCCCTTTCATTAAAACACCTGCCACTTTGACCAATGTACTCATGTCCACAACTTAAAAGATATCTATAAACTACATTGGAAATGAACTCAGTGAACCTGTTCCTGTGTTGGGTTGTGCACCCGGGGCATTTACCTTTGTTGGTGATGCCACATAACCTCGAGAGTTTGTAGGGTGCAGACAGTACAACTTTCACGTCATGCTTTGATGCAATTCTCTTCAATTTATGCGAAAATGTGTGAACGTATGAGATGACTTGCACATGCTTCATCTTTTTTCCACCAAGTTTCCTTTTGGTTTGATTGCGTTTCGTGTTTTGTACCAGGGTCTCCCAAAACACAGAAATTAATTGAGGAGGGTAACCCGCCTGCTTCAGCCTGGTAACCTGTGCATTAAAGTTAGATGAAATGACATGTACACGTGACTTATTGAGGGCTGAACGCAGACAGTTCACGGCGATGCTTCGCTTGGCAAGCTCCCAATGGGCACTGTCATGACGTAACAAAGGTTTATTGGATCTAGGATTGTACTTCCAACAGATGTGGTTATGCACAAAAAGCAAGCAAATGTCAAGAAATTGCAACGTTTGCTTATCAGGCCTTTCATGCGTAAATTACAAGCCTTGACTTTCACTCTGAAACACATGCAAAACGTCATCAAAGATCATGTCAACTTCCCTAGCATCATACAAAATACAAAAAATTATAAACATACCTAAATATATTGACAACTTGCGGTACTTGCAGTTTATCCTGAATACGGCAACCAACTACCGACAAGAAAAGATCGCACAAAACTGGAGCCACAGCCGAACCAATACACGAAACTTATCGTCATAAGCATTTATGTTCAAAGAAAGGGCATAAGAAAGTTTTTTTTTTTTTAATTCATGAAGCAGGTGACAAGCGCGTGAGCAGGCCTTCTATATCTTTGTCTGACGCTGAAATTAGGTGTCTTAGAGGTTTTCTTTGATTTTCCTCGTCATTTGTGCTCTTGTTTTGTCATAGCCTGGTGCTTCTCTCACAATGCATGCGCGAGCTGTTTAGAAGGTTTTATCACTTAAGGTTTTAATGTTTAATCACTGGTTAAAACCAGCCTTGTTATCACGCTTTTAACCTCCTCTCAATCGCCTTTTATGCTCATATATATGCAGAGATAACGGCAATGAAATTTCACTTGTTAGTCAGTGCTCTTTGTCTCTGCTGTCTTTCTTTTCCCCGTGCTTTTGCACGGCCCATCCTAAGAGAGTAAGAAAGCCGCGCCACGCGTGACTTGTCGCCAGCGGCACAGCGGGAGCCTTCGACAAAGACCAGTTGCCGAAGCAGAGACGAAGCACGCCTTGGAGTGGTGGGGAAACCTCGTTAAGGCCTCATTTGGGGAGAGGCTGCCGTAATTAGGCCGTTCGCGATCACCTGCTCCTCCAGTGCGCCCACTCGCCTCGTCCGGCGACCGCAGGCACGCCAGTCTCGTCGCCACCGCGTTGTCTGCACTGACAGCAGGCCTTTCGAGTCGGTGGAACGCGGGAAGTCGTTTGCCACCGTCATCGCGCACCAATCGCTTGCGTCCTTGAGGAAACATCGCAGCTGCGAAAACGTCCCCTTAGAGGACTTACTATCGGCGGTGACGTCATCGTGGATGACCGTGTGAGCAAATCTAAATGTGACTGTAAAGGGAAGCGAAACAGAGGAACGGCGCCCCCCAAGAAACCTGCGAATCTGCCGATTCAGCTTATTATGCTAAAACAGGCTGGTGAAATAGGGGCGAATTTTCGTATGTTTCTCAACAGGGTAGCCATTTAGGCCGGCCGTAGTCTGTTGCACGCAAACTAAAAACGTCACAGGGGTATGAGCCGCAGAAATTGGTCAAACCACCCGAGCGAGTACTGCACGTGCGATTGTTAAACGAAAACATACCACTGAACGAGAGAGAGGGAGAAAAAAGAGACCCAAGAATAGAAGTAAAGGGTGAAAGAGAGAGTAATAGGAGCAATAAAAAGAATGAATTTATCAAGAGATCGAGATAGAGAAAAAAGAAAGAGAGAGAGAAAGAGGACCCTAAAAAATGCAAGGAGCAAAACATAAAGAGAAAAAAGAAAAGTATAGAAATAAGGAAAGGCAAAGACAGAGATATAGACTGAAAAAAAAAAAAGAGGGGAGCGATAAGTGGAGAGAAAGCGAAAAAAATAACAAAAGGAAATGAAGAGTGAAAAAGCGAGAAAGAGGAAAGAAAGAGAGCGGTAAAAAGAAACAAGGACGGTCGCCTAGCTTTGCTCTTTCTTCAGACTTGGCGCCACTGGTGCGAAGCTGACATAAGTTGTTTTTTTCATTTGTTATTATCAAGTTTAGTTAATTTACCAGAAAGTAGCAGCTTTTGTATATGTGGTAGGGAGATTTTGTTAGCGAGGAGGAGGAATGGAAGGAGCGATTAATTTATTATATAGCTATTCCATTGCCTGTTTTGCGCTTGGTACGTAAATGAATTTCTTGCGTACACGTGATGATAGAATAATTGAAAATGCTGAAGATGTACATGCACAGCCAGAAACCTCCCTTGAGCATTCAAAATTGATTTGCTTTAATAGCAAGAGGCACCTTCGGATTATCTTGAATGTCACCATTGTTCCTCATTCACATCGATACAAAATTTTCTAAGCTTCGATTTCGTGCGCATTTCTCGCTATACGCATTCAGAAGTGTTCAGAAGTGGCAGTAACACAACCTTTGACGAAGGAAGGTTGTAGGCAATACGTTGGGACGCTTTGTAGCTCCTTGATTGATTGATTGATTGATTGATTGATTGATATGTGAGGTTTAACGTCGCAAAACCACTATATGATTATGAGAGACGCCGTAGTGGAGGGCCCCGGAAATTTCGACCACCTGGGGTTCTTTAACGTGAACCCAGACCTGAGCACACGAGCCTACAACATTTCCGCCTCCATCGGAAATGCAGCCGCCACAGCCGGGATTTGAACCCGCGACCTGTGGGTCAGCAGCCGAGTACCTTAGCCACTAGACCACCACGGCGGGGCGCTTTGTAGCTCCTTGGTAAACACAAAGAATGTCCCACCTTCAAGGTCGCTCCATCATCGTCACGGGAAAACATCGATTAGAAGAGTCGGATGCTGACAGGATAGCAATACTAATATCAATAATATTTGGTGTTTTGCATCTTAAAAGCACCACATGATTACGAGAGACGCCGTAGTTAAGGGCTCCGAAAATTTTTGACCTTATAGTCTTTCTTAAACGTTCACGGACATCGGACAGTACGCTGCAGCCTCCACCATTTCGCCTCCACAAAATTGCGACCGCCACGGCTGGGATCGAACGCGCAATTTTCGGGACAGAAGTCGAGCCCCACAACCGCCGCTCAATCGCGGTCAACGAACAGCACGGTGACCAGGCAAACTTAACTATAAGAGAGACGACACACGTGACCACAAAGCCAAGAAACGCGAATGCGACCTACATACAATCAATGCCCTAAAAAAGCCACAGCTAGGCTTCTACTGAAAGCGCATTGCAACGATGAGAACACGCGTCTCATGATGCCACACGCTTCTACTTTTACGTAAGACAGTCCAGACGTAAGAGAGACTTCGTACGCAAAACAAAAAAAAAATTAACAAAAAAACAAACACCAACGCGCGCAGCTGGTATCAAGAATTGACACCTGCAGTTAGCTGAAGAATGGCCATTACTATGGACACTCCCAGTACGCTCAGTGACTCCTGCGCATGTGGGTGAAAATGTTTTAAGGGTAGGATATCGATTGAAGTTATTCTGACCATGCATATCAGGCCACCTTAATCCAATTCGCCGCCCGTATGGGCGAGGTCAGTTGACGAGGGGGTGCACTCCACTGCACGCGGCAGTGCTATCATCCGTGCAGGAGGAGATGAACGTGTCGAAGAGTGCCGCAATCTAAGTACGGAATACAACGAACTGACAGAGCTGTTCTACTGGGTCCGATGGTGCTATACTCTACCTCGTGGCAAACTATGCAGAGGTCAATCAAGAGAACTGGTGAAAGCTGCGAAGTAATAATCACAATTCAATGGAGATCTATCGCGCCAGCAGCATCTGTGAGGTCTGCAGGAAATCTAAAGAAAAATCCCGACCCTCCCTCGGTGAAGAGGGAAGACAACCTGCGCAGCTCCAAGCTTACCGACCAACTCGGGTGTGACCAGCAGGCCCGTTAAGCGGCGAAGAGACAGCGTATTCACGTCCCACATGGGAGACCTGAGCCGGAGCCGTTAGTCTGCCGAATAATCAATGAAGGTTATCCCTCATTGTAGTCATTTTGTTGTATACTTATATGGCGCCTTGTGAACACTAGACTGTCTCTAGGTTACCGCTGGTTTATTATGACGTTAGTTGGTGGTAGCAGTTTGCTGTTCTGAAGTGCAAGTCGGATCGGGAAAATTTCAACAAGGTTGAGGGTACGACACACGAAGTTCATCAAGACCAGAGCAAGATGCCGAGAACTTATGACCTGCTGGTTAGCGCAAAACACGGAGGTGTGCCCGTCAGGGAACGGCGCATCGCACCTTTGGACTGCGTGGAGCGCGTGCTTCTGCCTCCTCCGCTACTCGACCAGCCCCGCACGTCGCTTCATTCCAGCAGCCGGCGTCAGCATCATTCTTCATTAGGCGCCTAATTGAAGAGTGAAACTGTCGAAATGCTCAGAGTGCGCGGCCAGGCAGCCACGGGGACGTGCGCATAAAGAAAGTAGCGGCAGCCAATCGACACACCGTATACGACGCAGTACTGGGCTCCCTCAAGTTGGCTAGATCTAATTAGGCTCAGCTGCAAAGTCGAGCGCTGCTGTCAAGTTGCGGCGCGGGAAACTTTCGCCTTCTTTTACCCGCTTCTTCTTAGCCTCGCTCTTCGTTATTCACATCTATCTTTATATCTTTTCTCTGTTTTTTTTGCTTGAGCAAAAACGTTTTCTTACTATGCTGTGTTTATGGGTCCTGCGAGCCCAATACCATGCCAAACTTTTTTCTTTTTCCATCCTTGCCTCTCGCTTAGCGCAAAGAAAGAAAAAACTCGCTCAAAAAGGCAGCATGGGAGAAAAAAAAAAGCAAAACGCGCGATAGCAGGCAAAACAAAAAACTGAGAAAACACGCCCGGAACGAAGGCGATGCGTGAAAGGTCGACTAATTGATCAAGAGCCCCGAGCCCAGTTTCTTCAGGAAGACTCCAATGAAAGCGCCGGCTGCACGGCCGTTTAAGTTGTCGGCCGCCGCTCAAGAAATGATAAATCCGCCCATTCATAATAAGTGCAGATTTCACCAAAAGCAGTTTCCCCCGGCTTCTTATCGTTGGGCACCGAGCAGGAGAGAACGATAGCGA
Source organism: Rhipicephalus microplus (assembly GCF_043290135.1). Classification (NCBI taxonomy): domain Eukaryota; kingdom Metazoa; phylum Arthropoda; class Arachnida; order Ixodida; family Ixodidae; genus Rhipicephalus; species Rhipicephalus microplus. The sequence goes on from NC_134710.1 coordinate 28,861,088, forward strand.
GCTGACTTGATTCATTTACTTCCATCCGGCTTTGTCTTTGCCGAGTTTAATTGCTCTTGGGGGGAGATTTTTTTTCTTATTCGCCCACACGCTCCGTTCCAGCGCGCGACGGAGTTCCTTTCTTGGTTTTAGGCTCTGCTGTCCGTGGCTCGCATGGCTTTCCAAGTGATGCGAGTGAATAGCGTTCAAACTTCTCCAAGATGGAAGATATAGTGAACGAAGCATCGGTAACGATGATAACGAGATAATGCCTTGAGGGCCCCATGTCACCGCAGATGGCTCGAAACGAAGTTGCATGCGTAGTCAGTGGCAAGATTGACGGCACTTTATATGAACGAGTGTGCTGAAACGACGAAATGTCGAGGGAAAGAAGCTCTAGCATACAGCACTTTTTACAGACCGAGATGGATCAATCATAATTAGGGCGCCAGAATTTCTGCCAGCATAGACGACCAGCATTCCTTCGTATCTAAAAACGCGTAGTTGCTTCTCGTCAGATCAAGGTTCATAAAAAACGACCGGGTTCAAAAGTAAGGTTGAGTGCAATAATTCACATGCATCCTCGATGCCCTCGAGAACCTCGGCAGATGGCCTTTTCCACAGTTCCCTACTAGGGGAAAACAAATCAAGAGGCACGTGACCACTGCCACTTTAGGAGTACCCGAAAGGGCGATCTCAGAAAGAGGAAGGCCAGAAGAACCATGAAGTAAGAAACGCACCGAGATGCAGTGGAATTGAAGCAACGTGAAAGAACAAGCGCCCTAAAAATGGTAGTTATAATAATAAACGCAGTAGGATGCAGGGAGGAGAGTGGAGCGGACGGGAGAAATCCTTATGGCAAGATCCCGAAAATAAAACGAAATACAGAAAACTGCCCCTGGTGTTGCGTAAGACCAGAATGATGGTTTATCTTATCTTCTTCCTTTCGTTCTAGCGCAGTTTTGTTTCGTTCCTTCGCTACACGTGTGTCCCTGTGTTACTTTACAGCTTTATCGATTGCTTTATCGACTTTCCTTTGGAAACACGGCGGAAACTTTTACAGCGTCTAAGCGATAAGACTGGGGCAGCAGGCGCCACGACAAGACTTTTTTGTCGGGCGTCACAACATAGGGTTCATTTCCTATAGGGCCAAGAGACGGCCAAGATGGACGGGAGAAAGAAAAATGAGGTCGAAAAAAAAAAACTTGTAATAAAAACAGTCATTTCATCGCTGTGAAGCCAGTGGGAAGCGCTGTGAGCTGTCAGCGCGCAAGAATGCTGTCCAGTAAAATAATAAAAAGAGAAGAAGTATGAGCAAACTGTACAGAGAAAGCATTTCACTGTTGTGGTGCTGTCCAAAGCGAAATCCTGTTGACAGCGTGTACAGCGGAGAATAAAATTTTCCGCCACCACACAGAGCGAAGGTACAGGGCAGCTAGCAGTAAGGAGTGGGAGATGGATATGGCATTATATTAGTGTTACCTGCTTCTGGAACATCGCATTGATCTATCGAAGCCACTGCGACGTATTAGGGGCGTGGGAAGTTTACTGTTAATGAAGTACGTGTTTCTTAAATGCAGATCCCTATATAATCAGGACCGTAGTTGACATTAAATAAAGGAGGAACGACGAAGGAAGACCTGCAAATGTAGTTCTCTAAAAATTGGCTCCGTATCCGCACGTTACACTGCAAATATCGTCAAATGACGATAGTCTTGCGTCTGGAGAGAGTCAACAAAACGTTTATTTGATGTTCTGCGCAAGAAAATCGGTGAATTGTATTCTTGAGGTGCTTCTTTAGAGCGCGTCGAGCGTGCAGCGGAGGCAAACGAGCGCATCAAGTCACGCCATGCGTGAGACATGAGCGGTATCTGGCAGTTATATTGAAAAACAAAGCGCGCGGCGTGCGCGCCCGTTTCGGAGGTGATAAGTTGTAGAACGCAAGGCGACGGGTAGGTGCCACCACCATCTAGTCTTAGCAAAGCGTTGGAAACACTTTACTTTTCGTGCGAGCGTGTCGAATGGTCAGCGCAGCGTGATAAACGCTATGGTCCTTAGAGTTTCTTATGTATGTCTTTTCTAGTAAAAGACACACATGCAGAATATTGACGTGTTGTTATGGTGCATATGTGCGCAATATTTGCCTTTTAATTGACTATCGCACAAGTAAGAACGCTGAATTTTGAGCAATATTGGGGGGCGCTCCGGATGGGGTCGGCCGTTTGGCGTATGTCACAGAACACCTACCAGTGGTATCGCCTGGTCACTCAGGTGCCTTTCAGGGTACCATTAAGGGCGGACAAACAGTCAGAAGTACAGACAGACAGACAGACAGACTGACAGACAGACAGACAGACAGACAGACAGACAGACAGACAGACAGACAGACAGACAGACAGACAGACAGACAGACAGACAGACAGACAGACAGACCAAAATTCTTGCGTCGACGTTTCCCAAGAAAGACTATCTTCTCTAAAAGCGACAGTTTTGGGTGGTTGCGCATTGCTATAATTGTTTAATTCTTAACAGGCTACTCTTTTTTCGTAATGGTGCAGTAAAGCGACACTGAAAGGTCACGCACGTAGAAGTAGATGCGTTCGTTTGTTCAACGGACGCGCCATGTAGCACTGCGTGTTCTTTTCAATCCAGAAATAATAAATCATCAAGGAAACAATTGATAGCAAATGTAATTGGAATGTATGTGCGGCCAGTGGCCACCTATTGCCCATGCGCAAACTTGGTTTGATGGCAGAAAAACGTGTACGTCCGGGTGACTATGCATGCTATCAGCGTAATGGTCATGACTCACAAACTTATTTCTATTTATCCGCTTTAGCATGGAGTATTAACGTGAAAATGGGCAATTCTAAAGGCCTAGCTCCATCCGAGTACGTCATCTTCAGAGGACTTTTTAACTTTGGTGAATATTGAGATGTAACGCTGCTAATTACGAAAGTAGGCAATTCGCATAACGAAACTAGTGACGTCTCTTCAACAAGACGCCTAAAATATTTCCAGAAGTACTTGTGTTTCATTAGGTAACAATATCTCGCCTTGTGGCATTTAGAGCCCACTTACTCTATCGCATGCTGAGTGTGAGGCATGTGTCCGATGGCATTTCGGCAACTACGACTTGGCGTTTCACCGTGTATTAGCTAGTAAACACCTCGAGAACGCAAACAAAATGAACGGGGAGCAGACAACTCAATTACTTAGACACACTTTGGAAGTTAGTACTTTAGAGCATTTTTCGTTCCCTCTGTGGGAAATAAAAGGTGGGACAAAGTATCTCCTGCGTGATCACATTGTGGCAAGTCTGGCTGAGCTATAAGAGTTTTCTAAGTAGCAAATCATGAGAACTTGTTACGCGAAATAAACATCCGTGCAGGGTGCAACAGACGGAGCTAATGGGTAAGATGTGTGAGGCTTTAGGGGAATTACATCTGAGTCAAGCCACAAGGTGCGACATCTACAGCTACGATTAGTCTCAGTCCAGGAAGATCGATTATGCTCAATTCGATCGCGATGGATTGCGTACTTTCGACTCATACACATTGCGAGCCATGATTCACTCGTTTGAATCACATAATGTGGGTGAACACAGTTCGAAGATTCTTTCCTCTCATTTTCGAAGCACTCGCGTTCATCCCCGAGGCCATATTTCACGATACAGCTGCCGTGCGAAAATAATCACTGGTTCGTATTGCGCACCAAGGCGGTGCTTCCATTTCTTATTTTCTGCCTACTTTGGCGCACAGAGAGCACTATCAATAATTAGAGAATTGCTTTAATTATCCCGAGTGAGCAACGAGCATTGGGGAAATGGTCGATCCTCGCTTGATTATACATTTCAGCTAAAATGGGAAAAGGGGAAGGCGGGAGCGTCGAGAGACCACGACGAACGGGACAAGGGGAGAAAGCAAGAACAAAAAGAGAGACAGACTGCTGGAGGGGAGGGCCGAGGAGTCTGTCATCGGACGCAGAGAAACCTTTATCACCGGATGTTTCCCCGGAAGCAATGCTCGAGAAGAAAACGCGCGGCACCCTCCGCTTTACCGGGGCCCTCATGGTGGCCGGCCCGCGGGCTGCTCTTTGGGCACAGCTCGCGTACCGCATTCGAGCGCCGTGTTTGGGCACCGTGAGAGGGGTAGACGCAAAGCGCAAATAACGCGCGACCGAAATATATATTTATGGCACCCACGGACGAGAGCGTGCCACTAGAGAAGACGGGGGAGGAACGGCAGGACACCGGGCGCCTGTGAAACAAACGCCCCAAGAGAGTAAAGGCAAAAAGTGTGGCCCCTTTCATCATTGCTAGTTATTTCTCCGCGTGCTTTGTTACCTTTTACGGAGACAAGCACTGTCTCGCGGGCCAACACAAGGACACCGACCACGCTAAAGGCACAAAGGGAGAGACGTGCATTTTGCGATATTTGGAGGTAAAATCAGTGCTGTATCCGTTACCCCCAAAAAGTAAATAAGTAAGTTACTCGTTACTTCAACAAAAAGGAACGTGTTACCGTCGTACGTTACCTACAATAAAAAGGTAACGTGTTACCGTTAGCGAAAAAAAGTAACGCGTTATCGTTAGCGAAAAAAAAAGTAACGGATGCTACTTCTGCCATTCCTACACAACCATAAACTTTAATTAATGTGTCTTTGTTACAAGAACTCACAATAAATTTTTTTTATATCTCAAAGTTATGTTTCATATAAAACTTCTGACTAAAGAGGACTCATATTCAATGTACCAATTTAATGGGCATTATTTGTACAAACGTACCGGACCTTACATATGTTATAGTGACCTCAAGCAACATATATACGATGGCTTGTGACTAGGTGGCAGAAGGTGAAGCTATTTTTTTTTTATTTCACAGCATACACAATATCCGATTCAGTCATCCACGCTAATCACAAGGAAAATATCACTAAACTGTCAAGAAATATGCAGCAATCGGCTTTTTATTAGTCCGAACAGACCATCCCGGGGCAATCGTCGAAATTCGAGCTGGTGGTCCTTGGCCTCGGAAATGTGCCGCCGTGGTGGTCTAGTGACTAAGGTATACTCGCCTGCTGACCCACAGGTCGCGGGATCGAATCTTGGCTGCGGCGGCTGCATTGCCGATGGAGGCGGAAATGTTGCAGGCCAGTGTGCTCAGACTTGTGTGCCCGTTAAAGAACCCCAGGTGGTCGAAATTACCGGAGCCCACCGCTACGGCGTGTCTCATCATCAGATGGTGGTTTTGGGACGTTAAACCCCACATATAAATCAATCAATTGATATGGGGGGTTTAATTGATATGTGGGGTAAATCACATATCAATTTTGTGTGGTTTGATATTGATATGTGGGGTAAACCCCACATATCAATCAATTGGTCTCAGAAATAGCCCGCGGTGCACCAGTAGGCAATCGCGGAAGCCTGCATTGGTCTTTTTTTGTTGTTGTTGAAGGGGTCTGGTCATGTTTGAGACTTCACGCTGTTTACATTTAGCTGCAAAGAACACGATCCTTTTGTATTATAAGCCTCTCCGGAGTGTTTAATATTACCTTGGCGTTTTTTTCTTGCAGCGCACGTAAAGATATTCTCATCGTAATATTAACCCATATCAGGAGACGGAGACACAAGGACATGAATTTGATATGTTGTATCATACTGAAAGAATACCAAAGTGTGCGGGAAGTTAAGACGAAAACAATGAATGCATACGACACTTATAAGTGCACTCCAAGCACCGCTTCTGTTTCTTTCATTCATCTTTAACCTGTAGCGTTGTTTATCCTTGTTTCGAGAGAGGACATCTTCGCCCGAAAACCAGGAAGCGCCTTTGTAAATATTAGCTTCCTCTATTCGGTAGCGCACGCTTTAGTTGCCAGCGTGAGAGCACTGCCCAAGTTCACAGCTGGGCCTTTTTTCAGAACCTGTTCGCACGTAATTACAGTAAATAGGCTACCAATTGTGTAGCTACTTTTGATTTCATACAAAACCACACATGTAAGCTTTTCTGAGGAAGCATTTCTATATAGTGCTATTATGCATATTGTTTATGCCTACTGACCAAAACATATAATACAGATGGTTCGAGCTTGAAATATTTTCAATATAGGGAGAGAGATCCACAGCCTGCGGGCAGATAGTGGATATATATTGTAGATATTCAGTGTGCACAACCTTTCCTGAGTGATGGTCTCTTGAGTTTCCCTGCATAACCACCGTGCAGGAATTAACACAGAACGGTAGTGCCAGAAGCAAAGAATCAAACCATTTCTCCTTCGGGTTCCTTCAGTATACTCTCGAACATTTCATGGTGCGTTGTTTACATGAATGCATACTATAGCGTACCTCTGCGTTAGCTTCATATTGGATATTTTCATTCAGCGCATTAAATGATATTTCAAACATGAACCACTCTGCATGCATCGTGGCATTGCGTGTTGGACCATAGCTGCTAAAATCATCATCAAGCTGTTATATGTGTTCATTCGTTGGATCAACTCCTTCCCTCTATAGGATGCATGGTCTTGGGCAAGTAAAAGACTTTTACCACAGACTACAGAATTATCAGCTGACTTCAAGATTATGCACGTTGTGCAACGAAGAACCTTTTAGAACCACGTATATTGATTATTGAAATAGATATAAGTAGATAATTCAGCAGGATGGTTAAACTTTTATGAGCAAAGCAACGAAGTCGGCCTTGTGTGCTGTACATTGGGGGTAGCCCCCTAAAATTGTAGGGCCGGGCTCATTCGAACCGTTTGAATTCTTGATATTCTTCCCCTGCTGCTTTGCGATAACTGAGGTGAGGAGAATAACAGTGGTTATGACTGCCGTGTAGCAGTCTGTAACTCTTTTTAGCCGCTGTTTTTGTGTGACAGCGTAGTTGAAACAAAAGATAGTGAGAAAGCGAGTCGACCAAGGCAGCGAAAAAAAATGAGAAGCTTTTTTTTTCTTCACAGGAAAAAAAAACGACGTTTCGTGCCTCACTTAATTGCATTATTTTTAGAGGTCTTATTCCTACCATGGGATTGCCTCGCCGTGGTGGTCTAATGGCCAAGGTCTTCGGATGCTGACTCGAACGTTGCGGGATCAAATCCCGGCTGCGCCAGCTGCATTTTCGATGGCGACCAAAATGCTGTAGGCCCGTGTGCTCAGATTTGGGTGCATGTTGAAGAACCCCAGGTCGTCGAAATTTCCGGAGCCCTCCACTACGGCGTCTTTCATAATCATATGGTGGTTTTGGGACGTTAAACCCCACATATCAATCAATATTTTCCAGAATGTGCAGAACTCTACTTATGCAGGCTTCATCGGTATACTGCAACTGTATAGACCGCTAAAGTGAGCGGCGATCTCCTGCATGGGCTAGAAGAAGACGTGGCGGAGCTTGTGTGGATCATCCCAACAATTATGCGCACTCACTGCATCATATTACCGTAGCCAGACGTCCACGTCATCATTTCGGAGTACAGAAAAACGAGGGGGCTCGCGAGGGGGTCCGATGATGATTCAAGAGTGAGTTGCTGCGGCAGTCTCTGCCGGACGGGTAAAGGAAGAAGCGCCTGAGGGTTCGTCCTGCTGCATGCTGGTAAACACATGGCCCAAACGGCGACCTGAGCACAGCTCCAGGAGGTGAAGTGGGCGAGCAGGAACGGGTAATCGAGGAGTAACCTCCACCACTTGCGACGTAGTCCTTTACACGCCTTTATTAGGCCTGGAAGACGTGGCCAAAACAGTCACCTCCGAGGCACAGCACAGAGTTAAAGGCTCTCTCAATTAACGATGAAGATGAAGAACTCTATGTGATGATGGTTATGAACATGTGATGAAGAAGCGGGTTGTAAATGCCCACAAGATTTATATATTTGTAAACGCAAGCAAGAAAAATATACCAGAAAAGGACACCGGAGCGTGGAATTGAACTTCAGACCTCCGAATCGTGACTGCCACGCGTTAACCACTGAGCCATGGAGAAATACTTCTTTCAACGTTCAAACAGTAAGCTATCTATATCTACCACTTACCGCTCCTGACGGGCATCTCGAGGGGCACTATCATCTTTTCAGAATTACCAGCAAGATGGTGCAATCAGCGAGCGTCGCCTCATCGTCACTACGCGGTGGCGCACGCTGTCATCTTCCACGCGTACTTTGCGCCGCGGAGATCAGGGGGGCGACGCTCATTCACGCGCCCTCATCTCGCGGTGGGGAAGATCGTACGTCTTGGCTGGCCTTGTGCTTTCAACGGAACGATTCTGTAGTAGTTACCAGGCGCACAAAGGTTACTGCAATCGTTGCATAGCTTCCGTTTGCGAAAAGCTTTTCAGGCACAACAATGTAACAACTGAGACGCTTATTTGCGTTCATCTGTAGCTGTGAGTACGTTAAGTGCGTCCTTTGCGCGTGAGAAACGCGGGGCGCGTTTTGATCTGCTTGCCATTCTGCGCGTGAGCTTGCAATTTGTTGCTATCGCGTTCATCGCTTCACCGTTACGGCAAAGCTGTGTCTTTTTACTCCAACTCAGATTTGGCATACAAGAATGCTTTTAAAAACTATTTTTCCTTCTGATATTTGTGTTGCGTAAGGTAATGCTGCTCAAAATGCATTTGTAAAAGCTCTCTAGAGCCGATTACTTCAGCGCCGTTGCACTCCTGTCTGACGCCAGTCCCCACCACTAACAAGCGTTGCGTCATGCCACCTGTAAAGTCTGGCCAAAAAAGTTCACTTTTCTAAAGCCTATAATCGCATTTGGTTGAACCACTACTTCTTACCCTGATCAACAAGGTACGAGTGTACAAGCGTTGCTTGCATACACCTATAAGAAACGTACAGCCTTTTTCGACTTACACACTGTTTCTAAATTTGTGCGCGCCATCTACGATTTATCACATTAAAGTGACATAATATTCATTGTACGTTGTATGATAGCCGACCGTCGCGACGTCTTCCAAACACAGCGCATCATTCGAGCCATGTGCTCGTCATTATTATTCTGCGCCTTGACAATCTTAAATGTCAAGCTTTAGAAAACCTTTAAATAGCGTTCACAAGCAGGTTATGTGGCCCAAATTTATTTTTTGACTTTACTGAAGCTTACACTTTGGAGTCTTCTCCATTCGGGTCGCCTGTTCGCATAACTGTCTACTGTTTTTTTTGTGTGTGAAGAAAAGCTAATTTTATTGCGCTAAGTATGATATTTTTTGTGCTGTCTAGCTTTATACAATGGTTTCACTGTGGTTGTTGCAAGACATTTGTGTGTGCCCTCCTCAGATTTTTTTCAGAAGACAAAGGACAATGGTGGTAAGGCGCGAGCAAACAGAAAGAAAGCCCTTGCCTCTATGTCAGAAAATCTATCATCTTTTACTCTCATCACACACTTTCTTCATCACCGGGTAGCCAGGGGTCTGAGGAGGAAGAGGAAAGTTTAAGAGGAAGTACAGAGAGGTTAGCCAGTTCTTAGACCAGCTGGCTACCCTGTGCTAGGGAAAGGAGTGAGGGGAATAAAAGGTGGTAAAAAGAAATGTTGCGAAGAGAGAGAGAGAGATTACAAAAAACAAAAAAATTGCGACAAAGGAAAGGAAACATCAAAAAGTACAAGACACTAAAGTCTGTCTCTGAGGCCAGTTGTCCGCAAAAAGCGCAGTAAAGCTTTCAAAGCCTTCTGGGCTGAGGATGGGCTCGGCCAATGACCCATAATTCTTTGTTCAAACAAAGGCCGATCATCCAGTCTATCCAGAGCTGCAGTCAGTTCTTGTGTTTGCGCGTTAAAGTTGGTGAACTCACATAGAAGGTGCGCGAAGGTTTCTTCGCACCTGCAGTAAGTGCATGTAGAAGAGCTGGCCATTCCAATGAGGTAGGAGTATCCATTCGTGAAGGCCACTCCAAGCCACAGGTGGCATAGAAGAGTCTGCTCAGCTCGAGATATCCCTGAGGGAAGACGAAGCTGCAGATCGGGATCCAAGTTATGCAGGCGCGCGTTTGTGAATTCTGTCGAGTTCCACAGTACCAGCGTGAGATCACGTGCAAGCGAATGAAGTCTTGTAGCTGCGTCGGTTCTAGAGAAGGGGATGGTTGTGTATTGGGTACCGTCACATGCAGATCTAGCAGCCTCATTTGTGCGGTCATTGCCATATATACCGCAATGACCTCGTTTCCACTGATACACTATGCCGTGCTTTTTCTTGATTCCTTGGTGATGAAGAAGCCTTATTTCAGCTACTAACTGTTCATTAGGTTCATGGCAGAAGGGTGACTTAAGACATTGAAGAGCTGCTTTCGAGTCCGAGAAGATAGACCAATTTCCCGAAGGTTCTTCAACTATAAACTCAAAAGCTGCACGTATGGCGGCGAGTTCTGCAGCTGTCGACGACGTCAAATGCGATGTCATGAATTTAATTGTGATGTGCTTCACGGGAATAACCACCACCCCTGCTGAGCTTACCGAAGACACAGAGCCATCCATGTAAATGTGAAGGCGTCCGCTGTGCTTCTCTTGCAGACACAGTAATGTGGCCTGTTTCAGGGCTAGATGCGACGTCTTTTTCTTATTTTGGATGCCAGGAATTCAAGAAGGGCTTTGAGTGGGTGTAGACACCACTATGACAACGGTGGCCGTGCTACATGCTTGAAGTGCAATGGAAGCAGTGCGCAATAATGAGGTACAGTTGCACTGAACGCTGAGTGGGGCCTACCTATCTCTACGTCTGTGTCGTGTCCCTTTCTTTTATGTACTGCGCTAATACATGCTACGTTCATGGATGACCAACTCGCCCGATCAGCAACCCTTCTGGAGCCTAGAAGTTCGAAGTGAGGTGAGGTGATGTCATGGAGGCCAAGCGAAATGTCTTAGGTGCATTCTGAAAGCGTCTACGCGGATGTATCTGTTGACTGGATAATCACGCGCAATGATGACAGTCGCTGCTGTAGAGGCGCATCTTGAGAGACCAAGGCATATTCGCAGTGCTTGGGCTTGAATCAACTGGAGGACGTGGGTGATCATGGTGAGTTTCGTTTTCATGTGGGCGCGATGTGAGGGCTCCAGGAGAGGTCGCGATAAACTATGACTCGGAGTATTCGGTGGGTTTTCACGTAGTTGATCGTGTGTCCGTTGATTTTAATATCTTATGTGCTAATGGCCTTATGCCTGAATGCTATAAGTGAGCACTTCTTTGAAGACAGCTCTAGACCTCGTTCTTCCAGGTACTTTGTCGCTAGTGTAACCGCTCTCTGAAGCCAGGCCCGCAAATGAAGGCGTGTTACGCCTGACGCCCAGATGCAAATGTCATCTGCATATATTGATATATGGACTGATTCTGGAAGTGCTTTGTCCCGTAACAGCAGCGAGTTGAATACGGCACAGGCTTTCTGCTCTAAGATCACTTCAGTAGCGGCGCTAGCAACTTTACCTCGTACATCAGGACAAGGTTTAACGCCGCTGAGCATCATTGAGGTGGATGAACCTTTTACTATCGTGGAACGGCTTCGGGCTTTGGCACTCGTGAACAAGGCATCATCTCCTGAACCTGATTGTTTCAGCTAGGCTGAGTTAACTCATTTAGGCGACAAGTCAAAGATACGTCTGCTTACCATATTCGATGTCAGCTGGGAGATTGACCGTCTCGAATTTCCCTAGAAACAAGCTAGTGTTATTCCTACTCTGAAGCCCGGCAAGTCTCCGATGGAGCTCACCTCCTATCGTATCTCTTTTCAGCTGCGTAGGGACGCTCATGGAGAAGATGACTTCGATACGCCTGCCATGGTTGCTCATGAACAAGAATGCATAACAGTAAATGCCTGGGTTCAGAAGAGGGCACATTCAACACCGACAATGTAATTATTTTATGAACTGTGTAAAAATCAACAAAGGAACCAGAGAATCACTATCGGCATATTGCTCGACATCCGAAGCGTTCGCTAACGTGACTTATTAGTCAATCCTACATGCCCTGAAATCTTTAAGAGTAAGAAGTTGTTCCGCTGGATCTTGGACAACCTCACAGACATGTCATTGGAAATGCGCACAAAAAAAGGTGACAGAGCTCAACAAACAGCGCATCGTAGAGTTCCCCAGGATGATGTTCTACGTGCAACCTTATTCGACATCTCTCTCATTGGATTAAAGAAGTGCATTCCTGTATTGGTTGAAATCTTATTATACACAGATAACATATACAAATTGAGCAGTGGTCACAACAGACGTGTTTTACGAGCAAGATTGCAGAAAGCTTTCAATTCAATTGACGAATTCTTACTCGAACAACGTCTAACGATGTCACGAAAAAAGTCTGCCACCATTGCTTTTACGAAGCGTGATGTCTCACTCAATACAGTAAAGATAGCACATTCCCCATTCGGTACGTGACAAGTCACAAACTTCTGGGAGTGACAGTTGACCAGCCAATGACGTGGAAACGTTCGGATAATAAAAGAAAAAAGTTGCGCCATGCGTGAGCATCTCTCGTTTGTTATCAAGCAATGTCGGTAGCTGTTCCGTTAATGCCATGTTGCGAGTGTATACGGCTCTCTGTGAATGTCTTCTACGTTACAGCCTTCCTTGGTTGCATGAAATTTCTCGAACCAACATACAAGCACTGTATGGTGCTCAGACAAAGACCTTGAGGGTGTGCCCACTAAAGAACATCAAGCATCGTATCAGATGCATCGGGCATCGGAACCTCTGCTGAACGTATGCGCCTTTCAGCTTCTGTCCTTCTGCAGCAAGAGTTTCTTCGAGTCCACTTGCGTTATGCCACCAGAGTCATGTATCCTCCGCTTGCTTCAGACAGTGGTCCTGTGCGGAGCCTCCTGCCCCTACAATATCAAAGCGCATCAATGTAAGCGGAACGATCGTGGAAAACTCCTTCGTGCTGGGTTCAGGGGCGAGAGACGCATGCCCGTACCAGCACTCACGCATTTCACTCTGTAGCATTTCAAAGACAACTACAGAGCTCACCGTCACATTTATGGTGATGGTTCCGTTAGGTCTACATCATCAGCCGTTGGCGTGTGGAGTCGATCTGCCAATGTCACCATCTCAGCCACTCACTGTCACTGCACCTCATCTACAGCTACTGAACTGGCTGCACTGCGGGCTGCCTTTAACTACATTGTAGACCAGACAGCTGAGTCTTGGGTCATCTTCACTGACTCAAGAGCAGTGCTGCAGTCTCTGAAGTCTCCATGCACGCAGCACCAACTCGTCATGGACATCAAACGCTTATGCAAGAAAGCCTGCAACCTCCATCACCACATTGTTATGCAGCGATTACCTGGCCGCTGCGGAATACAAGGCAACGTCCGGGCTGATGACGATGCCAGAGCTGGACATAACGCTTCGACAGAAGTCGTCGAGATGCATTTCTCGATGCAAGACGCTGTAACACTAGTATCGGCACACGCAAGCGCCTCCAGTGATCTCTCTGGAGAGATCCTAGCTACCAGCATGAGCCTCTGTACAACATCGATCTGTCATGTCACATTAGTATGCCGCGATACCTCAACAGGCAAGACGACACATGTTTACACCACATCCAATTAAACGACGCATGTACCAATTACTTCAAGAACAAAATCGCTCAGTCAGACTCCCCATTGTGCGTCCAATGTAACGTCGTAGAAGACATCGATCACGTGATCTGTGAGTGCACGATATACTCATCGGAGAAACAGTCTTTGAAGATGGCCTCAAAGCTACAACGGGACACGAACGTAGAGTTGGCAGATATTCTACGCCCATGGCCGAACACCTTCAGTGCGTTACACGCCACAAAAGCGCTACTGACATTCTTGCGGGCCACAAGCTTGAACAAAACGTTAAGGAGTGTAGTGCGTGTGTGACTGTATGTGTTGTGTGTTTACCACTGTATATATGATAGTCATCACCCGGTACCTGACGAAGCATGTCAGGTGAAAAGCCAGGCAAACTTCTCCAGCTCTCCATTAAATTAATTCTCTCTCTTTTCACTTAGCACCTTTGCCAGCAGACATCGTTCGTCGTTCTATCTATTCAGCTTTCGCATTAACGAAATTTTTAGTTGCGTAACTCCTCGACGAAATTTCATGGTTGCTGCCCCCCGCCCCGCTTTTTTGTATTTTTGGAGAGTAGTGCTGGTTACTCCCCTGTCACTTAACGAACAAAATATTCAAAATGTGTAAGAAAGAAAGAAGTATGACAACAATAACAATATTTGCTCGAGTTTAACATTCCGAAACTATGATAGGAATATGAGGCATGCCGCAAGGGGGGGGGGGATATGTCCGGAAATTTCGGCCACGTGGATTTCTCAAATATGTACATAAATTATAGGCACACGGGCTTCCAGGACTTTTGCTTCCATCGTAAATGCAGCCGCCTCAGCCGGGTTTCAATCCCGTAACCTTCGGGTCAGCAGTCGAGCACTAAAACCACTAGCCCATTTGGGTGGCACCAGATGCGCAACGCAACACAATATGATGGTCCATAGAACACAAAAATTTTTCAATAGAATGAATACGCAGATAAGCAAGTACGAACATGTATGCGCATATAATTACAAATGTTTCAGAAATACAGTGAGTTACAAGAAGCGCAGAAAGTGAGTAATTACACGGAACGTAAAACACAATGCTAGCGTAAGATATATTATTTTGAAACAAGCTTTATATTCTATTCAGGCGTAGGCATTCATGCGCGTATCAAGTTTACGAGGCGGTCGGCAAGCTTACAAACAATATGCGACTTCATTTCGTGAAGCAACCGAAGCTTTTGCCGTATATTATCAGTGCAGGAAGGGGTAATATACAAACTGTTTAAAGTAATAGTGTTCAACCATAATAACACATACTGTGGCGCACTCGGTTGAAAGACATAACCGCTGAACTTTGTTGAACATTTTTATTTCCCGTGATAGCTCATTATAGGTTGAAAATAAACAAACTACAGCGGCGTTCAGTTGTGACACGTAAAGCCACGAGCATGTATGTACCACGGGTACATTTGATCTGACAGCGCCTGCAGCGCCTGCAGCGCCAGCCGTAGACGGCGTGCACAGAGTTCCTTCCATTGCGGAAGTGCCTCGACTAGGGTTATTTCAATGCCGTCTATATTATAAACCGTGGTTTCGCCAGGTACATGAAATTGACTGATATGTGGGGTTTAACGTCCCAAAACCACTATATGATTATGAGAGACGCCGTAGTGGAGGGCTCCGGAAATTTAGACCACCTGGGGTTCTTTAACGTGCACCCAAATCTGAGCACACGGGCCTACAACATTTCCGCCACCATCGGAAATGCAGCCGCCGCAGCCGGGATTCGAGCTCGCGCCCTGCGGGTCAGCAGCCGAGTACCTTAGCCACTAGACCACCGCGGCGGGGCCGCCAGGTACATGAAAGAAACCGTCATGTGCGTCAGTACAACTACTGGTAGAAACACGGCCATACTGGAAGTTTAGGAAGGTTTCTAACAGGAGCAGTTGAGATCTTTCCTGGGCTATAAATATCCACGCTGCTCTAGACACCTTTGTTGGCATGTTTCTTCAGTCTGCGTCTGTAGAGAGAAAGGGAGGGGGGGGGGGTGTGATGCGGGATGAACGCGCGCTCCCATTTCATTTGTTGGTCAAACGTCGACGTAGCGAATATCGCAGCGCTTTTGTTCTACACCCGCATTCAAGCGGGCATGCCGAGCACGCCATGCTTAACCTGGTCGGTGAAAACAACTGTTTGGAGGAATTGTATTACAGCTCACTCCAATTCATTCACATGTCTACGTAAACATACGACATCGTTATCACTCGCTTTGATCACACAACACCGCTAGCGGGGATTATGCGGGTCTCTTTTTAAATCGCGTGGTCGACTGTTCCGCATATTGAGGCGGAACATTTATAATCAGTTGGTGGCGACACCCGAAACTACTTCACTCTGGAACAGTTTTTGTTGATTTTCCGGGACACGAGGCGAGACCCTAAAGCACCGAATAAATCTGCAAGAATCCACCGCACTATTGTCTTCCGCTGTTTTGCCTGATTAACTGCTGGTAAAGGTAGCTGCAAGACGTGTGCATTTGTCGCGTAGTCTATGATGCCAGTTGACGCACTGGTATCAGCATATTTTGGCGCATCCTTAACACCAATGGCGTCGACTGCACGATCGTATATACACAGTTCGCGAGAATGCCTGAGAATGAATGAAATAATGAATAGACTTTATTTAAAGTCCGGTAGACTTACAGGTCGACGTGGGGGAAGAGAGGATTAGACCCTGTCCCCTCTCACTCTCCGTTGTTTATGATGGTGGTGCCTTAGGTGAACGCTCGAAGTCCTTGCATACGAGCGGCATCTTCAGCTTGTCAGACGGCTGAGAAGTGTGAACGTTTCTGCTCACATCGTTTTGCAGCAGCCTCAACGTGCTATTTGGAGAATTAGTAACTGCTGTGGGTCAAAACGAGTTGAATACAAAGAAAAAAACACAAAGCTCGATCAGGAGGTGTATAGGGTGCGTATGAAGCTCTTGTACGCAATAATGCAGTGATAGCGATGCACTTATTATTATTATTATTATTATTATTATTATTATTATTATTATTATTATTATTATTATTATTATTATTATTTTATTATTATTCTGCCAGTTTTCAACGCTCCTCTATGGGTAGCCCTCCTACCCTCCTACGTCCACCAAGACATTGATCCACGCTGCTGCCTTTGCGGTAGTATGGCCTCACTGAACCACATCCTCTGAACTGGCAGGACGATCCCCCGCCCCCCGACCTCTTCCACCCACCCCCTACCGAGGAACAATAGGAGGTTCTTCTAAAGATTGTAGCACCGACAGTGACATACAAACACGGATACTGGAACGAGCGCAAGCCATGATCGAGAGGCATGGCCTGGCAGCCTACTTGGCTTAGCCTCCCTCATCCCTCACCCTTTTGATTAATATATGTTGTCACTCACTCACTCTACAGGTAGCCCGATCAATGTCATTTTTTGGTACAGGTCTTGAGATACGTAGCATTTCCAATTGTGAGCGTAGTGATCTTTTTTTTTCAATGAAGCCGAAATAAAAGGACGCATAGCGTCGATTACCCAGATTTCGATGAGCGTTGAATAATTACAGGTTAAAGAACTTTACGTACTGACGAATTTGCAGCAACCCGCCGCGGTGGTCTAGTAGCTAAGGTACTCGTCTGCTGACCCGTAGGTCGCGGGATCAAACCCCGGCTGCAGCGGCTGCACTTCCGATGGAGGCGGAAATCATGTAGGCCCGTGTGCTCAGATTTGGGTGCACGTTAAAGAACCCCAGGTGGTCGAAACTTCTGGAGCCCTCCACTAGGGCGTCTCTCATAATCGTATGGTGGCTTTGGGACGTTAAACCCCCCATATCAGGTATCAATAAACGGCTTTGGAGCAGTGGAGCTCCAGGATTTATTCAATCAATTTATGGCCTTCATGGGTATAGTTTCATGTTGTGACTTATTTACTTGTACCCTCAAAATTTTCACATCATATAGACGATGAACAATGAATATTTAGTGTAAGCAGGGAAGCACACGATATGTACAGTATGTAAAAGTGTAAAAATATTAACCTGGTACATGATATAAGTATTCTAATTGAAATGGAAATCAAATCTCTTATTATTGAGGCGTGTTATATCAATAGTAGTGGTAGCGCAGGCATGAGCCAACTGTCTATTACTTAGCATCAATATGAAATCAAATGCCTTAACAATTGTCTTTCATGTAGACCCCTACGCGTACCGAATTGATGAAGGTGTTTAGGTAACTTTTCGTGCATTTTTTTTCAGCCGGTGCAAACTAAAAATATTTCTCCAAAAATATTTTTCTTTTTCATCAAAGCCAAAATTAAAAATGTCCACCAAGAATGTAAGCAACATTCTCATACAAAAGTGACAAAAACATATTGAAAATGAAAGTATTTTTAACGCTCTGAGGCAGCCGACTGTATCAAATGTACATTTGTTTTAGTAGAAATCACCAATAATAGTAGAGGACGGATGAAATTCTTACATACCAATACACTACAATAAATCTCTGTGCTCACAATGACTGTGTTGCAGCGAGAATTATGCGATCTCTTGATTCTCTTCGCAGACGACCGAGAAGGATTCACTTGTCGGAAACCTTCGCTGAAATAGTACTGGGCCTTGCGCGAGTTGAATTTGTGAATGAAATTTCGTTGGAAAGAACCACAATCTTCATAGACTTCAAACTGCAGTGGTTCCGAAATGGCCAAAGTTTAAATCTACGCCACTTTATTCTATAGTTCCTGCCATCACTACTATAGCCGGTGTAACCATGATGAATTTCTAAGTGAAACCAGGTCAATAATTTTTTTCCTATGGAAAACAAGCTTCGAAAAAACTAGGATCGTATGACTGCGTTTACCAAGAAGAAAAACCTGCGTAATGCCTTTTAGCGTGACACACTGAGTTGTTTGTTCTTCACGCCTCGATATCAGAGCACTTGAACAAAATGATGCACAATGAGCCCAGCATCGCAAGCAAACACTTCCTGAATTTGGGAATATACTAAATGGAAGGCGGAAACAGTTGTGTTAGGCTTAAGTTTAAGACCAGCGCAGACACAGGAATTGACCGATGAAGCGTTTTCATGAGCGCCAAAAATTTATTATGGAGGAGTGATTTCCCAGGCTGACAAAGCTCACTTTATTATGCGCATTTCGAAAGTTAACGAGGCAGATGACCAAAATACAAGCACGTTTTATTATAGGGCGTCAAACTTTTCAGGGCTGTATGGCGGGAGGGGAGTGTATATATTTATTTATTTACTTATTTATTTATGTATTTATTCTATGTGCCTGCACCTCCCGAAGGAATTATTGCAAGGAGAATACACAGGGTAACATAATAATACAAAAAAAAGAAAAACCATGAAAAGAAAATCAAATGAAAAACAGAAAAATAAAGTTGTAGCTATGAGTGTAACAGCATGCTTCAAGAACGATGTGTCACTGCGACAGTAAGCAATATCCCGTGATGGCTGATTTCATTGGGAGATTCGGTGCGAGAAAAACCAGTGTTGGCAGACGTTTGTTCTGCAAGAACTTTCTCCTTATTTTGAGAGTGGTCACATCTGTGAGTCAAGAAATGGGGAGGAAAAGATCAGAATTTTTGTCTATTTTAACCAAGCCGTGAAAACTTTGTGACAAGCACTTCTAATCTAATATTACATCCCATAAGGTTGTTTGCACATGCATGGCGTACGCGCGTCTCGCGGATAAGCCGAGTTTAGGTTTAACAGCCACCGAACACGAGGGGCCCCTGTAATCGCGTCCGTTATAGTTAGCGCTGGCACCAGCAGAACAACCGCGCGACTGGTGGCGGAGAGGTTAGGCCGGTGCACGGAAAACAGTAGAGAGTCTTTTTGTGGTTTGAAGACTGGCGTGGGCGGAAGTCTGCTGTAGTGGGTTTATGCGAATGACACCACAGGTCGTTTCCTGTGGGTCCTAATATGTACCAACTAGTCCAACATAACGTACTGTTAACCTTCGTGGTGAGTCAACTTAGAATTGTGGCAGTTTGGGCTAGTTGGTATGACATGACCATAGTTATAGCGCGAGAACAGAACCTTCTTGTCTTCTTGTCCTTTTTCGTCTCTTTTTGTCTTCTATCTATTATCATGTATCCTAGTCCTTCCTGTCTCTTTGTCGTCGTTCTGTTCTCACGCTATAACTACCGTCGTGAGTCGACAGCTGGTGAGGCCGCATTCGAGAGTACCTTGTTATGTTGTTTGTGTATTGTATTGGGATATTGTATAAGGTTATTAGGCGCGTCATTCAGTGACGTACTAGATTTGGCTGGCAATATTGTCATTGTAAAAGCAAGTGACTGAATGTAAACGTGGTGCTTCGGCTGCCCAAACGGGTCTCCATGTGTTCTGAGAGCGCTGCTGACCTTGAGACCCCACACACTAAGCGATGATAGCACACGACGCATTCTTTTCATTCGTGACGTCTGGAATTGGTGAGCACATCACGTCATACAGTGGCATGCTGTATGTAAACAAAAACAAATGTGCATCCTTACGTTTTCTTTACACAGCCTATTCGGTCGAGATAAGACTGTGACAGGCGATTACACGGCTCATAATTGAGGGGAGGCCGACGCCAAACAATACTGTAAGTAAAAAATCATTCGTGTGGACACATCTAACCGTATTTCATTGAATCGTATTGCGGTTTATGTCAGCCTTTTTAGCCGCATTCTCGCGGTCAGCATAAGCCCGTAGCTAGGACGGGGTTGTCGGTATTGAAGGTTACCATGTCGTGAAAGCAATACTTTAGATAATAGTCGATTCCACGAAAGATAGAAAAACGTGGTAAACTTGATATCTCTGATTTTCCTCGTATTTTTTATGATATACCCGTATGACCGTATAGCTCAAAATGACATGTTGTTTCCAATTAAAGAATTTTTTGAACTAGGGAAAAATCAAGGACCATCACTGGTTCACGACAGTCATTTTACGAAATATGCGTTTTCGCGAATTAGCGAACACGCTAACAGTGGCGCAAGCTATATATCACAAATACCTTCTCTTTTATCACAGTTAGAATTAATGAAGAAATAGCTCACTTGATCTTTTCGAGTTCTGGACAACTGAAGCATTTTTACAAATTCTCCAAAAAACGTCAAATTTATGAAATTTACTCGATTTGGGGGCGCAGTTTTTGCTTCTGTGAACGTAAAAGCCTGTTAATATTTACCGCACCGATAGTAGCTTGTAGGAGTAGTTTTCTTCTGCATTTTCATTGGTGTAGTACTTTTGAAAAGAGTAAATTTCCTTGCTCAAGCATCACAAAAGTAAAGTATTGGTCAATTTAAAAATTTATATGAACAAAAACCCTAGTTTCAATTTTGCTCAAACTTTTCATAATTTACTCGGAAGACTGCATTATCATATTCTAGAAAAACTTGTTGCATCATTTTTATCAGACAAGGTTACAAGTTTTCAAACATTCTGTTTTCAGAGTGTGTTCACTACCGCGTAAATGACACGTCTTTTGGCAACAAAACACAATAACACGCATTTTTTTTCCTCTGATTTTGCAAAATAACCGTATTGAGGTATTTATGACAAATAAAATGCGTTATCTGAAATAAAAAAATCATCAGATTCCACGTACCTGAAAATCGACGTTATGCGAAGCATGCGAAGGGAAAGTAACCGTGCTGCAATATTTTTATTAAGCAACACGTCAATAAATGACGCTAAATATATGTACTAACGTTGAAGAGTTGCAGATCTTTAGTTGAAAAGTTGAAGATGTTGAAGAAGTTGAAGAGTTGCAGATGCTTATATAACCAGGTTTTTGCACTTGGACAGTGAGGTCAACTGGAACATGCGCACTTGAATCGGTATAGCGCATTACGGGGAAGAAGAAACGGCCGAGCAGACCGACACAAGAGGACAGAGCGCTAACTTCCAACTGAAGTTGGAAGTTAGTGCTTTTGCCGCTTTTTGTGAATCTTACCTTGTTTGCATTGACAAACATACCGTGACAGGATGCCCTTCACGGGAGTAAAGAGTTACCACTGCTACCTTTTTTATTTCTGGACCATGTTCAGCTTCCGCCAAATGCTTCACACAAAAGACGTCCTTTTTGAGACTAAGGACGATCTTATTCTCCACTTGAGCAAGCACTGCAAGTTATTTGTTCTAGCTTTGGACGTAAAAGGTGCATTTGACAATGTGAGCCACGAAGCCACACTGCATAACAATGAAGATATCAGATGCGGCGCCAAAACATACGCCTACTTGCTGGCCTTTTTCACCAACCGTACAGCCTCGCGGTAGGAATTTCCAATATCCGGAGCAAGATTTTTCAACCCCCTAACGTGCCGCGAGGCTCAGTGGTCTCACCCCTGCTTTTCAACGTGGCCTTCCTTAAGCTCCTACATCTTTTTGACGCTGTACCGGGGACATGTCACACGTTATACGCTGATGATATCACTATGTGGACAAGAGGTGCAAGCACGGGTGAACAGGAGGACGGACTTTAGGAGGCGGTTAACAACACTAAAGAATATTTCAAGACCTGCGGCCTCTAATGTGCGCCGGAAAAGTGAGAACTGTTAGTACTTGGGGCACGCACCCGGGGTAGACCACCAAGCTATATATGTATACGACGCACCGGGCCCACAAGTCTTTCTAGAAGTAGTCCAAATACCACAAGTTGACACACTTTGAATCCTTGAACTACATAGACATAAAGATAAGTCTGGCTCCGCTGCAATGCCCCGGCTTCACAACACCCTGACACAGCTCACTCACCTAATCCGAAGGGTGGCTAAGCGCCGCACTGGCTCCAAAGCGCACAGCACCATAAAAATGGTACAAGCTCTTCTTTACAGCCGAATAAACGATACGGAACTCCCTACCTCAACCTAAAGACAGCGGAAAAACAAAAAAAAAACTTAATCTGCTGATAAGGCTACAAAGCTCGCCCTATAGGACTGCCGCCAGCCGCCGGAACTGACCGATTGCTTCGCATGGGAGTTCACAATACGTGGGAAGAACTCACCGTTGCACACCTCATCAACCAGGTCGAGATACTCAAGCTGTCACCCCCAGGCAAGCCATCTTTCGATGCACAGGGTACGAGACCACTCTAGAGCCCAACGAAGAGTGCAAAGGCAAAATACCGTCACAGCTCCGAGAAAGCCTTGAAATTCAGCAGATCCCTCGAAAAATGCATCCTCAACATCACCGAGCAAGGCGGCTTGCCAGGGTTAACATGATCCAGAAAAACTATGGCAATGACCCGCAGGCGCTGTACGTGAACGTAGCCAAATATCCAGGACGCAACGCCTTCGCGATTACCATCACAGATTACAAGCGCGCGGACTGGCATCGGCGACTATCCTCGCCAAACGTACGGAAACAGCTGAAGAGGCTGCTATAGCACTCACCACCGATACGAGTGAGGACCCCATCGTGGTCTTTACCGACTCGCAAACAGCGGCATGGAACTACCTGAAAGGCAGGGTCTCCCCGGTGGCGATTAGGCTATTAAAGCGCATGGACAATGCTCTTCCCTACACATGCATCATGTGGATTCCAGGTCAAGAAGGCCGCGAGGTAAATGAAGCTGCACACACCACAGCCCGCGAATTCGTCCACCGGGCATTCCCGCACGAGATCAGAGACACATCCCGATCAACAACAGAAGCAGAGAAAAAAGAACCCGTACCACTAACATATGCACTATTTCAACATTATCGGCTCGAACGCAGGTCATAACTTCCGCCACATCCAAAACTCCCCAGAGACGAAGGCACTGACTACAGGCGCCTTCAAAGGAACATGTTCACCCACGGCGTACTATTACACCATATGAGGCCAGCGTGGTGCAACTACATCTGCCCTCACTGCAACGTGGCAGACACTCTGGCACACCTCCTACAGCAGTGCAAAGTAAGCGTCCCAAGGCTACAAGCAGCAGCACCAGATGCGGACCAAGACCTCCTCAGTGAAGCGTGGGAGGCTGCGATCTCCCAACCGGACCTGGTCGAGCAGTGTCAACTCGTCGCTCAAGCTGTCCAGGCCAGAGGGTTCCTGGAATAAGGGACCCTCCCACCTTCACTCGCAATCTTTACTCAACAAATGTTTTCTCTTTATCTCCTCTCTGGAGCACTTGATGTCGCAGGGAGGCCCACGGATTATATCAATTTTCTAGCACTTGCCTTGTGTTTGTCTTCAATTGCTGACCGTATTAAATCGCCATGCGTTGCGCGCGCTCCCACAACGCACGCTGGGCATTGAGTGAGGGCGACGACATTTCTCATATGATCTGTATATACACAGTTTGCATCCAGAGAGTTCGTTCCGCTGCGATGAGCAAGGAGGGATGTATCTTGTAACCTACGCAACATATATCCCAGCATTCTGTACTGCAGAAAGGCAAAGCCGAGCCAAGCATGTGGGGCTGTGGTCCACAGGTTGCGTTGCTCGTCGGTCTGCACTGTCGCCGTTTTTATATTCCATATTTATAACAGTGTTAGAAGGTAATCCTCACCTACGCGGTTTTTCATGAAGCTTCGTTGGTTCAGTTCGGTTTATTTACCTTAAAGGTAGCAGGTATACTGAAAAAAAAAAGCAGCTAATGCATAGACATGAGAAGGTGCATGCTGCATGTCTATGAGCACTGCAATGATGTCGCCAACAGCTAAAATGAACTTAAACAAAACCGTCCGTTGGTCTAGTTGCAAAACTGTAATTTTAACCAGTTTGCTCACAAAACGTACGGGTATGAAGTAGCCACACTAGATTTGTTAGTGCTGCTCGTGTTTGTGTTGCTTCTTGTCCCTGATACTTTTTTTTTTTTGCGTGCAACCGTTAAGAGTATGCTCATATGCATTTCATTCAAGAGGACGTGTTTGTTACGGAACACTTTTTTACACGTCATAAATACCTCGTTGCTGTTACTTCGCAAAAACAGAAAAGAAAAAAGCGCATTATTTTATTTTCTTGCCAAAAAGATGTCATTTACGTGCTAGTGAACACGCTCTGAAAACTCGATATTTGAAAACTTGCAAGTTTGTTGTGATCAAAATTATGCAACATGTTCTTTCCAAAATATGATAACACAGCCTTCCAAGTACAATTTAAAAAACTTTAGAGCAAGATCAAAGGAGTTTTTTTTTATTGCAGACGTTTAAATAGACCACTTTTTTGATAACTTTTAGCCAAAAAATTACTCTTTTTAAATTACAATAAAAAGCAAATGCAGGGTATATTACTTATTTAAGGTACTATCTCTGCGGCATATATGAACAACTTGTAACTTTCAGAGAAGCGGAAATCGCGCCCTGAAATCGAGTTAATTGTATGCAAATGGCGTTTTTCGAGAATATTTAACAACATTTTAGTTTCCCAGAATTAGAAAATATCAAGTGAGCTACTTCTCCATTACTTTTTATTGTCCTAAGCAAGAATATATTTGGGATATATTGCTTGCGTCGCTCTTAGCATGATCACGAATGCACGAAAGCACACTTTTCGTAAAAGGGCCATCACCCGGCGATGCTTCTTAATTTCTCCTGGGTACAAAAAATTCTTTATATTTTGAAAACAAAGCTTCATTTCGAGCTACTCGGTCATACGGGCATAATATAAAAATACGAGAAAAAGCACACATCCAGTATACCACGTTTTTTTATTCTTTCGTGGAACCAATTTATAATATAAAATGGAATCGATAGCATCGTATTTTTCCTTTTTATTACCACTGCATTTTTCTTCTTTTAAACACACAGGGGCGTTTCTCAAAGATAACTTGCATTGAAAGAAGCTATACCTAAAGTATTACCAGTTCACTAATGCCTTAACTGGTATAATTTTAACAAATCCTTCTTTAAACATTATTGCAGCTAAGGCTAAACCAACAATCTGGCCTTCATTCTTCAAAGTTTGATGTTGTAATATTTATGCCCGGTATGATGTTTTCTCGAAGTATTGTATTGCTTACAAAAAAGCGAGAACAATTCTTCTAAATATAGTAAGAATATATTTCATATTTTAATGCTATGGCAAAATGAAAAGTGTTATTTGACAAATAATTTTTGCAATAATAATTCTAAAGTGTTTGGGATCAATTTTCAATTGATACTGTATATATTGATTAGCTTTAAATAGTAAAGGTGCAGGCGAAAAGCATGATCATTATTTTGTATTAATACATGAAAACTTTCATCCGTGATGCAACACACGGAAAAAATAAAGCGCAGTGCACTGACGGCCTGTTTCTTGTAATGACCAGTCAAGGCGTTTCTCTTTGAACTTTTTCGTCACTATTCGAGTCAATTGACCTTTATTTCAACGCTTATTTTGCAGCCATTTGGAAAAAGCATCATTTGAAGCTCCTCGATAATTTGTTTTGACAAGTGAGTGGCTTGAAATTCATCAATAAGAAACAAAAAGTGCTGGAGTACAAACCAACGTTCACTTGTTTGGGACGACATGATTTTATCTTTGATTTCTCAGTCATATTCAGTGTAACAGAACATGAATAATGAAATAAATCAATGGCTCCAGGGCAGCTTTATTTCTCAAGAAATCAAATATTTGAGATGAATTAAATTACGCTTGCTAAGAAATTGCCATTATCACTGCAGTTATCCCCATATTAGTACGTCTTTGCAGCTTATGACGCTTTGCGCTGCAATTTAGCGTAGGAATTTTCATTTTCAAAGTGTCGTACTTTCAAACACGTAGAATAAGGCTAGGAACTCCTCGCAGAGTCAGTAAGCTTTTGCGTACAAATAAACCGGCAAGTTTATTACAGTGATGCGAATTATGTGGTCCACCAAAGCGTGTGCAAAACTGCAGTTAGATTTTTCTAATAAATCTGCGTGAAAAAAAAATGAGAATACGAGAAAAGACGCTGAATACAAAAATGGTGTGCATCGATGTTTTCTTAACGATTTTCTTTTTTTTCTTTTCTGATTTGTGCGAGCACTCAAATGAAAAAACGGCGGTTGATAACAGTCTTACAGACCCTACACGAATGCATAACGCAGGACTCGGGTCTCTTCTGTTTACTGAGCTATTTCGAGACGAGTAAAGTTGGCTTTGAAGTCACAGCCAGCCGTGGGCTACTTCATTCGAGATGTAAACACGGATCTCTTCGTAAATTCAAATCAATTTCAGAATGTTCACCGCCCGACGTCAAACGACGTATGGCGCCGAGCATGCGAGTACTTCGAAAAGGCGAGCCGATCGAGTGAGCACGCACAGAGTGACTGCGCGACGCCGCAAAAAGCCGCGAGTGGACGTCATAAACATCTGGGCTGTATTTCACTGGAACAACTGATTCTGATATTCAAATTAGGTTCTCAAGAACGCGCCCTATATATATATATACAGGGTGACCCACAAAACATGAGCCAAGCGTTTGAAATTGAAAGGCACTTAAAAGGCGAATTGAACCAAGCACATACTACTCGCACTAGCCTTTAGGTTCTCAGGCTATTTATTATTTCTCCCCTTACTAACTATATTATATTGTAATTACCCAATTTTTCAAATTATGGGCTGGAAACCCAAAATATGAACTCTGCGATGTACAGCACTTTCAGAAACCACCGACTAAATTGTTTTCTGTACGATACTTCTAGCGCTGTTATTTTTTCCGCGTTGTAAAGACAGCCTATAGCATCACTATTGCAGTGCGCTCGCGGTCCGTCACACGGTTTTTTTTTTTTTCAATTTCGCGGGCTTTCTTTACAACGTGGAACAAACAACAGCGCGAGACCTATTGTACAGAAAACAATTTAGCCGGTGGTTTCAGAAAGTGCTGTACATCTCAGTGTTCATATTTTGGGTTTCCAACCTCTAATTAAAAATAGGTAATTAAAATTTCTTATTTAATCAGTATGGGGAAAAACAAAAACAGCCTGAGTACCTCCAGGCTAGTGCGAGTAGTACGCATTTGGTTCAATTCGCCACTGAAGTGCCTTTTATTTTGACATTCTTGGCTCAAGTTATGCGTGACACCCTGTGTGCGCACATGTGTTTATATATATATATATATATATATATATATATATATATATATATATATATATATATATATATATATATATATATATAAGGGAAAGAAGTGTATACCTAAGGGCTCGTTTTTCCGTGTTTTGACACAATATTAATGAGATCTAACAGACAGTAATGCCAAGGAATGTACAGGGGAAGTTATTAGAACCAATGGAATATAAATAAGAAGAAAGAAAAGTGGATGAAAAAATAACCAAACGTGAGCAGGAATCGAACCTAGCAAATAACGCGTTCGATGCTATATATATATATATATGTTTGGAGCGTTGAGAGACTGCTGCGCGCGTTGGGCAAAACGTTGCCGGGCTTGCGGAAATTTAGCATTCACCCTCGATTCGATGTGCCCACCCACACCGTCCCCATTGTTTGTCTAGTGAGCCGCACCTCGATCTGCGAGTGGCACTTCCTTCTCCCGCAAGACTAATTGAATTCCGTGGTCGCGAGGCACCAAGCGAACCGAATGAGGAAGTATCTAACGGGCGAAGGATTACATGGGTGCAGGAGCTCACCTTAGACCGATGTCGACCGCAAGGCGAGAGAACAGCGCCGGGGCTGCCTGATGCCATTGACGAATCACCCGACTTCGCGCTGTCGCGAGCAAAAGACTCCTTAGCAAGGGCTCAGCAGTGCTCATTGAGCGTGATTCGCTATACTATAGCTGCATGCATATAGGGACGGCACATGGCCTGCTCTCCTCGATCATGTCCCTTTAAGAAGTGTGCTACTGCCAGCGTCGAAATGCACAAACACGTCAAATTGCAGTCGACGCTCAAAGAAGAATTCTGGAAGTACTCGAGAAAAAACTGGATAATTTTGTATATAGGTTTGCACGAGACAGAAAAAAAAGCATACGCAAAAAAAGCGTATAATGCAATAAACAAATCGCGCTCCCAATTAGCCGTTCTCACAGAAACAGAAAGTAGCTGGGGCGTTCGTGTTCAAGAATATAGCTTGAAAAGGAGCAGTGGCTTGGAACAAGGAAAGGAATTACGCCGGGGCATCAAAGTGGGGAGGTGGATATAGCATCGAAAAGGGGAAAGCGAAGAAGGAATGTGCTAGCGATGAAACGGAAGAGCAGGAAAGCCCGTCAGAAGTCGGTCTGACAGAAAAAGGGCAAAGAGAGCGAGGGGATGAAATCGCCGCTGCGTCATTAATAACGTCACGAAAGCAGGCAAGTAATTCGAGCCATTTTCCGCGCGCTTCCATCCCTCTTCGTCAAAGCTAAGTGACGTTCGCGTGGACTGCGGCAGCCAAGACCTCGCACATTCGCGTGCCCGGGCAAATCAAATGCAGGGTCTGCCGTTCCTTAGCACAATTACACGGTTGGCGAGGCAGTACAGGCAACGGATATAGAGCTCGGATGATGCGCTCCGCGATTTCATTTTAGCGGGACGCGAGTGCACAGTGATGGCCGCTTGCCACAGGAGCTCCGTTCGGGCACCGATGTACGAGACGTAAATAAACAGGTCGAGAGTTCAGTCGGCAATCATCACTGCCACCACAGCTGTTCGCTGAGAACTGTGAGTTGGCAACTCCGTTCGAGATATGTTTCATTTTTTTTTTTGGTTGGGCGAAACATTCCATAGCCTTCCATTGCCATCAAATTTAGCGTTGTGAACTGTTGATAATTTCACGTCGCCGAATGATATTGAAAAGTCATTGGGTGAGGGAAAAGAAAAAAAGGCTATTTAGAAAAACACAGCAGTGCGTCTGTCAATGATTATAATATTGTGCCATGATGGAGCCCTTATTTATATATGAATAACTAACCTTTCTTGTATCCGTCAGATATAGATTCCGGAACTATAGAGAAGGTATCACGACAACTCAGTGAAGTCGCCTATTTTGAAAACCTTCCTGTGAATCTGCTAACATCATCCTGAATTTGTCGTTTCATGCAGCGTTATTACATCGCCCATGGTTGAGGGTTCTCTTCACTAAGGCGCACTCTTTTGTTTGATTGATATGTGGGGTTTAACGTCCCAAAACCACCATATGGTTATGAGAAACGCCGTAGGGGAGGGCGGCGGAAATTTTGACCACCTGGAGTTCTTTAATGTGCACCCAAATCTGGGCACACGGGCTTACAACATTTTCGCCTCTATCAGAATTCAGCTGCCAGAGCCGGGATTCGATGCTGCAACCTACGGGTCAGCAGCCGTGTACCTGAGCCACTAGACCACCACGGCGGGGCTAGGCGCACCCCTTTAGAATGAGAAACGTTTGCATGGAAATGTTGCATGACAAAAAACACTATTGAAACCACTGAACACGTCCGATGTAGATAGACTTGTCATGGCACTCGGAGACGTTATATCTGGATGTCACTAAAACGACTGTCTCAGAGACTGTTTTTAAAGAACAAGATTTCAAGGCCATGAAAATGTGTGCGGAAAGCTCTGAAGGTAGCAAATGCATTTTTATTTGTAAACCTCAATCCCACAGGCCTGTAGTTTTCCTCTTCGTGCATCTTTATGTTTCCCTAGTGCACGATGCAAACCGGACATGTGTCAGGTAAATGTCCCTTTTCTTTTGTTGCTTCTTTCTTTTCACGGTGTCCCCATGCGAAGTCCAGTGCCATGCCAAGAATGCAATGCGTCATGCCAAGAAACTGTCCTGCAGAGCTCAGCGACAAACTTTGATATCAATATGCTCTCTCGGATAAAGATGCACTGAGTTGTTCTTTCCTTCTCACTATTCCTAAGCCCTTTCTCCCTTTTTGAGGCAGGAAACCGCACTCGTCTTTTTGATATCCGGCCCTGCGTTTTCATTTTAAGGTTTTGTGAAAACCTAAACTCGTGGTTAATAATTCATGAACACGCGAAAATTACACTTGAATGTGGTACTCAGTAGTGTTCCTCTAAGCTTATGGAATGAAGTATAGAGCCTCGTACATTAGCTCCACGATAACAAATATGCGTTTTGTGAACTGAACGAGTTCCTACATCTTCGCTCTACCTGATCCTTCACTGCTCGAACCTGACGCTTTTTTCCCCTATAACAGGTCAAATTTTACACTTTCTTCCTCTCTCACTACTGCCCCATGTGCCAGCGTGTTATTATCTGGAGGATTCATATCGAAAGCCATATGTTTGTTTCGCATCATATGTTGTCACGATGATCTCAGCCATTGCGAAACAGTGCTGCCGTAAAAGCTTAAACCTATCGCGAGTGAAAAACAAGGCACTCGTCATTGTTACGACCATTCTTGAAATAGGCACACAATTAGTACAATAAACGATCGACGATACAATGAAGCGTTCTCGCGATGATCAAACAGCGTACACGGACACAGAATAATGGAATGTGGGCAGGCGCCGTCTACGCAGCAGAACCGCGTTGTCTTCGGGGCAACATGTCAGCACCTCACCGAAATCACTCGCCCGGATTCAACACCCGAGAGGCACTGCGGTGCCAGTCATCAATGCACTCACTCATCGTTCCGAACAAGAGCGCGAATAATAGCAGGAGTGGGTCGTCCTGTGAGCGTACATCTTTTCCTCCTCGAGGCTGTGACGAACGATGGAGCAGCGGGAGAGGTCAGCAATTCTGTCGTCCCCGTGCGCGGGCAGACAGAACGCCGGCGCGAGACGTCGCCCTCGTCGCCGCCGTGATTCAGTGCGCACCAGGCGGAGCTGCTCGGCAGCACCTCACGCCATGAATCTGTCATGTTGCTGCCCCGTGTGCGCTGTACGGGCAGCGCGAGGGCTGTCACGACGGAGAAAGGAGTGAGGCTCTTATTGCGACTTTACGTCTCCGCCAGTCAAACGGTCGGCGGGGATTTGTAACCGCGCCGCCGCTGCTATATACCGCTGACGACAAGTACGGGGACGTGCGGGAGCACGCCATTCTGGAGCACTGCTCCTCTCGTACTCCCTTCCAATGATTCGTCAGATGATGCCTCGTGAGCCTCAAGAAAAAAAAAACGCGGATTGGTGACTGGACAACCCATTGGCCTGGTTGATTCCCGCGTTTTTTTTTTCGTTCTTTCTTGTTGTTTTCTTTTTCACGTTGCGAAAGAGAATGAGCGCACGCGTTATTGGTCATTCGGGTGATTCGTGGAAGGGCGCACCGATCATTCAGGGTTAAGGCACAGTCTGATGTCATACTCAGCCTAAAGGATCATTGAGGATATAAAAAAAAGAGAAACCCGGAACAAAACATCAGCGCTCGTGGAGACTCAGATTTATGGCTTCGGAAAGCAACGACTGCTGTCTGCGAAGCAGTTCTATCTTCTGTTCTCTCGCGGTCCGTCTTCTCTGCGGCGACTATTCTTCATCTGGGACAGTCGCTTAGTCGATGAACGTTCCCCCGTGATGCCACGGAGACGCGCATCTAGGAATGCCGAGTTGTTGCGGTGATCGTATACTACGTAAGAGGCTCCCTGTGCGAGTTTCTTGTTTGGTGTCTGTTCCTGGCTACTTTCTTATTTTACTCTCTTTAAAGTCTCGATGCCGGTCTCTGAAACGGACAGCGATTATCTCTACTTTTATGGTTTGGTAATGTTCGGCACGAACAGTTGGGGACAACCTTTCTTTATTCCACTATTTTTAAATGCCAGAGAGCCTGAATCAAAAAACAGCCATAAAAAACAGTTATCACCACTATTTTCCCAACACATATATTTTTTCTTAACACTGAGAACAACGGCATAATTTCATGCGAGTACTCTTTAGGTTGGCATTGGCGTTCAATGAAATCGTTCCAAATCAAGATCTAGCATGTACTTCTAAACAGTCCACTAAAGACATAATAATATATTCGAAACGAAAAGTTGCGGCGAGAGAAGCAAAATTGAGAAGTCATTCCATCCAGTGAAGGTGGATTATCAGCGCAGCTGTTTAGCATACGACGCCGAGGTGACACATAATTTCGAATCACAACAAATCACACACCCTACAAGTAAATCCGAAATGTCTGTCTAGAAATATCTTTCTCAATTTAGCGTATGTACCTTGCAGGCCTTTCATTTCAGCAGCACGAGCTTATAATGAGCAGTAACATGCGTTATCTTGGCTTTTGTGTGGTATATATACGTTGCTACTTGACACCCATCTATTACCTTCTTCCCTTTCAGCGGACCAGTGGTACGTTGTGGTGTTTGCCACATCTCCGCAGCACCTGCGTTTTCACTCATTGACAAACGCAATTCTTTATTCATATACAACTTCCAAGTAAAGTCTTCTGGATAATCAGCTGCTCGTATAGTTTTGTTGGCATCACGCTGTCGCTTTGCCTTGTTTAGCTGTGTATATCACGTTATTACAAAAAGCAGGCCTTACGCTTCATTTTGCTGCGTGTTTGTATGGGTACAATAAAAGCACTGAATGAGACGACGCTACATGTCCTACAAAAAGTATATTATATTTCAAAGATATTCTGTATGGTCATCTGAAAGGTCGCAACACACATCTTCTACCGTTGAACCATCATGTTTCCGGATTTATTCATTTTATCTCGACCTATTAACCATCACCGACGTTAACCATGTTAGCCTATTTAAGTAAATTAACCAATTTTAGCCATTTCTGTATACTCAAAATAATCAGTGATACATATGTACTGCTCCCACGCACCAAATATCAGAACTACCTATGGGCCGACATACAATAAATGCAATGTACCCAGTCTCTTTATAATAAAAGCAAAAACATATCAGAGCTAGATTTAAAGAAGATTGTCTTAATATGTTTAAACAAAATCTTCTGAAGTCTGCGTTGATTACCTTGAGTACAGTTTATGAATTATACCTGCTTGTTATATGCCTTTTCTTTATTTTTTAGTCTAAACTGTTGCCGATTCTTGTGTTGGTTTTAGCAGGGGAACTTCATTCGAGAGAAGAGACAGCCACGGACGCCGCTGTACCAGGCTCAGATATCTACGAACTAGCAACGTTCAATATCGATTTGATGCTTATTCTTGTATACATGTTTGTACCTGAGCCTACCTTTGTTTTAGTCATCTGCGTTATACATGCCCATTTCTGTGTTATTTATATCTGTAAATGCAAATATATGCAAAATGTATAGGGAGCTTTACTGGATCTTGACATAAGTGCTGCCTGTCTAATTGTATTACGCCTGCGCGCTTTTATGTATTTCTTGCTTTTATGTATGGGGAGAAAGATGTCGATAAATGTGGATACGTGCATGCATGCATGCAGCGTACATACGTATACATGCATGCATACATACATACATACATACATACATACATACATACATACATACATACATACATACATACATACATACATACATACATACATACATACATACATACATACATACATACATACATACATACATACATACATACATACATACATACATACATACATACATACATACATACATACATACATACATACATACATACATACATACATACATACATACATACATAATAAAATTGGATCCAGAAACAACGAGCATAGGTTTGCACATAACTGAAATTCAAGCAGCCTTTTATACGCAGCTTTCAAGATATTTAGTAAAGCACCTTTTAAACCTGTAGGTATTAGAGGATCACAGCAACGTTTTCTCGGACAAAACAAAAGAAGTGTTCCCAAATCGGTACTTTGCTTTCGCCCTAACTAAGAAGTGTCATATAGGATAGCCACCATTTTAGTTTTCCCTCCAGAATAAATAAACCAAGAAGATTATATTCGGATAGACGTATGTAAGATATTTGCGAAAAAAGTACATAACAGACTGAACAATCTTACCAATAATAATAGCGTGAGGTTGCAAATTAGCAATGGTCATCTCAATGAAAGCAGACAAGTATTCGCTGTTTTTTTTTAATTTGCTCGTATATTAGTGTCTTACAAGTTAAGTAAGAGGCAGTTTACGCGAAGAAATTAGATAATAGTGTGACACTACCTTTTACCATTTTCCATCTTTTATTGTGGCAGATTACACTGCCCCTGCGAGGGCAGAATTGAAGTGAAAAAAAAAGTTCGAATAATTTCACACAGAAGGGAATCGCAACTTTTAGTTATTTTGTCGTGTCCTCCGGATAAGTTTTACCTTCAGCCACTGACTTATAGGGCGCCCGACTTGTTCTTCCTTTGGCGTGAAAAAAAAAAAACTATGCTGTGGTGATGATAAAAAGTGCAGGAATTTTACGTGCCAAAACCATGATATCATCAAAAACCACTCATCAGTGAGGGACTCGAGAATAATTGGGACCACGGGCGCCTCTATAACATGCGCATGAATCGAAGAACACTGGTATGATTTGCACTTCGCCAATATCGACAGGTGGGCGGCGTGGCCAGAAAATCGAACCCGAGCTTAGATATGCGACACCTTAAGTGTCAAAAAACCATGACATACCTATGCAGATGAAAATAGTGTCCGAAATAAAAAGAAAATGAAAGGAACTTTGAGAGAATTTTCCCATGAACTGTCCTACAAGTGCCATTTTCTCCTCGCCACTTATTTCTTCAACAAAAAAAAAACAAAAAAACACGCAGAACGACAGCACTAGGCGCTGATACAGTCAAGTTTTGCACTTTTCGACTAACCGCTGTAAAATCTGATTCCGCCATCGTGAATGCAGAAAATGAAGTAAAATCATTTTATTGCGCACGATAGTCATGCGATGGTCATACAAGAAAGAAAGGGCATGTGACTGCGTGGTAAAGCAGACAATAAAACAATTCAAGACATATATCTCTCGTACATTGGCCAATCGAGAGCTTAGTTCATCCTGACGTCACGTGAACAAACAGCTGACGTGTAACTAATTGTGCCTCGAAAATGAAAAATGCCGGGAGAGAATAATGCGCTTTTTTTTGTTTCAGAGGCAGTTTGGGGCCCTTTAACAGAGATTCCCAAGTTTAACACTCTTCTGGTCGCGTTTATCTTTGCGCTCTCGTTCCATTCCCGTGGCGTGCAAATTTGGTAACTGAAAGTGAAGCAGGGACGAGAAAAAAAACAAGAAATAAGGGGTGAGGCCATGTGTACCAGAGATTAATTACGCACGCGAAGCGTTATTCGTGTCAGGTCCCGGTAGTGCATGTACACGCATTAACCCCACTGGCTAATCGAAGCACGCAACAGAGTACAAGGGCCAAAAAAATGGAGTAAACAATCAGGCAGGCCGAAGAGTGACCAAGAGGAGTGAGCCGGAGAAGGGCTTCAGCGGCGGTCGTGTTTCTTGGGGACGCGCAGTGAACAGCAAGATGCACGCACACACGCTCGTCGCGTGGATTTCCTTGCGTACGCTGGACGCGACGGCATCTAAACCCCTCACTCCATCCACTCACTATCCAACGCATCCATATCTTCCCTCCCTGGATCAATGGTAAACGACAACTCACGGTCCTTGCATCATTTATGCCGCTCGCGAAACAAAGATGCTCGGCCGGACACGCGATCACCTCTTCCCACTCAACAAAGCTTCGATGAAATTCGCTCTGTCCCTTCCTTTCGAACGAACGCATGCTAAAGAGCTGTGCTACCACCCACAGATCAAAATGTTCCGAGCGTCCGCTCAACTTTTTATTCTTTTCTTTTTTTGGTTGACCACGTTAATTCTCTGCAATACATTTCCTCCGCTGCTTCCGTCCGGAGGAGTGGCCTCAACCTCTCGCTACAGCAATGCAATAGTTCAGCTGGTGTGGCGTTGTGCTGCGTTGGTTCATCTTGCTGCTGTGACAGTTTCCTCTGAGAGAGTGTCACCTTAACCACGACATCTGCCGCAAATGATGGCACAGTGCATTTTGAATGGCCATTTTTTACTGTTTCCCTTTCTATGGCCTCATAGTCTTTAACCTCGAAGGAAAAGTGAAGCAAAATGGTAGAAAAAAAAGCATACACGTTGAACTTGTATCTCCTCGTATCTATAGAGGAGTCGCTTTCTGCAAAGAGCCTGACCGCCACCCTAGTTGCAAGGTAATGGCATAGACATCGACTAGGCTTGTCACGCGAGTGTGCGTTTATATAACACACATATGACACACATAACACACACATAATAACGTAACCGATTTCAGATGGTTTCAAGTATTAATGACAACATATTACCCAATCAGCCTTGTGTCTTCATGGGATGGTTGGTGTTTGCAACACCTCGCTTTGTTTTAGTTCCATATTATGAGCCGAATAGGCCGTGTATGAAATACTCTGTTTCCACAGTGTTGGTCGCGGTGATGTCATAAGCAGGGTTAGCCCGACAGACCTGGCCGGCAAAAACTCCACCTGAGTGACTCTTTTCATGTGGTATTTCTCACTTAATTTGGGCTCTCACAGAAAAGCTGAAAGAAGAGCAGCCACTCTCGTGTGAGTCACCCGCACACCTTATGAAAACACAATCTCTTCACAGCGTCCGTGGGGTAACCCTCTTTTTATTGTAATTATTATCTTCCTTACGAGGCATAGGCGCTTACAGGACCATACGTAGTGACCTGTACCCCCCTCCCCTTCATTGCACTCGGTACACAATGAAGAAAAAGCACCCCTTACTTTAAAAGACGCAATATTGCAAGCCGATCAGGTTGTTACCCTACGTAGAAAATATGACTCAGCGCGATGGAATCCTATTGCAGCTTTTCCATTTTGATAGACGGGTACACGCTGATGATCCTGACTTTGAGTGAGTGAAACAACTTTATTGACGATCCGGCATAAAGGGGGAAGGGGTAGGGGAATGAAAGCGAGACACTAGCGTGCTCGGGCGTCCCGGAGCAGCAACCTACTCGCGTCAAACCCGTGGGGGCGCCACTTTCGGCCGCTGGCGTTCCAGGATGCTAAGCACGTGCTGGACCACGTCTCTTTGATTGCCTGGCTCTCGGCTGATAATTTTGCTGCTTATGGCAGTTGGCATTACTTCTTGGTTACCCGGCGGTGGTGCACAGTCCCAAAGGAGGTGTCTCTAGGTGGCTCGCGCCTTCTTGCAGTGTTGGCATACATCAGTGGTGTAAACCTCCGGGCAAACGTGCTTTGCCCAGACGAGGGTCCGTATTGCTTGTACTTGCAGCTGCCGTAGTGTTGGATTGTCATGTTTGCGTGGTCATCCGTCAATTACACGGTTTTCTAAATATTATAGAAGTCAGCACAATTTGACATTTCAATTTTAGACTCGTGCAGCAGCTGTCGCTTTCGAAGGCTACTTACGTGAATAGCCACATTGTGTGAAGGTAATAATAATTTATTCTGCAGAGTTTCTTTATTTTATTTTTAACTTTTGTGTCTTGACACTGCCTAAATAGTTCTCAGCAATCTTATAAAAATGATTTGTAGGGCAACATAAACTATACTAAAAGGTCAGTAAAGAAAAAGAAGATGCATACATTGAGGAATATATTATTCACACTCAAGGAAATCTGGCTAGCAACGTACACACCAGATTCGCATTAAAAGGGGGCCCCTCCACACTGATGCATTCTACTTCGGAATTCAAGGAAAGCTAGATCATCTGCATTTTGTTTTGACACGTTCGCTTCATATTAATCCTCGCTCGGGCTACATCGATTGTATACACAAGAGCGCTGCACGATGACTGTGGCGGCGCAGGCCTTCTTCGCTTTCCCAGAGAAAAAAAAATTCCGACAAATGACAAATTTTCTTGGGCATCCATTGGATGGAGCACGTTTTTTCATCTGCGAAAAACGCACAATCGCGCACGAGCTAAGCCCATTAGGCGAGATGAGAATTTGTCACCTCACTCTCAGGGCGACGGTTCCAAAGTTAGAAAAAGTGCTCGGTGAGCAAGGCTGTGAGAAAGAAAAAGAAGAAAAGTAAAGGACAATTCCTTTGTCACAGGAATAGGTATAACAGAAAAGTGAAACGTCTTCTTAAGAAGTAGTATTATGTTTGCTGCACAT
Organism: Rhipicephalus microplus; assembly: GCF_043290135.1. Lineage (NCBI taxonomy): Eukaryota > Metazoa > Arthropoda > Arachnida > Ixodida > Ixodidae > Rhipicephalus > Rhipicephalus microplus. Next base: position 28,899,483 of record NC_134710.1, read on the forward strand.
TTATGTCAGAGCTTATACAACGTCGGCTAGTATTTGACAGCCAAAGCACCGTTTGACGTAAATGCGTCCACGTGGATGCTTAGTGATACATGTCCATCTGGACGACTAACGTTCATGATCAATGATTGATTAATGATTAAACGTGCCACTGCGGGTGTTCATGGATAACTGTGGTAAATGTAGTGAACGGGGAGGGCGGAACCTGTAAGAAAGCGATGCGACTGCCAGAAGAGCATGACTGACGGCACGGCAAACTTGCGCTTAAGTCGCCTACTCGCGGCACGTTAGAGTTATTGAACGCCCCTGCCCGATCAGAGGGAAACGCAACGCGCGTCCTGTCTTCCATGTAGGCCGGCCACGATTTCTCGTCGGGGGAGTGTAGGCGGTCATGGTATGCGGTGAACGCGGAGTTACATCCGGGCGAAGCAGGCGCGTCACTCGATGCGTTGCAGATATATTTTTGGTATGGATGGATGCTATGAGCCCCACCGACGCTTTGGGTAAGGACGGCACCTGGCAGTGTGTTAAGGTGTTCACAAAACTGCACCTCTGTTGGAAATGCACCGAAGAGGATGGACGCGCAGAAACGACGCGTTAAAGAAACTAGTCGTGGATGTCACGGTCGTGATGCATTACTACGCTTTACAAACAGCGAAGTGAGATGACAGTTTCAGGTATAAATTACGCGTATTAAAGCCTGCGAAGTATGCGACTGTGGTTCTGTGGATAGTGTGCCCGGCCACGGCTGTCACCGAACGAGAGGTCGCTGGTTCGACTCCTTCTAAGGCAACGTTTTGTTTTCTGATTGTGTGTATTTTTGACGTCATTTCCGTGACGGAAAAACGTCACTGAAGTATTCGTAGACTCCACCCTAAAACACCTTTTCCTTAATAAAAAAGGCAAGGGCTATAAACCAAAGCGACTGCGAAACTAGCATCTTGAGATGGGCTGCATATAAAGGGAGCAGTGAGTACGGGGTATAGGTTGGTTCGCTCTGTGATTTGAACGACTCGAGACCCTTTCCAAAGTGACTTCGAAGAAGACAACTTGTAAAATAAAGCCTTCTAGGCAACCGCACGCGTCTATAACAGGAATAATGCAAGCGATGGCGGTCAGCGGACGGAAACTATCGGGCATTTTTCTAGCGAATATCATGAGCCCAGAACAATAGTACCACCTCCTGCAGCGGCACGCGCTGCCTTACATCACTTTCTTATGCTCCTGCCAAAAATATTGCGATTAGAAGAGAGAAAGACGTGTCATGCAGTGCGCACGTCTTGCGGGGAAGATGTGCTACAAATATCCTGAAGTACGGGTAAAAAAGTATATATATATATATATATATATATATATATATATATATATATATATATATATATATATATATATATATATATATATACGCGAGGCAAGGAAAAGAAAGCAAGGAAAGAGAGACCACCAACAGTTGAAGGTTCTCCCTTCAGCACAGCGCTCTAAAGCGAAATCTCCAAACTTTAATTTTTAGCCCATCAATCTCGACGAACTCTTTAGCTTTCTCGTCTACTCCTCCATCTAACCGAACCCAGCAGGAAGCAAAGAAAATGACCCAGATCAGACAGTGGGCAAACTAGCAACAGACCAGAAGGCCGAAAGAGAAATGTGCAGAAACGAGAAAACGTGAGCATGCATGGATGGAAAACTGAGACGAAAAAGCAGAGGGATCCTGCTCTCCGTGCTGCGCAAAACCTGCAGGCCACGGGCATGGTTGGTAGCTCTTCCCGAAGTCTTCAGGAAGACGCAGAGTCCGTTCCTTCTCCCGCACAGCGTGTCTGAGGCAAATAGGTGTATCACGCACCAACATTTATGCTGGGTCTGCTTCTGCCGGTAGCATTTCCCACAGCGTGCTGCGGCAAAGAGCGCGCTTGCGTAAGGTCGCGAGGGGATGAGTGGAATGCAGCTGTGACCTGGGCACACGAGGTCTCCTAGAGTGTGCGGTAGAAAAAAAAGAATGCATTGAAATGGCGAATAGTTTTAGATGTCAAGGAAGAGGCGGGTCAAAGCCACCTTCAGGAACAAAAGATCAAAACAGCGCACGGGTACAAAATGACACAGTAGTGGGCACAGCCGTGCCGCCGATCTGTCCTCGGAGAAACAAGACGAAGTGCTGGAAAACAAAGCGGCAGCAGAGACGACGTCAGGAAAAGACACAACAAATGGAAGGAGGGAAGTAAATAATGGCCCATCCGGGTTGAAGGCAAGCGAAGTGAAGGAAAGGAAAGAAAAAAACGCAAGGAGAAAGAAAGGCGTAACTAAAAGCGTCCTGCGACGGGCGGACAAGGCTGGTGCGTCCGCGACCGCGTCGAGTCTCGACGGAATCCATCTCCAGTTGTCCGCCATCGCGGGGCATATAAGGAACGGCCGTCGCTTCCGAAGAAAGGGAAACAAACAAGGCTGCCCCGTCAAGAAACGGGCTCAGGCCTTGCGGCAGCTAACGGCGAGTCATTCGGGCGCCATCGCCATCCCTCTTGTTTCCTACCCCCTATACCCTTCTAACCTACCACAGTGTGTAACGTTGTTGGCCGAAACGAACTATCAGCAGCGCAGCCGCCCAACGACAAAGCATCGGAAACGAGGAATGCTGCGGCTGGAAACACAGACCCGGAGGAAATTCGCGGGCTCGCTCTCGTAGCCTAAAACAATTCCTCATCAAGAAGCCCAGCTGCACGGTTTCGTAGGGTAAGGGAGTATAGCGAAGTAGCAAAGTGAAAGAGGAGCTGTTCTGTCGTAGTGGCTGCCGCGTACGCAAAGAGGAAAAAAGCACACTTCTTGTTTAGTTATGGACATACAAAAAACACACACAAAACAGGAAAAGCAGCTTCAGGAAGACATCTCTATAAGCATATGGCAACATCACCAATACACTGTTCACTCGTTTTTGTTCATTCTTCGTTTTATTGTCTTGAGGAAGTGGAAAACGAAAGAAGCGATATACTTAGAGTACTAGCAGTTCGATAAATTGGCCACACGAGCCACACTGATTACGCGCTTGTTCCACGAAAAGGAAGTTGTTCCGTACGACCGCGAACAATGCACTCGTTCAGCCAGAAACTCTCGCAGAAATACTGATACGTTTCATTTCCTTTGAAGATAAAACAGAAAAGCATGGCGATTCATCAACGTAGTCTTTCCAGTGAATACACAAACCCGCACTCAAAGCATAGTACAGGAGCGTTTGAGCACACAGTTTCCAGAAAAATGAAGCACCAGTGGCCAGAAATCAAAGACACTACATTCTTTTTGGCACCACTGCCCGGGGAGTCATAGCAGTGCACCTTGCTTATACGACGTCATGACAACGTCTGTCAAGACGACGCCAGGGAAGTAGACCTTTATGAAGTCATCATCATCAGCCCGACAACGTCTACTGCAGGCCAAATGCCTTTCCCATGTTCCGCGAATTAACGCGGACCTGTGCTTTCTGCTATAGCCTCATAAAGTAAAGTTACTTAATCAGGCTTAGACCGCTTGGCTGCACTGCACTAAAAGAGACAAAAAACGACCTAAGAACGAGCTGGAGAAAACTTCACAATTTGCTTGGATCCACGCATACAATTACGCGTTCATCACCTTGTCCGCCTTTGCCACCTTTAGTTATGATTGCAGAGACGAAGGTTGTCGTCGCCAGATAGGCGATCATTTCACAATCCAACAGACCAAGTAGGAAAATGTAACTTGCGGCAAGTTAGAAGGGCAGCTTTTTTCTGCTACCGTACCCACACTGGATATCATGGGAAGTACGACAAGAAACTCACCTCTGGGCTCATCATGCAAAAAAAAAAACTATACGCACTATAGCCCTTTTAGTTAGCGCTAATGGGGACACAATCGAAGGCATATGCTCTCACTAGGCACATAAAAAAAAAACTGACTTAAATCACATTAGCGTGAAGTTCATTCACATGCAGTGACACAAAAATATATACTAAATACATAATAAAACACTGTACTCCGTAATGATCGTATGGATGCATAGCACTTTGTTCCTCTCAGAGTGTTTCACTGATGATGACCAATTTTTATGCTGTGCTGAAAAAAGTGGGTGTCGTCGGGCCTGACCAATCACCAAGGCGCTCTTGGATCACCAACATCGATGATACGGAGATAAAGAAGGTTGGCGAACATATATATCGAACAGGTGCGTGCGACTTGTTACTCCTACTATTCATTTACACGAAAGCTTAAACAAAAATATGGGGGAATGACAGTGTAAGAATGCTAATATAGATGTATTGCATTCACTGAGATTACAGTAGAAATGGCCTCAGGCTAAAGATCTAATTACATTCAGCTGTATGCATACAATTAGGGAAGAGTACATTTGTTTTTAAACAAATACTTATGACACTATAACTTTGATTTGTTTGATTGATTTTTTTTATTATTTTTTTATTTACAAATACTGCTGTCTCACAGTTCAAGACATTGCAGGAGTGGGTCCATAACAGTGAATACACACTAAACTAACAAAACACATGGTTTGGTAGTTCATTCAAAAAACTATTGGTAGGCAACTTTCGGAGAGAAACATCCAGATTATTCCACAATTCCACTGTGAAAGGAAAAAATGAAAACTTAGAACAATCTAGAAATGGCATGAAGTGTGTGATGTTAATGGGGTTTGACCTGCGAGTGTTTGCAACGGAGTTGGCAAAGGAAAAGGGCATGTCAATGGTGATTATCTTGTTCACGATTTTATGTAAAGTGCCGATACGCTCGCAAGTACGTCTGTGTTCAAGTGATTTGAGTGATAAACGTACAGCGTGTGACGAAGGCGAAAAATTGTGATCATAACGGTGATATATGAATCTTATTGCTTTTTTTTGAACACCGTCCAAGTGTGCTATGTCGCATGCGCAGTGAGGTGACCAGACAACGGAGGCGTATTCAAGAACAGGCCGTATCAGGGATTTGTATGCTGTTAGTTTGCATTCGTGAGTTGCATCTTTAACGTTCGCTTCAAGAAGCCCAATTTTCGGAGCGCTTTCGAGCAGATTAGGTTTATATGTTTATGCCATTTTAAGTTCGGTGAGAATGTTACGCCAAGATACTTGTATTCATTGACATGCTTCATGTTCTGGCCATAGGAAAAACGTAGGGGTTCCTTTTTGTTTGTGAATGTCATGCTTACCGTTTTGTTAAGGTTTAGTGCCATTTTCCACGTTGAGCTCCAGGTACGGAAAGAAGAAAAAACATTATTTAACTGTATTTGGTCACGGGAGGTACTAATACAAGAATAGAGGACACAGTCGTCGGCGTATAGACGGAGTTTGACCTTTGTATTTTTTGTTATTTCGACAACATCGTTGAGATAAATTAGGAAAAGAAGAGGCCCAAGGACCGAGCCCTGCGGCACACCTGATGTGACAGGGAGGGATGACGAATGCGAATTGTTAAACGCGACAAACTGCTGCCTTAAATTTAGGTAATCTGAAAGCCAAGATAACAAGCGAATGCCATGAGTGCCGCGCAGAAAGGCTTTTAATTTGAGGAGGAGTTTATTGTGGCAAACAGTGTCAAACGCTTTCGAGAAGTCAATAAAAATGGCGTCAATAAAATAAGTCAATAAAATAAGTGGGGCTTGACGTTCCAAAATCAAGATATGATTATGAGAGACGCTGTAGTGAAGGGCTCCAGAAATTTAGACCACGTGGGGTTCTCTAACGTGAACCCAAATCTGAGCACATGAGCCTAAAACATTTCCGCCTCCACCGGAAATGCAGCCGTCGCAGCCGGGATTTGATCCCGCGACCTGCGGGTCAGCAGCCGAGTACCTTAGCCACTAGACCACCGCGGCGGGGAATGCGATTGCAGAATGACGCTGAGAGGAAAAAAGAGAGCATAACAGATGAAAGAAGGGGAGAAGAAATCATATTATAATCATCAGAGAATGGACAAAATGCACACTCTAAAAGATACGCTAAAGTTCGTGCAACTGTGTGGAGTATGCGCATATTATCCTGTGCGGAACGATTGATGAAACCGCTTTCGGTAGTTGTTTTTTTTTTCTTTCGGGGAATGAAATGATATTCCTTCACTCTACAGATACCACCTAAGCAGTCAGCAGACGTATGTACTAGATTGAACCTTGTGCAATTGACTTAAACATACAATGTATGCCGTGGCACCGCGCAGCGTTAGCAGCTGCCTCAAGTACCGTGACCGTGCATAAAACGAAAGTGGTCGCAGAACAGGCCCACTATGTGTACAACGCCTCTTTAGTAGAACGTGCACTCTGCTTCAAGGGGACAATTGCATGCGCAGCGGGGCTTCCAGCGGCTGCCTCGAGCAAACGGTGCACCGCTGACATTTCTGCGACACCGGCGTATGGCGTTCAATAACTTTGTATAGCCAACCAGCGTTGCCCCAAAATGCCGTGAGCGATTCCAGTAGACGGAATTCCCAACCCGCACCGTGCCGTACGAAGCCTCACCTATCGGCACTCTCATTCACGCTCCGAATTTCGGACCTGTAAACAAGCAAGCAACAAAGCCACCGAGGGCACGCTTCTCCCCAGCGTGGCCCCATCGTGGTCCAAAAAGGGCGGATCGCCGTGCAGTCCTGTGCCAGCGATGGCGCCCCATTCCATTACGTAGTGTGCTTGTTTGCTCGCCATCCACGTTGCGATCCCAGGCGCACGCCGCCGAAACCGATTTGAATTGTAAATGGCGCGGACGCCCGCGGCGGCGGCATTACCCTCGACGGCTCTATTACCGCGGCCCGCCAACACGCCAAGATGTGTTCGCGAAATAACGCCCGTCCGCCGCCATCCATCAGTGGCCGATGTGGAGTATGCAATGCGTTCGCTATATGCACTGCGGCTGTCTTCACTGTGTCGCTTGGCAGTGCGTCAAGCGATGCACTTGGGCTTTAAAGTGCCGCAAGCACTTCCATTAATTCACATATGCCCGCAGTATACCCGAGAAGATTACGTGTCCCCCTTATGTTTCTTTATTCAATTCTGGTATGCAGTAAAAGATGACTTGGCAGTATGGGCTTGCCTCTACATGTATGTAGTATACATATCGATCACGATAATGTAGGTGCGCTTAACAAAAATAAATGCTGGCCCGAACACGAGAAAATAAATGCTTAAACCATCATTTAATTATAAGGCATACCATAGGGGAGGACTATACCGATTGATTTGCGCATGTGCCTAAATCAAACCACACAGGTTTCCTGACATTTCTCCCTCTTCTTTCATTTCTCCCGTCGTGACATTTCTCCCGTCATGGCAAAGAATCGAAGCTGCGTTCTTGATCTCGCAACAAACACCTCAGCCTTCTAAGCTATGATAGCTCGGGAAAGAATCGTACGTCCCTTTAGTACTTGTGAAACTAACGTTATGCGAAGAAAATGTTTGTGGGGGAAAAGAGGTGTCCAAGTTTTTATTGATTTAGGCAATGAAGGAACGATGTGTTGTTAATGACAACAAGGTAGCAACCGTCAAGTCGTGGGATAAAACCGGAGAGGCATCTGCCCGGCTTGGAAAAGCGAGCATGTGTACTAGGCTCGATTCTGTTTCTTCGGATTTCATTTACACCCATAGCTGCCCCTGAAGGCCGTCTTTTGCAATCTTTTAAGTGGCACGTTCACAAGATCCACGTGCCATTTTTGCAATAATTGATTCAAGCACGAAATCTAACCATTCACCTGTATGAGCGCAATACATTGAACGGGGCGCGACACGCTTGTATAGAACGGTGGGGGTTCAAAACGAGGAGAGAAACTGCAAGGCAGGTGCTTTGTTGGGGTTCGCGCATGCATAGATGGGGCCAATCTCAAACACTCAAACACCGTCTTATATCTAGGCGTCACCAGTGCAGTCGCGAGCCGAGTGCTAATGCCTTCTGGAAAAGCTCATTGACCTCAGTACGCATGCATAGTATGTGAGCAGCACCCGAATCGACGAAGGCCAAATTATGCAAAAGGCGAATATTGTTCGTCGTGCAGAAACGTCCATTTACGAAAGCACTACAATTACTTCACATAATCCGAAAATGTGGAGGGGGGATGGGGGATAAAAACGGTTCAAGGTCAAATTGCAGCGATGTAAGCAGATTTTTTATTCAGTCCCTACAATATGAGAGGCATCAGACATAAGTATAACAATGCTCGTTGAGCAAGACCCTGTACTGCTGCATACAACAGCGTTCCAAGGCTGTTGCTTATAAAAAAAACGTACAACTAGAAATGCAACTAGAAACACATGGAGATAGAATCTGCACAGCGTCTATGCCCTTCTGGCGGTCGATTATTACACCCTCACGCGGCCATTTGCGACCATCCTGGTTAGCTAGCTAGCAAACCGGGACCAATGCCTTTCCGGCGTTGATCCCAGTTTTGACCTCTGACCAGGACAAGTTTAAGAATATATATTTTGAAGAAAATCGCATGAATTTTTTGTGGCTTCGTGTTACAATCGAGGGTTGTCAATTTCTTTTAATAACCCTTTCGCCGCCTTTAAGAATTCCACAGAAGCGATTTAAGAGATACAATTCAACAAAGCCCTTCTTTAGGCAAGTTGGTACAAGCTTGATACAATTTGCAGATAATTGCGCTGCACAGCTGTAACGAGAGGGACACTTACGAAGAGACACTTACGAAGGCACAGAAAAAAGAAACCTGCCAAAACGGGGGGGGGGGGGGGGACAAACTATCATCCGTGAATATTGCTTGAGGCGCCACTTCGTGGAGTGGCTTTGGGTGGTGCCTCACGAAATAATAATAGTAATAATGTTTGGTGTTTAACGTCCCAAAACCACCATATTATTATGAGAGGCGCCGTATAGTAGAGAGCTCCAGAAATTTCTACCACCTAGGATTTTTAACGTGCACCTAATTCTAAGCACATGGGCCTCAAGCATTTTTACCCCCATTTTTACCTAGACCGCCATTGCGGGTCCACGAAATATTCACTGTTGATAGTTTGCACCTACTAGTTAGGGCAGGTTTCTTTTTCCAGCGTCTTCGTGAGTGCCCCCTTTGTTACAGCTATGCAGCACACTTTCCCGCAATATATACGAGATACAAGATTACCGTTGAGGTGCTTCGCACGAATTCTGCATGCCACGAGTTAGCGACTCACGTTAAAACATATATACCTCAGATTTAGGTTAAATGCTGCTAAGTTCAGTTATATTTCTTTTAACGCACCACTGTAGCGAGAATATGTAAGCCCCCATCGCTACGCTCCGTGACTGAAGAAATACAAACTTCGTGCAAGTAGCAGTCGTCCTATATGCGTGGGTAAGAAACTTTGTACACATGTTCTGCGCTGTTCAGTGTGCTGAGCATTCTTGATTCTAGATGGCAGAACGAATATACCCACTGTGACTTGAATTAAAAGTGCCTTAAAGAAACAAGCTGCACGTGTGGAAGCTGTAGCCAAAAGAAACACGTGAAATAGCACAAAAGTTTTGACGCGGGCCAGTCCGGTGAGTACGCAAGAGGAAATCCTGCGAGTTACATCGAATCTCTTTGTGACCTGGCCATTGAAGTTCCAAACGCCTCCTGACTCTTGAATAGAGGACACTCTTGTATAGACGGGTGGGAGCGAGTGGAACTATATTGAAAGAGTTGGAAAGAAGGGGAAAGATAAATTGTGCTACTAAACGAATCCTAATAGAGTGCCAATGCGCAACCACGAGCAGTAATAGCGATTGAACGAATAAGAGTCGGCTAAATTGAAATTTCTTGTTATGATTTTCATGAATCGCGAAATGATAATAAACGTTCATTTATTAGGAAATGCCATAACAACTCAAGAAAAGTTATGGATATGGAAAGAACATAGCCTATATGATTTTCTGTAAATGTGATACACTGTAAATGTGGGCATATGCAATGCTTAACAACTGTGGCGCACTGCAGGTCTTACCACCCATTTGGGCATTCTTTGCCTATTGTCACAATAAAGAGGAAACACATTGCTATGAAAGCAGTGTTAAAGGGACCCTGCCAAACTTTTGAAAACGTTGTCGATCGGTAGTAGAGGCTCCCGAGAACACGCGAGTCAAACGTTATAGCGCAGCACGCGGCCTTGAATTCACAATAAATAATCAAAGTCAGCTAAAAATGGATTTATCTTCTCTCGACAAATGGCGGAAAAGGCTCAAATATTACTCTCAGAACGCCATCTGTCAGTAATTGGCTGATTTGAACACGGCGCACTCGGTCGCGGTACAGAGATTGCCGCGAAAGGCCATGACTTGTCCATGCGTGCGGGCGCGATCACACTTAAAGAGCCGCGTATTCAAATAAAAAAGAAGAAAAAACTACTCAAGGTCATGAGGCGCGCGTGACGTATTTTCTTTGCCCCTGCCATCTCTCCCTGCTTAGCTTCCAGCACTTTCATCTGGAAGAAAGAAGAGAGAGTGCGATTGCAGCGTGTGACAAATCTTTGTGATTTCGCTCGTACAGGAGAGATCCTTAAAAATTCTGCGGCGCGGAATTCATGAGGCAATAAGCTCTTCCAACGAACGGATTTCGTGGTTACCCCCCCCCCCAAAAAAAAAATATTTCAAGGTTCCTTTAAAGCCCAGTGTCGTCTGCGGAGTTAGGCCTAACTCTGCATCATTAGGCACGTGCTCGTAATGAGCGCTTTCGGTATTTACTATTTGATTCACAATGTTACGGAGGCATTCTAAACCCAATGCCTTTTTTTTTTCTTTTCGAGCTTTCACATTATGTGTCAACCTACACAGCGCAATCATTCGCGTGGTCCGGAGTTGTTCGAACCTCCGCACCTGTCATTTGAACACCTTGCCGCAATGGGACGCGCATGTTTACGTGCTCAGCATCAAAACGGCTGGACCCCTTATCGTTAGAGTTAGCTGAACATTACGCAGCTGCTTCGACGTCGTTACAGGAAAGGCCATCCCATCTGGGGAAATGCATTTACGACCAGTGTCGAGCTGGGCGCTTTCGTTGCTCATAATGCAAATGCAGAGTTGCGAAACACGCTACAATATTCCCTTGGAACGAAAATTCTGTGCCGGTGTCGAATAGAGTTATATTTTCGGCCAGGGAATGCCGATGACGGTTTACAGTAAGCTGAGGTACACATCTTTTTTTTTTTTCCTTTTTTTTGGCTTGAATTCCAACCAAAGCACCTATATAGGATCATTCTGTTGCATAAGAGTACAATGAAAAAAAAACTTTATTTTAGTCCTGCAGGACGCACTTAGCGCGTAGCGGGCGTCTCCCACGTAGAAACCAACAGGGAGTACCTGGCGGCCGCTTCGTGGACCTGCTGGACGGCCCATCAGTGGTCGGCGAGAAGACAGCTCAGCCTAAGAAACTTCTCCCACTTGTTTGAGGTAGAGCCGGGAGGAGTGTTTCTACACTCCCGGAGCATGTGTGCGAGTGTCGCCATGTGTCGATACGAGGGGCACGTGTCGCTGGGATATGCATCAGGATAATAAACGGGAAGATTGGCAACGTTTGGGTACGTGTGTGTCTGTAATAGGCGTAAGGTCAGCGCCTGCAGTCGGTTGTTAAGCTTCGGATCTGCGGGTGGAAAAATGAGGCGTTCAAGATAAAGATGCTTTGTGATGTCGTTGTACCTAATGGGTGCATCCCGATTGGTCTCCCAGCGAATGATGTATTTTTTACTGGCTACTACCATCTACAAATTTGTAGTGACTGCTCTAGACAGTCTGTTGGTCCCGCATGGCTGCCCACAGTTCCTTCTTATTGGTTGTACCTGATTCGTGGAACATGCTTACAGCCGTTACATCATACCGTGTGTCGTTACCATTTGGGGGAAGGGTGCTTACCGGCGGTGATTTCTACAACAATCATCAAAGTTTTAGCCTTGTGTTCATCCGCCACACATACATATTCCCTAATTCGCAACGCCCACGGAACAGGAGCGGGACACTAAAAAAAAAATGGCACCGCATCTGCATGTTTCACTGCAAATGCGTTGAAGGATGATAGACTTGCGTCTGGATAGAGTGAACAAAACGTATATTTGGTGTTCTGCGCGAGATTATCGGTGGATTGGAACGGAAAGCGCATTTATGTAACAGAAAGGAGGCCTCACACAGTTCTTCATAGTTGAGACAGTGGTTTATTAGAATCTAGCAACGCACAGACTTTCTTGAATCATTGGGTCTCTAATTTGTCGTGGCGCCAATGTATCTGCTTTGGGATGCACCGGGCTGCTCGTCGGAAGAAACGTACATGGCGAGGCATACATGGCGTCTAGTCTGTTACAGTATTTTGGAGGCACTGCCTCGATGTATGCAGAGGAGGCGATCGAGCGCTTTAAGGCACTTGAGAGACCAGTGCAATGTAGCAGTTATCTTCGAAAATGAAGAATGCGTGTGCGCATGTCTGGAAGGCGACAAGGTGTAGAACCCAAAGCGATGGGTAGGTGCCACCACCGTGTCGTCTTAGCAAAGCGTTGGAAACACGCCTTTTTGCGCATAGCGTTGCATTGTCAGCGCAGCGTGATAAACGCTGCGGTTCTTAGAATTACTTCCGCGCATGCCTTCTCTAGTATAAAGGGACACACCACAGAATGCTGACGTGTTGTTATTGTGCCTCGGATAAGCGCAATGATTGCTTTTTTTACTGACAATCGCACACGTATGAACGCTAAAATTTGAGCAATATTGGTGGGTGCTGCGGATGGGGTTTGATTTTGGTCGTTTTGGATATCGTTTTGTTAGACAAACAGACAAACGAACGCACCGACAGACAGACCGAAATTTTTGCGCCAAAGTATGCTAAGAAAGACTGAGAATAATTTGTAGAAACCGCTCAAAGCGGCCACATGTAGATCGGTAGCCTCGATCCACGTCTCAGTAGAGCACACGGGCAACCACCCTTGCTCTGAGATGGGGAGGAAGAGGGGGGGGGGACACCTTGCGGCTGTTGTGTGCTCTCAGACGGTGTGCCCAGAAGTATGCGCGGCTAAATAAACATGCTTACCTACTTTGCAGGAGCGACAACATTGAAAGATGTGCTCGTTTTACGGAAGATGCATACTCCCTGGGGATGCTTTCAGCCTCTAGATTTCAAAAGACGACGCACTTCGACTGGTGTTACGTTGTAGTACGCGCCTTGACCCTGAGGGAGCGTGCATTTTCGGTTAAACGGGCCTATCTTTCAACAACAGCGCAAAAATATAGACAAGGACAGAGGAAGACTGAAGACACCGCTTTCATATTTCAACGTTGTCACTTCTGTAAGGCAGGTCATCACGTCTATTGGGCTGTATTTGCTTCTCAACGGGCACACATTTTTAGAGCCCACAACTGATGCCAGGGGTCGTCACTCCCGCGAGCAAAGGCGGCTGCTCACGCGCCCTGCCGACACCTTTGGAGAGACTTGTCTAGTAGTTGTGAGCTCTAGACGCATTTCGGCGCGGCTGTGTATGACGCATGTTGCTTCCTTCCATAGTGGTATAAACGTTAGCTCACCAATAAAGGGACGACCCTAATCTTATGGGAAAGTGTCCTGGTACGACGAGAAAAGCCATCACCACGAACTTGGGTAAGGAACGATTTGTTTACGACACACCAGTCTAGGTGCTGCTTTGGAAGGTGTCAGCGTCAGAATTTACATTGCATAGATTTGAAAAGAAGCCAGACATTAACGTAAAAGTAGGGAAACTGTTCAATATTAGGGCCTATTCTGAAACAAAAAAATAGGATCAACGTTAATACGAATAAAGTTTGAATAAAGTTTTTCTGACTTAACATGCAGTAGCATCATTTCCGATAAATCCACATGAAGTTGAAAAAACGTTTCTTTCCTTCTTAGCCTACAACTGACAGGTAACTTGAAAATGAAAATAAATAATTTTAAGTTCAGTGAAAATGCACACAGCTAACGTACAAGAGATAGGATTTTTGACCGAGTGTTCTTTTTTTAATCATAGCAAGTTAATAGAAGCGCTAGATGTTGAACTTCTTCATGATAGAGCCGTTAGACTAAATTTGATGAGCTATTTTTTGAACAAAAAATAGGAACAAAAAGTTTGCTGCTAAATGAGCCAGTACAAAAGTTCAGGGCTACCATAATCTAGCTATGGAACTGACTAGAAAGTTTCGTCACCAAGTGGGTCGTAAAGTAGTAAATTTGGTGCAGCGTAGCCGCCAATGCCAACTCAAGTCCGAGGATCAGCACCGGAGCGTTGTAATCTCACACGAAGTTTCCAAGCAGTCAGTCTCGTTGTGGGCACAAGTGAAATCGAGACGATTGACCTCCTAATTTCCAGCAATACCCACCTGCAAAGTTATCCAATGCGCGACCAGCCACATCCCACCACAAATAATTGTTACGGTAAATTTCATGACACTGTATAGAATTGAACTATCGGTATCTTTTATCAAGTGTCTGCAAATGGCAGCTACGAAGTACGCCAAAATTACAGTCTTCAATTCTCTTGAAACTTAGTGTACATTCTTCCAAGCAACTTCAATTGCGGCCAGTTCCGCAGTTGTCAATGAGGATGGATGTGGTATTCGAAACATCGGTCGCATGTCAATCTAAAGGTAAAAAAAGGGTGTAGAAGCGCATTACAAGTCACTTCACGCAGATGCGTTCCCTGAATATGTTAAGGCAATCAACATATTTTGCAAGTGCAGCTGGGCTACGAGAAATAGCGTCTAAAGACGGTGGTAAGGTGTTTTGGGAGTTTCTAGAATTGAACGCTGAGGGAGGAATGTGCATTTGTTCTGCTCTTTCTAAGTTGTGAGTAGAAAAGTATCGTAAGAATCGCAGAATCGTCAATAAACAATAGCTCATTCTTCCCCATGTGACATAACAAGCGCTGAATTAACGGATTAATAATTGCTTTGCCATCTTGTGCCCGATACAAATGATGCTCGATATGAAATAACGCTCTTCGATCAGCTTGCAGTTCCAGGGGCAACTGGAATGCTCCAATGAGTGATAAATGAATCGTACCACACCAGTTATGCCCAACATCACTCGTAGAGCATTCGGATTAGCTTGTTCTAACTGAAACCTTAAGCTAGGTGGCACGTTCAAGCCTGGGAACACATGCACCATTTCAGAAAGTTGAGATTATTGGTTTAGCTGAAGTCTTGTCGGCTTGTCCAAGCCAGCAATAAAAATCACCCCTAGCAATAAAAAAATTGCGGGACTATTAAGCTTCAGCTTTAAGGGTTGAACGCGATAGTGATATCGTGTCCCTATGGTATGTACTTCAAACACTTAGTGCATGAAATCTTTCGAACTTGCTATGCACCCACTACGGGACCTTAATGAAATTGGCGAAGTAACGTGTGTTCCTTTTGTAGTGGGTGACTGGCTTCAAGCTATGAAGCCATTATAATAATCGAATGTTCCGACGCCCGATGGCAATGCACCTTTGTACCACACATTATTACTGCAATATTTCTAGCTGCATTGTGAAGCAGCATGTATACCGGACGCGTTTGTTTGTGCAGAATGAAAGTTACTTTCAGTGCATTTCCCGGGTTCGATCCCCACTCGGGTCCAAACGACCCGGGTTTGATACCCACTATGACCCAGGATTTTGTATTTATTTATTTGATTTGCATTGTTCTTGATTTTTTTTTTTTGGTCACACATCAGATCATTTTTCGCTTACAACCATCGACGCAGATGCCAGAATTTCTGCGAAATGAGTTCTTTAACGCGGTCGTGTTGAAATCATCCACATACTTGAGAGAGGAACACAAATAGCGTCTCAGATAGGGTGAAGGTAGGTAGCAGAGACAGGCGATTATCATTAATTACGCCCAGCCAGCGATGATGTACTACGCATATCGGTGTTTCCTCGAGGTACAACAGTCTCATGCTTCGATGAGCGCACTGCCTAGAATGGTAGGCCATTGCTCCCGGCTTAATAAGTAAAATATTCAGGACCACTTTATTCAAGTATTTTTTTTTACTTTCATTGAGAGGTGTTTTCAAGATTCTAGAAAGACATAGACCGTAATGTGACGGACCATTGACCCAAATAGCAATTTCATTCCCACAATTGCTATGCGTACTAAAAAGCCACTCTATTGAAGCAATTGGATTGGAAGTCCAGCTAGTACTTTGCTAATGAGAAGTTTTGATAAATAAGAATAGCTGAAGGTACGAATTTAAAACAGTTCATTAAAATGTCATTATATAATACATATTTTTCACGTAAAGTTCGTCCGTTACTTATTAGGAAAACCTTGTAGCCCGCCACGGTGGTTTTGTAGTCATGATGCTCGACTCTTGACCCAATGGTCGTGGGACCAAATCCCGGCAGCGGCAGCCACATTTTCGGGAGACGCGAAAATGCTTGAGGCCCATGTGCTTGGAGTGAGGCACACTTTAAAGAACCCAAGGTGGTCAAATATTCGGCTGCCTTCTCCTTCGGCGTCCCTCATAACCTTAACGCTGTTTTCGGACGTACGTTAAAATCTGACAATTATAATTAAACTTCGTATTTTCATTTACTCATTAATAAAACTAACAAGCACAGTGTCGTGCTTGCACAGAGAAAGATAAAGGGATCTCATTTAATGACGTCAAACCCTCTGATATAATTAATGCTTGGCAGCGCAAATTGGCAGCGCAGGTACAAGTGACCAACGCTTCTCGTTGCGGTTTGCTTGAACGTGTGTACGAAAATTTCAGATATACAGCGTGACTTGCCAACACTAGAAGCGAGGGAAGGCGATCCATTAGTGAACTTTTGGGCCTAACCACTTATCACCTGCAAGACAGCGCACGCAGACCGATTATGCACATGACCGCCCAGGGAACTAGCACGACACCGCCTGGCTCAAGGACGGACAACATGCTACAGCCTTTACAACGAATCTCTATGGTACTGTCAAGCGCCTTTTCGTCCGAAGCAGTCGCTCTCCCCACCGTTTAATTGAGCAACGATTTGTACGAGTAGGGCGTTAATGCAAACAAAGAGGTGCTCCGCGTCGTCATAGCCTCTCGTGACGCAACCAGAACTCATCACGCCCCCTGAAGCACACATCCCGTTATTTGTCTCATTGCTCGACTTGGTACACTTCTTCTACTTTTACGTCAGGTTGCCGAGTTACTATTTCAAACCGCCCAGGTGTCTTTCCTTTGACTCCGAGAGAACGGAACACCCAACTATTACAGCGACGCTCGACGTGTTCCCTTCTTGTTTAAAAGCGCCGCCCGAAATGCAGAGTACCCGCCTATACAGACGAAGCAGGGGCTTACGACCAGCCAAAAAATCTCGCGCTGCCGCCTCAGATCCCCTCGGGGATTGGGTGTCCGGCCTTGTTACAGTTGCCTCCGCAGTGCCCCTTTCTTTCTCCCCACTGCCTACAACCGCCGGTGGAAAAGGCGCGCCGTATTTCAGCATTTTCTTCGTGCCAGTGGTCCCCGAAGTCGTTCTTCGCCACCGCCGCTGCGCGAAGAGGGAAAAATGTGTCCCCGAACGACCCTCTGCTCGTGCCGAGATTGCGGAATAGTCAGCCCCTCAGAAGTGCTCAACGACGATCGGGCCGAGACAAAAGGAAGCGGTAACAAATGAGTCGAGTCGTAGTAAAACATTCGCCGCACCAGCCTCGATCGGCGCGGGGCGAAGGTGCACTCTTCATTTTTCCTCCTCTCGCCTTCACGCCTGGTCGAGACGGGGAAGGGCACGCGACGTGTGAGAATCGCTTCGCTCGATTAGGTACCTATGAATTTTGCAAGGAGTGAAGACGTAAGAAAGAAAAAAAAAAAGAGGAAATCCTGCTTTCATTCTCGGGTCATGCATTTGCGTCCCTGTCCTTTTTTTTTTCTCGGTCTCCTCAGCATGCACCGCTTTACCGTGAAGTAATCCTTTCTTTTTTTTTCCCTTTGGAAGCGCGCAAATCCAGACTGGTTTCATATGAAACGAACCGTGCTGCAGTCTGCGAACGCGCGCTCACAGCTCGCTAGCTTTCATTTCGCTCAAGACACGAGCGCTTCGAAAGAATTTGTTTTTTTTTGCGATTCTAAGTATCGCTTATGGCTTTTAAATAAGCGCGTACGGATATTTTTTACAGATTATATATCTGCAACTTGTCCTAGACACGGCCTGCTGCACAAGTTGAGACTACGACCTCAAACATTTAAGTGCGCATGCAGCCGCCACTGATACAGGCGAACTAAGCCAATGAGCCGTGTCTCAGGTAGTTCGCGTGCATTTTAGAAAATATTCTCCTTTGTTATCTTGCCCCGGACCTGAAAGATGAAATTTAATGCCAAACTGCATCTTTTCAGCGCTCCAGGTAAATTGTCCTGAAGTATGAAAATAACTTTATGGTTGGGGACCCTTTTCAGTTCACGAATAACGCGGCCATTCAGCCTTATACTTCGGTGCCGCTTTCAGGTCTTCCTAATATGCATTTTTGATTAGGAAATTTTATATGTCAGTGACGTCATCAGTCCCCAATCAAACAAAAAAAAACTATTGCTTGTCGAAGATTCTTCTGCAATGTCTTTCTGCTGTGATTCGTCGTCGCCGCATAAGTTTATCCTATACCTTACAAACTCACTTAAATCACGCTTTAATACTCGTAGGTACTACATACGACTTTCTGAGGGTTTTTTTTTTGTGTATGTCCGTTCGCGCACATTTGTGCATATTAAGAGGAAAGGGGGGGGGGGGGGGGGTCGATAAGATGGGCTGTTTTTTTTTTTTTTGGCAAAGTTGATTGTAATACTTGAAGCTGTTTAGCGGACTTACAGAAAATTTCGGAAAAAAACAACCACGTTCTTGCACCTTTAAAGACTGACCATGATTATGCACACTCGTATAAAATTTCGTAGCGAAACTGACTTTAAATCCTCATAACATTTAATTTATTTATTTATTCAGTTTATTCACTCATTTATTTATTTATGAATAATTACACGCGCACAGTCATTTGAACTCTAACCAGTCATTTTACATCCATGATGGTATGGTTATAACTATGAACTAATCCGCACGTACGTACATGTTCATATATGTTGAAGGAGGCTACATAGTTTTATAGCACCTTAGATGTTACCTTAATTGAATTATTTCGCCCCAATTAACCAGCTTGGGCTTGTAGTGTTTCAAACTAAGCACTTAGCCCGTTATGGTAAAGCACGGTCTGGCTCCTTCGGAGCGTGACCCGCTCAGAACGTCAAGCAGGTGTCACCTAACGGTATATAATCTTGACAAAAAAAGAGCAACAGCTAAAAAACAGTTACGACGATTGTATTTGATAAACATCAAATAAAAAAGCTGGTCAGCAATTTCCTTTTAGTACATTTTTTTTCTTTCTTTTCCTAGCCATACAATCAAGATCACATCAGGCTTTTTGTATAGTATCACAATGATGTCCGTTATGCACGGAAAGTTTTGCAGCAGCTGCTAGTTCAATTGATAACCATATCTTTCACGATTGGAGAAAACTGCTCATGTCTGTACTTCATTTCCCAGAACACACACCCCATCGATCGAGTGTTCATTTCATTGCATTATTATCCTAAACTACCATTCACTCCAAGGCCACTCCAATGCCACGAATGATGGAGGTCTGTACACCTGAGCGCCGTGTGTCAGAGCATGTACGAACACACTACATGCAGACTCCTGCACTGCCACGGTAGCCAAGTGCTGCAATTGCCTTGGGTTCCACGACGCTTCGTCAAGTGACTTCCCCAAAATACAGAAGGAAAAGGAGGTGCTTAAGCTGATAGTACAAGGCCGTTCGTCTCGTCGAAAAGCTGTTGCTATTGTCAGAATGCGGCGCTCTCGAGATCGTAGTAATTCAAGGGACTCTTTGGCGTGTGAGAAACTCTGGCCACACAGGTGTGAGAAACTCTGACCCTAGTGACTGACTGTACTATTTTGCGCATGTAGTGCTCTCCTTTTAGTCCTTTTGATCCCCATTTCCTTATCGCCAGTGCAGGGTAGCAAACGCCTGGTAAACCACCTTCGTCTAGTTAAACACACTGCCTTGCTCTCCTTGATTTCTCTCTGAAATTGCATTATTACGTGTTTAAAGACAGTCCTTGCACACGACAAAGCATTCAGTGTTTTTATGCTTCCTTTGTTTTATTCACAAAAGAGACACACAATTTCTTTAGATGTAACCTCGCTATGTTGTTCTTCTAAAGCACGAAATATTTTCCTCCATCGCTTATGCATTAGAAAACGTCAAGAGCTGTAGGGATGGAAGTTTCTACTTCACAAACAATATATGTAAAAAAAAATTGGCCCTGCATCTGCATGTTACACTGCAAATGTCGTCGAAAGACGATAGTCATGCGCCTGGAGAGAGTGAACAAAACGTTTATTTGATGTTCTGAACAACCAAATTGGTGAATGGTATTCTGGAGGCACTGCGTTAGAGTGCCTCGAGCATGCAGCGGAGGCGAACAAGCGCATCAAGTGACGTCACATGCGAGACATGAGCGCTACCCGCCAGTTATCCTGGAAAATGATGCGCGCGGCATGCGCGCCCGTCTCTGAGGTGACAAGGTGTAGCGCGCAAGGCGACAGGTAGGTGCCACCACCGTGTCGTGTAAGCAATGCGTTGGAAACACTTGCCTTTTCTTGCAAGCGCTGCATAGTGAGCGCAGCATGATAAACGCTACAATCCTTAGAATTAATTATGTATGCCTTCTAGGGAAAAATACCCAGAGATATTATTGACGTGTTGTTATGGTGCCTCAGATTTGCGCAATAATTGCTTTTTAATAGAAAATTACACAAGTATGAACGCTGAGCCTTGAGCAATATTGGTGGGCACTGCGGATGGCGTCGGCCACTTGGAGTATTGTTTGGCCACTTTGGTACCGTCTATGGTACGGTTAAGGGCGGAAAAACAGACAAATGTACATACAAATAGACCAACATTTTTGCGTTGAGGGCCCCAAGAAAGACTATCGTCTTTAAAATACACGAACGTGACACGTATGATTGAAGTAGGTGGGGAGAAGGAGACACCCGTGGGTAGAGCACAGGTGCCTTAGGAACGCAACCGAGAACAAGCAACGAACAAAGAATATGCCGTTCGAGCCGAGTGATATCGCGCAGATGATGCGTTTCTGGCGACAGTGAGCAGTAAACAAGAGGCAGGATACAGAGAGAGAAAAAATGACCCCGTATCTGCATGTTAATCTGCAAATGTCGTCGAAAGACAATAGTCTTGTGTGTGGAGAGAGTGAACAAAATATTTATTTGAGGTTCTGCGCAAGAAAATCGATGAATGGTATTCTGGAGGCGCTGCGTTAGAGTGTCTCGAGCGTGCAGCGGAGGCGAACGAACGTATCAAGTCACGTCACACGTGAGACATAGCGCCATCTGGCAGTTTACTTAGAAAACAAAGCGCGTGGCTCTGAGACGGGTGTGCGCGCCCGTCTCAGAGGTGATAAGGTGTAGAACGCAAAACGACGGATAGCTGCCATTGCCGTCTGGTCTCGGCCAAGCGTTGGAAACACTGGCCTTTTCGTGCAAGCGTTGCGCGGTCAACGCAGCGTGATAAGCGCTACGGTCTTTAAAATTACCTATGTATGCCTTTTCTAGTAAAAGGTGCACATGCACAATATATACGTGTTATGGTACCCCAGACATGCGCAATATTTGCTTTTTAATTGAAAATGGCACAAGTATGAACGCTGAATCTTGAGCTACATTGGTGGGTGCTGCGGATGGGGTTGGCCGTTTCAAGCACTCGATGCTGTTAAGAGTGGACAGACAAATCTACAGACAGACAGACAGAGAGACAGACAGACAGACAGACAGACAGACAGACACACAGACAGACAGACAGACAGACAGACAGACAGACAGACAGACAGACAGACAGACAGACCAAAATTTTTTGCGTCGAAGGTCTCTCAGAAAGACTATCGTCTTTAAAAGGTAAAGCGAGCGAAGTGTGTCGGCCATGGTGGCGGCGCGAGACTGATAGCAGCAACGTCTGCCCGCTCGCTCAGAGCTCCGCCGTGGTCGCACCTCTCTTGGCTTTGGCAGCCCTCCAGCGAAGCAGGCAAGCGGTAGTGGCCGCTGCCTGCTGCTTTGCCCGTGGGGTCTTGGCGCCGCAATAAAACAGAACTAGCGTCGCGCCGTGCCGCTGCACGAGCTGCCCGAGCGCCCAACACAGCAAGAGACAGTCAGCCACGGTTGACGAGAGTACGGCACTGCGTGGTGGTCGCAGCACCCTCCACGTGCTTCGAGGCCTCTTCAAATGAGGAAAAAATGAACACTGGGCCAGCGACCTCAGTGTGCCGCTGGCCGTGGAAACGATGGAACAAAGGAGGTGCAATGCAAAGTATATGGCTGGCGAAAGAGTTGAGGCCAGAGAAAAGAGGAGAAAGAAGCAAAACAAGTGCAGCTTCTTTCCTTCTTTCAATTCGTTTTCTTTTCTTTTAAATGTTCTTAAGTGTGCCCTCATTCGACTGCAGCGACGAGGTATGGTTGACATAAACAACGAGTGCCCGGAGCCCTTCCTTTACAGGCTTCCCCCATCTCAGTGTTGCTAAAATGATTCCTCGAAAAAATATGCAAGACAATTACGATAGCCGTGCAAAAATCAAAGGGAGAAAGCGTGCGTTTGAGCACGTGTGCGATCAAAGAGACTGAAAGACTACGCCTAGACACGTTTTTGATTCCCGGTAGTTGGCGCATTTCTGTGGCATCCAATAATACAGTCTTAAGTGAAGCTTCTAAAGTACCAATTCCAGCGATTAACCGAACCACATCTCGAGGGTGAAGTTAATGCATGTACGAGCGGAGCGTACTGCTGGGTAAACTGAAAGTGAAGCCATAGAATATTGAAAACCTATAAGCGCGGTTGATGAAGAAAGTATAGTGCAAGCTCAATGACATAAAATAAGGTACGCAATGCTAGAAAGTCTAGTAAGAAAGTGCGTCGAAGAGCTGCTGCAACTAAAACGAACAGAGCTTGCAGCCGCGGAAACCGTACAGAAGTTTGCTTGCTGGTGGGAGCTCACGCTGGGCAGGATACGTCCTCGAGAAAGCGAGTCAACTTGGTTCAAATTGATGACGCTTCGCAAGAATCAACTAAGAACCGTCGAAAATAACACTGAAAAATAAAAAGCTCTATAACTATAGTCTCCACTCTTTCCATAGAAGAAAGTGAGTGGGCTCGAATCAGTTTTGTCTATTTTGTGTTCTTTAATGAAAACAAAACGCTAGATACGTTTCCTCTTTTTTTTTTGCGTACACCAAAATATGATGACGAATGATATGTGAGGTTTAACGTCCCAAAACCACCGTATGATTACGAGAGACGCCGTAGCGAAGGGATCCGGAAATTTCGACCACCTGGGGTTCTTTAACGTGCACCCAAATCTGAGCAAACGGGCCTACAACATTTCCGCGCTTGCTGGATTCCGTGCCGACCGGTTATGCCCTCGCGATCTCCGATGACAGTGCAGCTCTGGCCGACTGGATTAGCCCTACACCATCTCCTGTCGCCGACAAGGGCTCTCGCCAGTGATGCCCCGTCCTCGGACTCCTGCAACCGTGTCCATCTTTCCTGTCCTCTCCTCACTTCCGTCGTTCGCTGTCCCTGCGCCTCGCTCTCTCCCTCCTGTCTCTATCTCTCTACCTTTTAATGTTATCCTTTTAATACCTTCTCTACCCCCATCCCTCGTGAGCTACTGTTGAGGTGTCCTCCCCCTGAGAGACAGTTACGGGGCTCACTTTCTATTCTTTTCAATTAAAATCCCTTCCCCTCCATCAGCAATGCAGCCGCCGCAGCCGGGATTTGATCCCGCGACCGGCGGGTCAGCAGCCAAGTGCCTTAGCCACTAGACCACCGAGGCGGAACCCGTACACCAAAATAAAGGGTCATAAGAATGGAGAGAAGAAATGAAGATAACTAAATAAATAAGGATATGACGTTATCCAGAAACATGTCCGGAAGAAATAAATGAGAAAAAATGAGAGAAGGAAATAAGAAAATTAGCAATAAATGCATGCGTAGACGAAATCCTTGCACGTGCATATGTCCATCATAGGTTCCAGAACCTTTTATGTGTAAAGCTTTGAATTATATGGATGTATTATGTATTTCTTATGATCTACTCTGCTTCGTGGAAAAAGAAATGTAGAATAGCCCATGTGGTTGTTCGAAATGCCTTTTAACAAAGTCTCTAGTGGAACTATGGAAGCTAGATAACTTGTGCTAACTGCTATACGCTTTCGGTTACTAAATAATATATCGAAGTGCACACTGTTTTCATTGCTGTGCAATACCGCTTCAGACTAGGCTACAATACTAGCTGTCATTTGAAAATGGAGGACGCAAGCCTTCTCATTATGGATATTTTTGAGGAGTATAAAAATTTAGCTCCTCGGCGTTACAGTTTTGCCGGCAGAATTTGTCAGATTTTATTGCTCCGAAATAACTCTGAAATGCCAAAGCGTGAATTGGCTGTACCCGCAGGAAGGACTCCAATTCTGCCATTTGACGCAGCCGCCCATCTCCACTCAGGAAAACGCTAATGAATTAATGTCTTTAATTACTGTACTAACTGACGTCTCCACTCAACCTCAGATAACTGCCATCAAAGGCAAATCAATTTCGAAAGCATATTGCAAACATCGCATGTTCCTTACTTTTGACATTTTTTGAACACAATTTCTTCAGGTGGTGGTGGTGGTGTTGCAGCAGGCGGGGTTAGCTTGGCCTGCTAAGCAGGCAATTGTTCCGCCTGAGCATCTCCTGAATTTGAAAATTGTCACCACGTGTCAGGCAGCCCAGTGTCTCGCAGGAAGACCAACAAAATTCGTTGCACGTTCCTCCTAGTCTCTGCGGGTCCTTCAGGAAAAATGACGTCATGAACTGTCCGGTGCCTAAGACAGCCTTTTTGCAAAGTGCGGGTCATCGCTGCTCTTTGCACATCAAACTGTGGGCAAAGCCAAATGAAATGTTCAATCTCCCCGATGTCACCGCAGAAGGCACGGAACGGGGAAGCGTACACATTTTCTTTAAACAGTATACATGGCATGTCGTTAAGCCAAACCCGTGGTGTTTTGTATATCAACACTCATGTATGAAAATACATCTCACATGAGACAAAATAAAAGCTTGTACTAACCGTAGAAGATTTGTGGAAGCCTAGAGACTAAAGGGGTGGCCATGAAGGCATTTAAAATTGTTCAGGCTCTTTCTACGTCACGATGAGCCTCGACTTGGTATTATCATCGGTGCCAGCAACTGAGCGAATGCGTCCCAAGCAAACAAGCTCCACAGGCGGTAGTGATTCCGACAGGACAGCTACGCCTTGCACCTCGTTTTCGGATGCGACAGCCGGAGTTTTGACAACAGCGAGAAACAGGCAACGCGCCGTTCAGTATAAGGAGTCGTTAGCTTTCCCAAAAAGTGGTTCCATGAAAAAAAAAAAAGAACCGACGTCAACACCCTGTCACTTCTTTTTTTTTTTGTTTCCGAAATAACAAATCGTTTAGATCGATGGTAGTTGACAACTGGTTTATCCTGCACAGTGGAAATAAGACGCAACAACATGAACAAAATAGTTAGAGAGGATTCAGAGAGACTCGCCAAGGGAAATAAGATAACTTGTTGGAATGAAAAAAAAAAAGGTCTCTCTATACAGCATGACTCGATAGCTGCTGCTGCAGACACATTTACAAACCGATCGGCATTTCCCCGAGCGGGGAAGCCTAAGATAGGGAGCGGCATCCAGACTTCCACCACTTAGTCAACGCGTACCGCTTTTCAATGACTCGGCGCGCTGCCGAGACAGCGGAGTCCAATCCGCCCACGGCGATGCTGACTCAGTTCTGCGCAACGGGGACAATCTCGAAGTCTCCTCGGCGGTAAAAGCGGCGCCACCGAAGGAACTCGCCGTCCCTCGGCAAGAGCAGGAAACAGGCAATGAAATGAAAAAGCACCGAATTGGTGCAGCTTGCACTCCTTCAAGTCGCGTCGTTCAGTTCCGGTATAAGACGACGCTGCGACAGCTTCGCCGTGATCTTTAGTAAGCGTTTTTTTTTTTCCACCCGGAACGCCCGCGAGCCGTTTGCAGTTGTAGGATACGACATCTCCCACGCCTTACGTGTGCTTCTATGCAGCGCTTGCGGTGGCGTGGAGAGGTAGGAGAAAAAAGACAACATCATCTGGCCAAACTTCGTAGCTGCCATGGCACTTTCCGACTTTCAATTCCATCTATGCCTTCCTCTTCCACAAGGTGCTGTCTCGTCGCCCGCATGATGCTAAAATGTCCCGCGTAGTTATGATATAACGACTAATTATATATATCACTCAGCGTTTCTCCTTCAATAAACATTGATTCAGAAGCACAATGGGCTCTTAGCTCAGCTGCTTCAATCCTTTCCTGCCCATTCAGCGCATCCCGCGCCAGTTGCTGGATTGTTGCTTTGTTTTGCTTCGATGCTTCCTTTTAATATTACGAAGGGAAAGCCAAACAAACCAACTGAACAAGGAAGAAAAGCAGGACCTGATGCGCCTGCTGTGAGAAACAAGCAATTTGGGGACAACATAGCCCGAGCAGACACCTGGCAGGTATAAGCAACGCCCTGAGCGCGTTGTTTTCTAATGCGTGGCCATTAGCACAGCGTCTGCTAATGATGTCGGAAGCGCCAGGTTACTGAAACGGAGCCTCCAATCTTTGACCCGGCTGTCGGCTCTTCCTGTCGTCTCTCCCGCTTCCGCAATCAGCCTTTGTTTCATTGCTACACTGTTGCGTGTTGCTGGCATGTCTCGAAAAGGTCCGAGGATCTCGCCACAACGCGTAACAAATTGATCTTGTAGGGTAACGCACACTCGGCAGAGTCGCGTGCACTCTTCGTGAAAATGATTGTTCGGCGCTGCTGTCCCTTGATATAAATAAATAAAAATATATATATAAATAAATAAATAAATATATATATATAAATAAATTAATATATATATATATATATATATATATATATATATATATATATATATATATATATATATATATATATATATATATATATATATATATATATATGAGATAAGAAGTGTGTACTGAAGGCCTAGTTTTTTCGTGTTTTTACACAATGTTAATATCATCTAACAGACAATAATGCGAAGGCAAGTATAGGGGAAGTTATTACACAGAATTGTAACATAAATATAAAAAAAAGAAAAGTGAATAAAAAGGTAGTTTGCCATGGACCACTGAGCTACCTCGGTGGCTATCCCCCCAGCCACTATTGCGTTTATGTGTGAATTTAGAAGTGGGAGTGTCAGTCAGTGCCATCCGTAGCCATGGCAGCGAGTGTGGAACACTATTTTTATAAGCCTGTATGACGTCACGTAGCACGTGAACTTGTAATTACGAGTTGGCAGCTGACCAATAGTCTCTCGTATACAACCTAACGGCACCAAATCTGCCAGTACGAGACCCTCGTTAATGAATAAGAAAAAGAACTGTATACCTAAGGGCTCGTTTTTCTGTGTTTTGACAAAATCCTAATGACATCTGACAGACAATCCCATGAAATGTATAGGGGAAGTTATTAAAAACAGTGTATTAAAGATAAGAACAAACAAAAATTAGGTGAAAGAGCAACTTGCCGGGAGCAGGAATCGAACACACGACCTACGAATAACGCGTTCAATGCTCTACCACTGAGCTATCACGGCGACTATCCCTCCGGCCATTTTATTGGGTTTATATGTGAATTTAAACGTGGGAGTGTCAGTAAGCGCCACCTGTAGCCATGGTGGCGAGTGTGGCACACTCTTTTTATGAGCCTGTCTGGCGTCACGTAACACGTGAACTTATTACGAGCTGGCAGATGACCAAGAGTCCCTGGTCAGCTGCCAGCTCGTAATAAGTTCACGTGCTACGTGACGCCACATAGGCTCATAAAAAGAGTGTGCCACACTCGCCACCATGGCTACAGGTGGGGCTGACTGACACTCCCACGTTTAAATTCACATATAAACCCAATAAGTGGCTGGAGGGATAGCCGCCGTGATAGCTCACTGGTAGATCATCGAACGCGCTTTTCGAAGATCGTAGGCTAGATTTCTGCTCATGGCAAGTTATTTTTGCACCCACTTTTCTTTCTTATTATTTACACTATATTGGTTCTAATAACTTCTCTTATACATTCTTTGCATTATTGATTATTGTCTGTTAGATCTCAATATTATTGTGTCAAAACACGGAAAAGCGAGCCCTTATGTATACACATCTATTCCATATATATATATATATATATATATATATATATATATATATATATATATATATATATATATATAGAGATAGAGAGAGAGAGAGAGAGAGAGAGAGAGAAATTTTTTTGCATATAATTGCACATAAAATAAAAAATAAAAAAATGAGCCTGAAGGGACACTAAATAGAAAAACTAACTATTTTTCGCTTATTAGTAAGGTACAATTTGGCCGTCCCGAAAACACCTCTCTTACTGTGACTCGATGCTCGGTAAGCGAGAAAACACGCGCAAAAAAAAAAAAAGCGAGTGGAGACGTCACCTTGAGATTCGCCCGCCAAACACCATAACGTCATAGATTTTGATGGCATCTACAGCATCCTATCTTATTACTAATCAGTAAAGAAGGAAGTGCATTGCCATCTGTGGGTGCCGTTGTCCCAGCGCATCAAGTTTCAGAAAAACTTCATTGACACCGTGTGAAGAATTTAATAACTATTGTGGTTTTACATCCCAAAACTGTCATATCATATCATGTCACGAAAGTAGAAAAAATATATATTGAAATTAGTAACATTACGCGCTGAGATTCGGACACGAAATTTAAAAGTTGAAACTTCAACCTTGATTATCTTCGCTAGTAATGAACTTCTGATTGGGACTCTTGTAACACGGGGGTTCTCCAAGTGCAGTTTAACAATCTAAATCAAGTGAATGTTTAACATTGGCGTCGCTTTAAAAAGGTGGAGGTGTAGGTTATATGCGGGGTATACATACTTTTTTGGCACAGTTAGTCCTAGCAGTGTGATTTATACCCAGGGGTGCGTTAATAGATTGATATGCGGGGTTTAACGTCCAGAAACCACCACATAATAATGAGAGACGCCGTAGTGGAGGGCTTCGGAAATTTCGACCACCTGGGGTTCTTTAACGTGCACCCAAGTCTGAGCACACGGGCCTACAACATTTCCTCCTCCATCGGAAATGCAGCCGTCGCAGCCGGGATTCGAACCCGCGACGTGCGGGTCAGCAGCCGAGTACCTTAGCAACTAGACAACCGCGGTGGAACCGCAGGGTTGCGTTATATGCGAATAAATGTGGTATATTATTCCCCACTACGCCTGTCCAAGCGTTCAGCACAGGGTTCTGGTGCCGAATCCGAGGTCATTTGTCAAAGTCATAGCCCCCTATAATGCACTTCGATAAAAGTCAGACGCGAGAGAGGTAGACATGTCGCCTTTTACCAACCCCTCGGCGTATTCGATCAGTGTTGACCTCGAATTCTCTTACGCCTTTCGGATGGCCTAAATAGGCTCTAAACACGTGTCTCGTATATCTAGTATGTATTCAGGCACGACGTACTTAGGCAGTCCTTCGGCAGCTGATCAGTTCCTGTGTTTGATGCGAGCGTACCTTTTCAATCACGTACCTTTCACGTTTTTTGCGTTCCCTGTCATTGAAAGGACAAACCTCGATCGTACGAGACTCTGATGTAAACGAAGCCGGTGTTTCAAGGGCTTGTTTGTTAAAAAAAAAAAGTATAATAAGGACCTAAGTTCTTCGTTTGGAAAGTTTTCTAAGCGCACAGGCGGCTCCTGCTTCTCCGTCACTGCAACCTGAAGATGCTGTTTCGCGACCATCTGCCGATCGAAGGCGCTCCCAGAGATTCTTCTACGGAGAAGGGGGAGAAAGGTACTCGAGCCGAGAGGAGCGAGAGTTGCCTCTTCTGCCGTCGGGGTGATAAGAAGAAGCGGCCGATTAGGAAAACGCCCCCTCCTTCCACGTGCGCCCCCAAATGTGGGTCGATATTTCTCCGGCAGAGCGCGCGGCACGCGCGCCTGAGGCATGCAAGAGAGCCTATTTTCGAAAGGCAAAAGCGGGGCCCTCCGCTAATCCGTCCCCCGAGGCGAGCGAAGGAGGAGGAGGGGGGAGGGGCGACACTCGGTGTGTCCATTCGTGCTGCGGCCCTCGATTTCCGAACTGCCACTTAGCGCCAGCCCTGCCTGCGAACCGTCCTCCTTCGCCAAACTCTTATCGGCCCACGAGGCGTCGCGACAGAGCGTGATCGGACGCGCGCTGCATCGATCCCATAAAAGAGAAACATTTGCTTCCACTAGTTGGTGCGTCCTTATTTGCATGTGGCCCAGTTTTCCGTACGACGTGTCCTAAAAAAAGGGTTTTTGTCACGTCTTTTTTTTTTTTTCAAGAACTGAAACATTTGTTTCCTTTTCGTTCAGCTAGAGTCTGACAAATACTTTTCCGATCGATGATGGCTGCTCGGATAAATGGTGCCTTCACTGGGAAACTTTTCTCAGTGAATGCGGAATATTTTTAATACGAAGCAGATTTCGCTTTAGTTCTTGCTTACATATCCTTATCTTCAAAAACCACTCCATAACGCACTATTTTTATTTCGAGACGCATCCTCGGTTTCCGAATGTGCAACACTGAAGCACCGTGTTGCTTTCAGCAATGCCGATAAATGCTTCGTGTAAAGAAATGGCTATCATAGAAACGTACTGCCGTATAAGTGTTTCTCTGTTCTTGAAGTTCTAGAAAGAAATCTAAAGAAAATTCTCAGTACATCACAGTAATTGAGTCAGATGTGAAAATAATAAGCTTCTCGTCTTTGGGATTCTTTCTGGCCTCCCCCTCCACCCCCCCCCTATACGCAAGTGCACATCACACCCCATCTGCCTATGCTGTATGCCAATGAACTGATATGTAACCGATCGTGGAAACCAGTTCAAAGGTCAGTGGCATCTTATAATAACATCTGGGATTTCACGTCGCAAAACAAGGCGGATATGATTAGGAGAGTTGCAGATTATGAAGGGCTCCGTAATTTTGACCATCTGGTGTTTTTTTACGTGCACAGACATTACAAAGTACACAGTCCTCTACCATCTCGCCTCCATCGAAACGTGACCAGCAGGTCTGGGATCGAACCAACGACCTTTGTGTCAGCAGCCAGGCACCTTAGCCACTACTCAACCGTGGCGGACGGGTCGCTGGCATCGTAGAGAAACTATAGACTAGACTTCTTTAGTGTGACATGATCCTTTACCAATGCTTCTTGTGGTAGGCTAAACATCTCTTAACGAGATCATCATCGTTTTTCTTTGGGATTATTCGCAAACATAACCGCGAGTGGTTGAGCTGACGAATTTACTCACCTCATGGAGAGAATCTCCTCCTCCAAGTGTCTGAGACAACCAGGTATTGTGTTATGGTATTTGGCCATTCAGTTAAGATGTGAGCTTGAGGGAGGTGGCTTCGTAGTGTCACGAGCCACCGATTCATCACACGCACTCTAAATCAATGGCAATAACCGTACAACCATACGCAGCCACCATGTATACCGCTCAATGATAAGAAGAACGTTCTCGTTTTTTTTTCTTTTCTTGTTCCATACAGGTTTTGAAGGCACTGCTGCCGGACGGACTTCACTCTTCACCCTGTATATTCCTCGGGGCACTGGAGTTCTAGCCTGTCTGCAATATGTACACAATAAAGTTTTCTTCTTCTTCTTCTTCTTCTACTACTACTACTACTACTACTACTACTACTACTACTACTACTACTACTACTACTACTACTACTACTACTACAACTACTACTAAACCCCGTATTCGCAAACGCTCCTCGACTCGACTTTCACCCTTCACTTGACAGAGTTGAGCAGTGCGCCACTACTCGGCTGAAAATGACGCTGCGCTACTCAAGAATTTCAGCAGTTTATACTTGATATGCAGTGACTTGCCGTTCTTAGAGATGGCACTCCCGTCGGCTTTCTCAAGTGAAGTTGACGCGTTGAGGGAAGGGACGTTTTAGAATACGGGGGTAAGTTTTCTAAGAGGCGGTCGCAGATGCTGGACGTGTTTCCAAACTGGTTCTTCAAAGAGCCCCATCTCGAAATACCTGTGGCTCCCGCATACTACTAAGGCATGGTGGTACGGGAGATTCAACTAATAAACCACAGCGCATCATAGTGCTACAAATAAGCACTCCCAAAAGTATCGTAGACATTTTCTTGCATACCAATCAAAGTGGTTCTTTCTACGTAATAACATTTAAGCCACTACACACTGATTCACTTCATATTTTTGTAAGGCTTCCTGTGAAATTACAAATCGTTGTAGATCAAGTTATCTGTAGAAGTTTCAATGGAAAGAACGTATATATCTTATGACCCCACACTTAATTTTAAAGTGAACCAATAGTTCTCATTCATTTGAGCTCATCCTTTTGTTTTATTTGGCGTGCTAGAAACTTCGCATTATTCCCTTCAAGCTATTTCCACCCTCACAAGCTTTTCCTGAATTCCTGCGCTAAAATAATTATTCATTTCCAATTTAGCGTTAAGTGTGGTGGGCCGATTGCACTTTTTAATACCTGTAGCCTGTAGCGGTTTAAGACACGGTGAGACTGTGAGAAAATATTTTATGCTGAAACCCGCCACGGTCGCCCGGCGGTTATGGGGCTCGACCCACACGAAAATCGCGGAATAGAATGCTAGCCGTGACCCACGCATTTTCGGCGTAGGCTAAAATGCTTTAAGATTCTGTGCCTAGATTGAGGTGCACGTTAAGGAACCCCGGGTGACACTAATTTACGGATCCCTCCACTACGGCGTCTCCCATTATCATATCCACGTTTTGGGACGTTCAACTGAAACATTACTATTAATATTACGAAAATGTGATTACACGTGCGCATCGTGTGCGCTACTAAACTTCATAGAATCATTGTTATATGTTCATGGCAATAATTTGTAGTGTTTACAGCTTCGGTTAGGTATTTCAAAACATATTTATCAATAAGCTAACGTAGGTGGAGGCCCCTTAGTAGCGTCCCCATGGGCGAAGCATAGTACAACGTTTAAAAAAAAATGTCAAGCATTGTGCATTTGAAAGATGCATTATTTCGCATGAAATGAGCACCGAATAAGCTAACTAAGTATCGACGATCATCAGAAGTCTGATAACACGTGCATATATATATATATATATATATATATATATATATATATATATATATATATATATATATATATATATATATATATATATATATATATATATATATATATATTTAGCGTGCAGTGGTGCGACCAAAGCAGCAGCTATATCAGCCGTTATACAATGGCACGAATACAGGGGAAATCAACATCGGCATGCTCCAAACTGCCACCCGCCCCACTTAAGCTTCATTGCAATGAGTTACTACCCGAAATAGGGAAAGCCACGTTATACGCTATACGGCACTTCACTAAATGCGTATAGTGAAATTCGCGCACGCGAGGAAACGTGCCGAACCCGGCCGAATAAAGCATCTCAATCCTCGCTGAGGTCCCGCGTAAGAAAAAAAAAAGAAAGGTTGCGCCAAGCACTTACATATTTAAACAGCCTGGTTCAGGGTTATAGCAAATCGGGCGCTCACTTCACAGAGAGCGCTTTTCACGCTGCGTTAGTTACTCTGACTACCCTGACCCGAGTTATTAGTGTACAGGGCGCAGATGCGCCATTCCCTGGTTGCGACACAAGTGTCGGGGCTCTCTCACTTGAGGATCGCCACAGGAAAGCAGCGTCAATGTTCTGCAGTTCTCTGAGAGGGAATTTATGCACTCTCTACAACCACGCTTCACAGGCCGGTCGTGCGCGTTTTGTTTGTATCTCTCCCAAGTATTCGTAGCATACGTCCCACTACCTCATTTGCATACACGATAAACACACCCTTCATTGCCCGGAACACAAAAGTGTGAGCAAACAGTGCGCGAGCGCCATCGTCTGGAGAGACTTCGGTTGCGCCAAGGTCGACGGAGCTGTTTGGCACGTTTCTGGAAGTCCGTTAGCAATGCGGTTGCTGCAGTCATCGCAGCAGCGCTCGATACACGGGGAACGCGAAACGTGTCTATATAAGGTTGCCCGAAAGAGTTTGTACAATTTCCAATGACGCGTGACGCTTTTTCCTAGGGTTATGCAAGGTCACCACAAATGGGTGAGCACCAAACGACAAAACTGACAGCTGCACGATTTGTTGGTTTGACAGTGTGAGGCGATGAGGTGGAACCTAAGCGGCCTTAACCGCGTTCATGTACAGCCGTCAGCACCTTTAACTCGAACGCTCTAATGCGTGCCCTCGACTCGCTTGGACTGAGGACAGCGCCGCCAAGTGTTGAAAATGATATGCTTGCAGCAGTGAACGATAGATGGAGCACCGCGTTGGTTTCACTATCAAATTCTCGTTCCCAGTCTGCCTGACCGGTGGGTCGAAGGCATTCACTTGGAATGCCGTTTTCACCACGTTTCGCTCGTGGCTACGTTATCGCGCGCACCCATAGCATTGTCGTATATTCATTTCGACAATGAACCATTACGTACGATAGCTTACGCACCTTATGACTTTGAATTCGCACCTCCTGCTCAAAAGATACCACATGTATAAAAAGCAGATGCAGAGCAAACGCACGTTCATGGCGTTTGGAAAAGTTGCACTACGCAGTGGCCAGGGGGGTGGGGGGGGGGGGTCTTGTTACTGCGTTTCCGCTCGAGTAGGCTGTAGCCATCCGATCGTTAACTCCAGCCAGGGCCTGCGGACTTCGGTTCCGACGAGCAAGTATGACTACGGGAATGCCGTCGTCGGAGCAATCCGGCGAAGAGCTGCATGGGCGACGCTCCAATGTAAGCACGACGGAGAAGGCATGTGCCGAAGACAGGGCCGACGAAGTCAGGCAGTCTTCTCCTTGGATGCGCGGACCAGGAATCACAGCCAAGCACTCGGGCCTACGTCCGACGGTGGACCTGGACGCTGCGGTAGCTTCCCGCTGGCTCCGTGGACCATCGAAGCTTGAGTTCTACTCAGTTTAATTACAATAGTGAAAACTGCAGAACATGCGGTGTAAAAAAAAACATAAAACACCCCCTATCTGACTGTCAAACATACGAATTCGAAGTACTTTGGAGAGCTCAGCACACTTAGATGACAGATCTTTTACAAAATTGGAAATTTTGAAACCATTTGCAATTACCAATTCTACGAAAGAGTCCAGATACTTGAGAGCCATAAACATGTGGCCACTTGTGATTAACTTGACAATCGATGCTTTCACATCGTGTGTTTGGGCAAAATGTGAACATCACTCCTCCTCCTGGTGTTTTGGGCTCCACCCAAACATAGGGCAAGAAACTGGGTTTAGCGGGCTTCGCTGCCTTTTTTTTATTACGTCTCTCTTCACATGACTCATCGTGTTACGATCGACTCTTCTTCTTCTTCTTCTTCAAAAAAAAAAGTTGAGCATACGCGCCAGCGTGGCTTGGCATAGCTTGACGTGACTGTGGAATGTTTCCATTCTGCCTACAGCGGGCTCAAGTCGCGGCACTGTATTCAATACGATGTCTCCCTGTGACACTCTGGCGGCTGAGAAATCTCTGTGGCGGCATTCCAGCCAGTCGCAGCCGGAGTATTTGCCCACAGACGTAGTAAGCAGCGACAGTCCTTTCCGGTTGTCGCAGTGGGCCTTAACTGGCATGCCAAAGTGGAAGCCGGACTTTCTTCGCGGGAGTGCTGCTGTGCGCCTTGCGCAGTTTGACCCGCGAATAATCTTCGATTGCAGCGTTAATTAACAAAAAAAGCAAGCAAGAACGCAATATGTTCGAGTGCCATAACTTCCCGTCGGAACACGAACTCCATTCGCGCACGCTCACTGTTGAGGGCTGCGTGCACGTGTATAGGCGCAGACATTTTTCCAGCACCCACTTTCCAGCGCTTTCCCGGTGGTGTTCCGATACATGACGCTCTTTGCGTGCCTCCTCAACACGCTGCGTTGTCTGTGGCGTTGCTGGCGAGTAAATAGTTTTGAGAGCGATTGCGCATTCTCAAGATTCCCTGGGCAAACGGTTTCTCGTAACGCGTTTCCCAGATTTTCCCCAGATGAGTGCCCGGCGCTTCCTAGGAATGCGACGAAACCACGCGCATTGCATGCGGCTATTATGTGAAATGGCGGAACCAACGCCAGTGAATGTCCAACGAGCCGCACTCATTCGCGTTCGTCCTATAGATTTTCCCAACAGCGTAAAAGCGTGCAGTAAAGTGCAACTTTCAGTTCTTCCAGCTCTTGCGGTTTTCACCATTCGCACCGGATACTTGAGAACTGAATCCAGTTAAGAACCATTGTAGCGGAGAACCAGTTGCTTTGGCGTTTTCATCCCAAGCATGAGGTCGTGGAATAGACCATGTTGACAACATTGAAGAAGGAGGCACCTGGATTACGTTAAAGGATACTGGCACTGAGGTGGCATTCAACCCTTGAAATTCAAAATAACTCGAAAATAGATGACCTGTTTGAGCATGTCTGCGAGGTGTTTCCGCAACATTCAGTGGTGCTGTAAGCATACAGGCTTGGGAAAACAGAACGCCATGGCAGCGCGTGGAGCCGGAAGACAGCAGACACAAAAACAGCAAAGCCACTTCCGATCGACGAGGAAGTTTGCTGCATCGGATGGTGTCATTTCCGGCTGCCTAGCGAAGCTTCAGCATTGTTTCTTGCCACCACACTTTTCTGCTTTGTTATTTAGGGATTCTCGCGACATCGTTTTCACTGGGTTGTGTTTATACGGCCTTTGCTATACGTCATGTGTGCGATTGAAGCGGGATCCCGACGTCGAGGATTTGCGTGGCGTTGTGATTGCGATTAAGCCTCATTGCACAATTTCGGGCCGATCACAAGATGGGTCACTTGAAAGAGAGAGAGAGAGAGAGTGATAAAATACAGTCCTGCAAAGGAAAGTGCGCGAGTTCCCGGTTTGTACGTTCGCATAAAGTCCGTTTCCCATGACAGCGGCCGTGTTCGTAGAGCAGCGCGGCGGTCTTTGAACGCGATAGCAATATCCTGTTCTATAGTGCATGCGTACACTTCAAGCACTGAGTGCATACTTTTTATTGCATGATGTTACTCGAGAAGTTTAAATTGTGGATTACTAAAATTTAATCGATCAATTTGAATGTGCCTTATGTCTGAAACTTTCGCATATCACAGTCTCCGTATTATATAGACAGCATGCCCATTACACAGAATCAACGGCAATTATGCGTGTGAAATATTTTCGAATTCGCTACGCACCCACTACGTGGTGTTAAGGGACAACGCGCAGTAACGTGTGTGCCTTTTGTAATGAGTTGCCGGCTTTAAACTACGATATCATTTTGATAATCTTATGTTTTGACGCGCGATGGCAATTCACGCTTGCACCACACAATTTCTCTGCGATAATACATGCTTTATTGTGAGGCTTGTATACAGGGCACCTGTGTTTGTAAAGCATGAAAGTTACTTTCACTCCATTTGCGCTGGCCTTCTCAGCAGTTTAGGCGTAGCTGTGTGGTAGAACACTTGCTTGTCATGCAAACGAGCCGTGTTTGATTCTCACTCGGAGCCGCAAATTCTTTATATTATTTTACTTGCAGCTTACTC
Source organism: Rhipicephalus microplus (assembly GCF_043290135.1). Lineage (NCBI taxonomy): Eukaryota > Metazoa > Arthropoda > Arachnida > Ixodida > Ixodidae > Rhipicephalus > Rhipicephalus microplus. The sequence continues at coordinate 28,937,147 of NC_134710.1, forward strand.
GATTTTTGTGTCACGCACAAGATGATGATTGATTGATTGATATTTGGGGTTTAACGTCCCAAAACCACTATATGATTATGAGACGCCGTAGTGGAGGGCTCCGGAAATTTAGACCACCTGGGGTTCTTTAACGTGCACCCAAATCTGAGCACACGGGCCTACAACATTTCCGCCTCCATCGGAAATGCAGCCGCCGCAGCCGGGATTCGAACCCGCGCCCTGCGGGTCTACACACAAGATGATGACAATTCACTGACAACCCACGACGCCGGATTCAATGCGAATCGAGCTCTTTACCGCTGTCGCGTTAGAAGCTGAGAGTCAGGCCAATGGCGGAACCTATGCGCTCAGTTAAGCGAGGCACACGTCACAGATACGAGGCGGAGGCGCGCTTTCGGAGGAGCGTGCGGAAAGCGGGCGCATCCCGCAAGCAGCCTTTCCACCTAGTTCACACTAAGCACCCGCTTTTTACTGCGAGCGAAATTCTCTTGTCGCCGGAACGCAGCGTCACTCGCATGGCTCGAACTGGACGCACACCGGAACGCCAAATACACCGAATTGTCATAGCGCGCCACCTGCCGAATGAACAATTAACCACGGGGCAAGCGTGGGATGGATGCGCTGCATGTTCACACGATGTTGTGGGCGGCTCGCAAATTCAGTGCGTTCGTGAAGAGTTAGTTTTTTTTGCGCCTTTCAACGCTCGTTTCAACTGGGAAGAGAAAGGCAACTACATCACTAGGTGCTCTCGATTTAAGAAGCAATGCAACATAGGCGGAGGAACTCGTACTTACCGGTTGACCCGAGCTCATTTCATATTTTATTCCCCAAGTCGTCCCTTAGCAACCTATCTTTGAGCTTTGTGTGGCGTTTGTTGTATAGGACGGGGTAGTTGCGCACCAATTAAATGAGCACTTCTGCTAAAGCGTACGTTACTTGACTGTGACATGGTGAACGAGCCGGACTTTGCTACCATTTTTTTTTTCAAATTTCTCGGCTAGCGCTCCTACTGGTTAGCACCGAGCCGATCTGGCGGTAGACACCGCAAAAATTGGTCCGAAAGCGACTCAACGCGGAGAGGGCCGTTTTGGCGGATCTCGCCGCTGCCGAATCGTATTCGGAGCCCTTTCGGTGGCCAGAATGCTAAGTGTGAATGACCCATTCGCGTGCAGCGGCGGGCGAAAGCGATGTGGAAGGAATCCGCAACTGTGCATCTCGGTGCCGCTTGATCGCCGCAGCGCAGTTGCTCCCTCGAGCAACACGCTGATCTTGCCGTACATAGGACAAAGAGACAGACATTTCCCGTCACAGAGGAGGTGCGCCGGCAGGCCGGTCTCTGCCGCTCCTTTTCCCAGCCCCTGGCTTGAGCCAACGTAATTGCTAGTGTCACGTCCAAAGGCTGCATTAAAAATGCCTACACTTTGCTTCTCAGGAGTTCGGAATAGTTTCTAACTGAATAATGCGTAGCATATAGCGTGTCTACTACGCAAAGTAGCGTCCAGCACAAAAAAAAACAAAAAAAAAACGAAAAATCTTGTGGTATTGAGCGCTGCGAGGCGAAGACACAAAAGTGATACCGGCTTTCTCAGCGAAGCGCCTCGCTTCACTTCTACATTTTCTGCCCCGGCGCTGTGGTTTATATAGTAGCTAAGGTACTCGGCTGCTAACCCGCAGGTCACGGCATCGAATATCGGCTGCGGCGCCTGCATTTTCGCTGGAGGCGAAAATGCTGAGGCCCGTGTGCTAAGATTTGGGTGCATGTTAAAGAAGCCCAGGTGGTCGAAATTTCCGGAGCCCTCCACTACGGCGTCCTTCATAATCATATGGTAGTTTTGGGACTCTAAACGCCCCATATCAATCAATGAATCCCTTCTACGTTTTTCCTGAGAAAAAAAAAAAAGGAGAGGAGGAGCATCAAGACACGTCGCCAGTTTTGGCAAGCCAATCACGTCTGACGAAGCCCACGGTGAGTATGCAATGTGGCTCACGGATACATTTTGGGCCCCGAGGTGCCTCGTTTACGGCAATCCTCAGCGGCGTCCCTCTCAAGATGGCATCGCAAAGCCAATTGCTTCGGAAACATTCACGAAGCCGAGGTTCAACGTTGTCTTGTATCTCGCCACAGATGCTGCTATTCAATGATTTTGACAACAAAATATTTGCGACAACTAGGATGTGTTTTTAGAGTATGTTCTCTGCTTCTTAGCTTTACAAAAAAGGCCTTCGATTCTTTGACAACGTACGTAGAGCCTTGTTTGAGCTCAGAGGTCATACAATAGGATTAAATAGCAGTGCCAGAAATTTTCTTCAGGGGGAGGGAAGTTGACCGTATACTATATATACTCTGCGTATGTTCGCATGTGCGCTTGTGTATGTGCCTGCATATGTGTACACATGCAAAATTGAAAATTTTCGAAAGGATCGCTTCTCGGTGTCCACTCCTTTTTTGGCTAAGTCAGTGTTTCGATTGTTTACTTGACAAAGGTGGCACCACAACAAAATTGAGACGATGAAGCAACATCTTGCCTATCACCTTCCTGTTCGTAGCTGTTATGATCACCTGAGCAGTTATCCTGTGACGTTCCCCTAGAGATTTTCTTTCCCTGCATGAATGCATATACAGCACACTGATCGAAATGAGACCGGGGGTGCATTGCTGTGTGCGCCGGTAAAAGCAAGCTGTTGCAATGTATGTTATTGGCGCACAATGAGTGCTTACGGTCGCCAATGATGCGTGCTACAAATGACTGTGTGCGCACAGCCGTGTTACTTCTTGTCACATAAAAGCATGCCAAGATTGCAGCGCACCACTGGTGATACGACGAACAACGAAACAGCTCACTGGCCACTGGAAGCAGTTATCATTCGCCAATAACACTCGCAACAGCTTGCTTCGCACCTGCGCCTACGGATGGCACACCTTGTAGCAGCGTCGCGCTACAGTCCGTGGGCTCGTCACTCCACGGTCACGGAAAGAACACAGTGGCTATGACCAAGGGGCGTGTAATACCAATGCTAATTCCGATAGCAAGGAAAAAGAATATAGCAGATCCCATGCCTTCTGGAAACCAATCTCACGTGAAGCAGCGACATGTAGTAGCCTATGTTATAGACTTTTTTTATTTATTTATTTCCAACACAAAAAGTTGGTGGTTCCCCAGGCAAAAAAGCTGTTGAAAAACAGCTTGAAGGGACCTGGGGGACCGTACAGGCAGCAGCGAATAAAAAGTATAACTAACACGACATGATACAACTTATACAACTTGACAAGATATAGTAGCATCGATACATAGCAAAGTAGATATAAGGAGGTACAACAAAAATGCACAGATACAGCGAAATGAATGAAAATTCTTGCTTTAAGCCAAGTGTTGCGAGTTGAAAAGACATCTTTGCGCAGATGGAGCACTTCGATGGTATTACTAGGCATGCTGAGTGCACTAGAGTGCGATGGGCAGCCCACAGTCGGATACCACGTCGGCACTCACGGTATAGAGCAGAGCCGCCAGTTCTTTCACCACGAAGTATACGCTAGTACACGCTGGGGTGTGATGGTGTGCATACCATAAGATAGCCCCGCCGTGGTGGTCTAGTGGCTAAGGTACTCGGCTGGTGACCCGAAGGTCGCGGGTTCGCATCCCGGTTGGGGCGGCTGCATTTCCGATGGAGGCGGGAATGTTGTAGGCCCGTGTACTCAGATTTGGGTGCACGTTAAAGAACCCCAGGTGCCCTCCATTACGGCATCTCTCATAATCATATGGTGGTTTTGGGACGTTAAACCCTACATATCAATCAATTACCATAAGATAGCGCATAGCTACAGGAGGAGGAGGAGGAAAGATTAAGCGGATGGACAGGGAGGTTAGCCCGTTCTTAGACTGGCTGGCTACCCTGTGCTGGGGAAAGGGGTGAGGGGAATAAAAGATGATAAAAAGAAATGTTGCGATGAGAGAGAGGGAGAGAGAAGTATTATAGCTACAGTCAGGTGCTACGCCAGACTGTAACTTGCAGAGTCATAGATGCACGTGTGCACAGTTTATCGTGTTGATATAAAAGCCGATAGTGAACTTTGCAGGCACAATTGGCGTTGTACTGACATAACGCTGGTACAGGGTATTTTAGCGAGGCACTTAGAAGCCCTGCTGTTTTGTTCCCTAAAAAATCTTTCACATTTTATATAAGCTCAGTATGACAAATTCGCGATGCATCGTAAACAACACTGGCGGCGGCGTCCGACCATATATCTATTTATAGCTTGTACGTGTCGTCATGGACGAGGCTTCTTAACGTGCTGGTAATCCAACATGACGGCCTAGATGACGTCAGGGCAGATAATCATGCTGCTGTTGAGTATGCTTCAATGTGATAATGACGATGTGGGAACGTATTTTGGCCTATATGAGCCTGTAATGGCATAACTTCAAGCGGGACATCACAAAGATTACATTTCTTCATGCTGTTTCTCCAACACGGTGGCTTCAGCGACGTGAAATCAAGCTATCTGTAGGCCTGTTTGCCGTTTCGAAGGGTTGACTATATTCGAACTAAACAAATAAACGCCATGCATAATTCTTACTTTTGTATTTATTCAAAAGAATACGAAGTCTTCCGGGTGTACACTCTGGCTGATGGGTCTGGGCGAACCTGATGCCTACGAGCTCGCAGGCCCCGTTGCTTGGCCACCAATATTTTCGTTCACAGCATGCTGCAAAATGTGGCCCCGCGCGTCGAACCTGTCCGGGATGTAGTCAGTCTCGTTCCGGGAACAGAATTCCGCCTCTCAGCTCCGATGCTTTTTAGGTGTTCGCTTGTCATACTGAAGTATTATAGCACACGAAAAAAAACATGCACGGAGAAGGAAGTGATACACACAGGCGATCTAGGCTGTGGTTTGTACCACCTGAACGACTTCCTCGTATATGGATGACTGACCGAAAACTGCGCTGTGGTAGAACATCGCAACACGCTGGTTTAGCAGTGACGTTATTCTTAGATCTGATTACTAGAACGCTGACAACTCGCACAGCCTTCGTAGCATCTGTTATTAAGCACAGTCATCTGCTTTGAGAGAACTCGCGATGACGTCACGAAGTAAAACTTCGTCGTCGTCATGTGTGCTCCGTTCAACCAAGAAGAACGCATACAAACTCGCTAAAGCTTCCATTTGTGTGCCTTCTAGGCACTGGCGAATGCTAGAAAGAAGACGAAAGACGTCGTCCAGTCGTCGGCCGTGAGCAACGTTCCATGGAAGGTCGCAGAGAAGTGAAAGCGCAGGAAAATATACGCGCGTCATTCTGCCCACCATCGGGAAGGAAGAGCACACTACTTACGTAGCATTATTCGATGACAAGACAGCATTTGAATGGTAGCAAACATGGAGGCATGACGTACTACACCAGAGTCATGGGCATACGTAGCCAAGGGGGAGGTTGGTCTAACGTCCCCTGTCCCCCCGCTCAGAAAACAATATGTGGCTACGCTCCTTACCAGAGAAGATTGTACGATTGTAGTCGTAATATATTATTATTATTATTATACTTTACGCTATGGACATGAAACAACATTTATTCTCTTTGAAGATGGCAGGCATGCTCAAGTAGTTGTAGTCTGGAGCGGTATAATGTACAAATTAGCGTATGATGCCATTTCTTACTGCCCCTCACACTTCGTGTATAGGGCACATTTTGACTGAAATACTTGGCGAAAGGTTGACCAAGAGAGAAAAAAGACGAGACAGAAAGAGCGCCAACCAATAAACCTAGCACGGCAAGAAGCAGAAGCAAACAAGCGTACGTAATCCTGAGCCTGAGTAGAAGGTAAAACAGACTGCAAAGGGCCCCTTGTAGAAGAAATGAAGCTTAATAGTACGTTATGTTGGGCTAGTTGGTACATATTAGGCTGAAATACGTGGCGCAAGGTTGACCAAGAGAAAAAAAAGACGAGACAGAAAGAGCGCCTACCAATAAACCTAGCACGGCAAGAAGCAGAAGCGATCAAGTGTACGCTTGATCGCTTCTGCTTCTTGCCGTGCTAGGTTTATTGGTTGGCGCTCTTTCTGTCTCGTCTTTTTTTTTTTCTCTTGGTCAACCTTGCGCCACGTATTTCAGCCTAATATGTACCAACTAGCCCAACATAACGTACTATTAAGCACATTTCGAATTTTCCTTTCTTACTACCGTGCCTATCTATTTTTTTTTTGCGCTTTCCCGGCTGTGGCGGCTGCATTTCCGATGAAGGCGGAAATGTAGGCCCGTGTGCTCAGATTTGGGTGCACGTTAAAGAACCCCAGGTAGTCAAAATTTCCGGAGCCCTCCCCTATGGCGTCTCTCATAATCATATGGTGGTTTTGGACGTTAAACCCCACATATCAATCAATTCTTTCTTGCACTTTTTTCCTGTGATGCAAACGCTTGTTGTTTATTAGATTTTATTGCGAACTAAAAACACGTGCCTTTCTTTTTTATGTGCTTTATCATTAAGGCGTTTGGTAAAGCACGGCATTTATTCAAACATTCCTGACATTAAAACACTGTTGCAGGTAAGCGAATCTGTGCAGCCTCCACCCTTAACAAGATCAGCAGTGTGCCGAACGCAGGGTCTGAAAGAACCAACTGGTAAGAAAAATTTCACGAGAGAGAGGGGAGGGGAAGCGCTGCAGCTCATAAAATTTGTATGAAACACGCATGAAGGAGTAAGAGAGACGTACGAAGGACAAAAAAAAAGTCAAGACCCTTATTCATTAAGCCAAATACTGAGATGAAGTCACTGCAGTCAGTTGACGCTTCCATTCACTGTCGCAAGCCCTCAAAAATGAATGCGAGGAGAGCAAGCGAGGCTTATTTACAGACTTAAAAAATGTAATGCTTTGTTATTCACTCAGCCTCATTCCGCGTTGGTGATGGCTGAGTTTACAAATCTCTCTATCTCATTATGCCACGCACTGTTTTATTTTTTTTTTCGACATGAGCCTGGTCTGAATGACAGAGTGACTCGCCACGTATTGCTGCTCCCTGAGTAAGCTAATAAGTGGAAGATTGGATAAAATAATTTCTTCGCAGAATTGTCGTTCTGTGTGGAGCGGCCTTAGTTCGACAGGGCGCCTTTTTTCTGTGATGGCGGTAATATATACGTCGGACAGTATGTGCAAAGCTCACATAGTTACGCTGAGAATTTCGGGTAACATTATGGGCAGTGAAAAATACTTGTCTTATTCAGACTGCGTGCGGGCAGCATGAGTCTCGGTTGATGATAATGCATTCGGCTCACTATTTTAAAGTAATGGCGCAACTTCTTTGTTTTTTTTTATTATAACGGGGACCCCGTACCATTATCTCGGCTTTCTCTCTACACCGCACATCACTCACCTTGATCTAGCACTCATTGGTAACGATATACTTTTCTCACCGCAAAATTGAGCAGCCAAGTTTTTCTTTCCCTACCAAAATATTTAATGTCACAAGTTATGCTACGTACCGTGCTATGTTTTCGAAGGTGCTTCAGATCTACGAATCCAAGTTTTTTTCTCTTTTTTTGTAAGTGTTGACACTGGAATCTCTTGCATTGCATTTGTTAACCACAGCTTTCTGAACTGGTCTAGCTTGAGTTCACGATTTCAAGCTTACCTTTTGCATCTCACACATTGCAGATATTCTTCTGAGACTATAGGCTCACAGACTCGTCATACAAGTATACTCGGTCATGCATGAATTTTGACTCGGTGTACTGCAGTGATGCACCACGTTATGCAAGCAGAAAATGGTGTGTGATTAGTGCCAGATATGGCTAACGCTCTCCTATGGCGCTTCTCAGATCGGAAAGCGTGATCGATATTTCATCAGCCTGAAAACAAAGACAAATCAAGTACGAGGTGGAAATACTGTATAGCCGCCATGTTCACTCCATTTCTCTGGGATATCCCTATAGATGACTCTTGCAATGCTTTGCAATATCCTCACCATATAGTTCCTTTCTCTTGTTTCTCCCCGAAATTGATAACAGCAGGAAGCAAAGTAGAATTTTCGCTCCTGCTTGGTCAAGATGCAGCAATACCTCGCCCACATTTTAAAATAGAAATTAAACCGAAAAGACCGCAATGACGAAAAAAAAAAGACCCATGTTACATTCGTTCGTTACAGAAACACATGCCACTGGTCCCCCATCCCCCCTCCATCGCCCACCCCCTGATTTACTTATATTGCTATACAATGTTCCTGATTCGCATTGAATAATTATTTATTACACCACAACGTTCCTCAAGCAACGGGAAGTGCTCGCCAATATGGTAGTGGAGCCGCTCCTTATACGACCATTGTGAGATTGTAGCTAGTGATAATAAAAATACGACCTTGAGAAAGTAGGCGACATTGCGAATAAGGCTACTGACGTGTTTAGCAGCCTTAATAAGAACGAAGCTCTTGAAAGCCCGAAGTAAAACATTGCGTGCACCCCCCACCAACACATACAAAAAAAATACTCTCCGCACCGTTGCTTATTAGCCATGCCCACTGACCAAGGAAGATTTTAAAAAAATGCTAGAGTGGAAATGGTTTCCTAAGAGTGAAGCCGTACCTCTAGGAAGATGGCGGCTGCAGCATCCATCTTACTATGGACATGATAAAGTATCACCATTCAGCGATTAAGATCGGATCATTTCCCTCGCAAGCCGAACAAGTTTACTATGAAAATTTTTTGGATTAAATAGTGGTCCAAGTGCGTCTTAGAGTAACTAATTTTCCTTGGTAAGCCTCTAATTGGAGGCGAAGTTTTTTTGAGATGCAGTCACCCATACTTGTTTCTGTGTGGTATTTTGTCGGGAACAGCTATCTTTTAAGATAGAACTAACGTAGCATTTACACTAATATATCAAAGGCACTTGATCTCTAAGTGGACACTATCAGAAAAATGCATGTCTCTGCCATCTTGGCAGTGGCAAAAACTGACTTCACTTCTGCTGGCAAGGCATTGCGAAAGCTTCCACTCCAGCATCGTTTTTTTCCTCCTTGCCACTGACGGAGACAGTCCGCACAGCCGTCGCGCCACGCCGCGTTTTCCGGCGTGGCGCGAACAGATTACGAGCAACGAAAGGCGCACGCTTCAACCGTGGGTGCCACAGCCATCTTTGCACGTTAGTTATAGCGCTGGTGTGTGGACATTGATGCATGGTCTGTGACAGACTGTGGTTGGATTGACCGTCTACGCCAAGAAAAAAACCTAGCATACCAGCCATCAAGGCCATGTTAAGCCCGCAAGATCTACCACTTGCACTGCTTTTAGGCTTTACAAAGTGAAAACCTCTCTCTCTCTTTTTTTTACGGAGAAAGCTGTTATGACATGAGAACAAGGGTCGCAAAATCACAAGAGTGGGCCGTAGTTGTGCACAGCCACCGTCGGTGTCCGTAACCACAATCGCACGAGATATAAAAAATAAACTCACAAAATAAAAACACTCATGACTCAACAGGATTCGAACCTGGGTCCTCTGCGTGCCAGCCGAGTATTCTACCGCGGAATCACGCTGGTTCTTGACACTCCGTTGCGAATTCTCCTTAGGCAGGCTTGATTTCGGGAGTGGAATCCCATTATAGTATTAGTAATAAAACGTTTTAGAACATCAAAGGAACAGCCAGGCGTCACGCTAGGCGATTTGCGTAAAGAGTGGGGTCCTCCAGTGCTACAACTCATTACAAAAGCTTGTTCTTGTTCACCTATGAACTTTGGTGCATACCCACTTCAGGCATAGTTCTTTATCGTTGTCAGCCACTGCATAAAAAAATTTGCCCAAAATTCTTTGCAAGTGTGTTGCGAACACCACGCTTCCCCGAATAATCATGAAGGATAGCACAGTGAATGCCGGCCTACTACACATCTTGTGACTGCTTATGCCGTAATTGGGAAGTAAAAACAGCGGAAAAATATAGACAAGGACAGAGGAAGAGTCGACACCGGGCTGAACTCGCAACTGCGTACCGTGCTAGTGTGCTCGTATACCAGTTACCCAAGGAGTGTTCAGAAACAGGCTCTGAAATGCCACTCTTCCAGCTTTCGCTGTGACTGTTCTGCGTGTTCCGGGCTGGCATCACGGTTTTTTTGCAATGCATCTCATGAACTTGCGACCACGTTTATAAATGGGACGTGTAAGAAAGGATGAAAGCACGTGCAATTGCGAAAGCTCTTTAAACAATCTTAATAAAAAAAACTTCACCACACGGGTTTGCATATACGTAAGTTTCTGCCTGCCATTAGGACGCGGGAGACAAACGTCAATGGCGCGATTCGAAAAATTTGACACCACTTCTGGCACGCGTTACGCTCGTCCTTCGTATCTTTGAGCTAGGGTTGGGCTGCGATCGATAAACACTGTGGGCCATTTTTGATTCGCACTCGCCCGTGCGCGACAAACAAGGACAAGCTATCGGCAATGCTTGACTACGCGTGTTCTTGCGCCAGCATACATTTTTGTTTTCGTCAGTTGCGAAACCAACGCACTAAAAGAAGTATGCCCCGCGGGGCGCTTTCTATGTGCCTAAGTTGACTCGTCAACTTTATCTGTCGAGGCCATTGACGTTGGAAGGTCTGGCCGCCGCGTATGAATGAACAGTCTGGCAAGGACGGGGCGTCCCCTTGAGAGGACATAGAGAAGGAAGTCATTTTCTAAATGCGCTTCCACTAAATTGAAGATGGCCCCGCTGTCGAACCATGACTCAGGGCAGCATCAGTGACAACTGGCACGTCGGAGAATTCCAGGGCCAAAAAGGCTGAATTAGCCTTCCATTTCGCCTGGATTACCGCATATTAAAAAAAACATTGATAAAGGGAAGACAATGGCGGCAATAATCCCAGTGTTTTAGGTTATAAATATAATGAACAAAAATTTCAACGAAAGGTTCATGATCAAGAGAATATGATCTAGATACACAGACCAAGAACGGTAATATAACTATGTTTCGTATCACATTTTAGTGTATGAATCTGTGATACCTGCTGCGTACCAACTGGCACAATTCATTGCTATCACAAAGGGCATAAAATGCTTGAACGCACAGAAAAACGGTCAACTCCGTAGCTTTCTCAAGAGTATCTTTAACACGTGTGGTGTTTGCGAAAAACTTCATGTTGTTCTGCGTTGTTTTACAAAACGTGATTGAAAAAGGGGGCATTATTTGTGTGTATTTACGCGCCGAGAGCGGTTACTGGGAAAGAAGTATAGCTCCCATTCATCGATCTCCGCAGCAGAGAGGGCATCCGCATAGGACAGAAACCGCCGGCTCAGACGTGGTGGTCGCTTAAATGAAGCGGCCCACTTCAAAAAGGAGGAAACAAAAGAATAAAAATGACAGAAGAAAAACGCAAGCGCGCGGTTAACCGCCGGCCCCGACCCCAAAACCGGAGCTCGCGGTCGAACTTCAGCTCCGTAGAGCTATAGCAGCCCTCGTCACAACGGCCTTAGCTCTGATGGACGCACTGAAGGGCTGAGAGAGAAACTCTAGTTGCAAGAGGCGAATCATTTTTTGGATATCTCTATATGCCCCTTTGAGCATGCGTTTTGAGACTTTTTTCAAGTGTCAGCGAATATCTTGCCACTAACACTACAACAGTTCGTTGCGGCGCACTCTGTTAAAACAAATAATTAGAAGTTTGCTGACTCCCCTCAATCCCCAGTCGTACACAACGCAAGTTCTTTCACTACTTGTCGGGTGACTATATTCTGAATCACTTATAATTGGGAAGACATTAAGATATGGTGATGCTAAGTTCGAGGGTGCGGGCTATATCCATAGCCATGGTGGTCACATTTTGGTAGGGCCGAAATGCCAAAAGCATTTATGTGCTTAGATTAGAGGTGCATGTTAAACCACCTCAGATGGTATAAATTATTCTCAATTACCACACCACGGCGTGCCTCACAATCATATTGCGGTTTCGACACGTAACCACCAGAAATTATTAGTACTTGAGAAACAGAAATGAAGATATATCATATGCGACTTGAGTTTTATGTCTTTTCTATCCCGAATTCACCCACTGAAGGACTAACGCAATACTTCCGGGTCGTGCATGCAAAATCTAATTGCATGCGAACACGTCACTCACCCGTGATCGGAGCACCTAAAAAACATATGGCGCTCCTCACAAATTCTCAGATAACGAGGATGCTGCAGATATTCAGGAGATCCAAATGAACAGATATACGAACCTATCGAGGCTGCATAATATCTATCCTACAAAGTGCCAGGACGTCTGTCCATGGTGGGGTGGCAGGCGAACGCTCTTTTATATCTCACGGGGGTGTGAACTTAAACAAGCAAATTTAGACAAATTTCTAAACCATAGGCTAGACTTCAAAATGGTGCAGTGGGAAGCTCATCTCGCCAGCTCGGGCCCGGACATGCCATTCGCGATCATAGATCAAGTACGCCGGTCGGTGAAAGCCAGTGGAGCTCTGCAGACCTAGGGCATCACCCAGTTAGCTTGTGAATTCCTCCATCACGTAACTATGACACGTCGCAGAGATGTATACATTGCGTACGACTATCTAGAAGAATCAATAGCTCGAGTCTCAAAGCTCCCAATGAATCTCGCTACTTACTTAACGAAGGTACACGATGACAGTCCTGATGCTTCGGGACACCATGTGACGTGTTTATTGTAGATTTCCTGACCAGTATTCGTCACTGGTGAGTTTTCGGGTGGCTTTCAAGTTATGACTGGTTGTCAGTCAATTTAAGGTATGAGGCCAAGTAGAAAAGGCGAATTTTTTAAAATGCCTCTTCCCAGTTTTATGCCCAATTTATTGCCATTCATTTTTCTCCATAAACCTTCGGTCTACGCGGTATCTTTCGTAAGATATAAACAAAAATGTTCGACCACCTATCACCCACGAAACCAAAACAGAAATTGCCATTTTCGAGTCAATCAGTATAACTTGGTATGTAGTATTTTGTCGCCTATTTAGCACTCGTATAAAGAGCGAACATGTATGAGTGCTTTAAAAGTGCTGTCAACACATACATTTTAGTGATGAAAGTCGATCTTTTCACCCGGCGAGCGCGTAACGTAACATGTGTTCTTCGCGCTCAAGGACACTTATGTGAGCCTGTAAACTGTCATCTTTCCTTTATTTACGATATGCGTCATTTCAATAATGGTCACAGAAGCACATTTGTTATTATTTTGATTGCAATTATATGGACACTCTCGGCTCGATTTTGCCGCCGGCGTCAGCGTCGAGGTCACCGTCACTCGCCGTATATGTACACGTATCTATATATATCGAAACGCAAGAATAAAACAATCCAGAAAAAGACTCCGGCGCACGGTATCGAACGTGGGACCTCTGTACCGTGAGTGCGAAGCGTTAAACACCGAGCCACCGAGGAGCACGTCCTTGAATGGTCAAACTGCAAGCTATTTGTATCTACCACTTACCGCTGGTGACGGGCATCTCGGAGGGATGACTATCGCATTTTCAACATTACCAGCAAGATGGCGCAATGAGCACGCGTCGCCACATCGACACCACACAGTGGCCTGCGCTCTCATCTCCCACGGGTACTTTGCCCCGTGAAGAGGAGGAAGGTGGACGCTCACTCGCGCACCCTTATTTCGGGGGGGGGGGGGGGGGATCGTACGTTTTGGCTGGCTTTGGACGTTCACCAGAACAATTCTGTTGTAGCTACCGGGTGCACAAAGGTCACTGCAATCGGTGCACAGTCTCCGTTTGCGAAAAGGGCGCGCTCTTCAAACAGTGCGAAGTAACAACTGAAACGCTTATACGCGTTCATATGTTCCGGTGAGTACGTTTTTTGCGTCATTTGTGCATCATTTGTGCGTGAGAAACGCGGCGCACCTTGCCATTCTGCGCATGACTTGCCTTGCTTTCTGCGCATGAACGCGATAGCAATTTGGGATTGACACTCACCCCCACACTAGAAAATCGTTCCTCACAAACCATCAGCACTGTAGCGTGAGAGGAACTCGTCTTGTCACTGTTGCTGAAACATGCTCCAAAAATACACTATCCGCTAGAAAAGAGGTACACAATAGTAAGATCCATGATGAAACTGGTCACTCTTATTGAGAATTTTAGCCCTCTCGATAATCTGGGGTAAGCACTGCACATATTTCAAATCTGGTTTGATGATTTTTCCAGAACATTTCTGACCATGACTTGTTTTCGTGCGTGAGAAGTCTTAGCTCTTTTACCAATTAGCATTTTTATTAAATCTTGGCACACTTTCTCATCACACTATTCGGCGTGCACTGAACCTCAATGAGCAAAATCGTGCCACAAGATTTAATATGGCTATACGAAGGTGCCCTAATGTTAGTGCATACGTTTTGTTTTCTTTATCAGATCTCACTTGTTTTGGTTCATTGCATGGGCCGAAGCTTATATATTAGCCTGTAAAAAAATGAAAGTTTTTGAACAAGCGGAACTTGAGTGACGAGTGTTCGCATAAGGCATACATTTAATGAAATTTGGAAATATAAGAAATTAACATAAAATATGACTTGATTTAAAACGCTCATATGTGCCTGAAAACATGTGCTTTAGATTGAAGACTAATATTTTCTATTGATTACTGCTTTAAAAAAAGAATTCCGTCACTTGGTCTTATATCTCATGATCGTAGTAGTAAAAGGCTTCGTGTGCCACGTTTTTTTTTAAATATACAAAGAAAACAGAAATGCATGCCACGGAATAATCGAAAGAAAAACGAGCATGCTGTGTTTCCGCAATAACGATTGTTGTGATCTCGCAACAACGTCTTCAAACCAACCCGCCAAGCATGATCCTTTGCCTCGCTCATTACCAGAGTAAGGCAGATGTTTGCAACAACAGCGGCGGCCACCGAAGAGTTACGAGCAAGCCTTGCAGTTTACAATCGGGCGCATGGTACACAGACGTCAGACATAATCCGGTACGGTTCAGAAAACGCTTAGCTAACCATTCGGCGGATTGTGAGTTACTCTTTTAGCTGGCAGCGTATGCAGATGAGGCACGCCAGTGAAAAAATAAAATAAAAGTTAAATTACAGTCACATCATACTTGCGCTTGCGCAAATAGAAAACGACGCGTGCGTGCATTTTTGCGGGTAAGCTGCAACGGCACCGACCGGTAGTTATTATAAGAAAAAAAAGATAAGCGGGGGTTAGAGGGAGACACAGAAGGAAAAAAAAAGATTTCTTTGCGGTTGCTAATATGAGAAAAATGAAGAAAAGCAAGTGGTATGTGTTTAAACGTATTGGAGAGTGCCGCAAATAAACTAACGTCAGCATGCTGATGCAATAGTTTGTGCATGCGCTGCTTGCAGTGGACGCTTTATGGTTCTCTGCCGATAGCTATTGTTCGAGTCAAAATATGATACAAGCAGGGCACTCTTCTTTCTCGTGTGATGTTTCTTATTTTCACTCAAATGGCGCCCACATATCTGCTTCCCGAAGCTTCCGAATCAAGGTGAAGCGAAGAAATTACAAAGAAAAGGTGAAAGACAAGGGCTCGGCGGCACCGACGCGCAAAATGAAATGAGGTAGGCTCCTGAACGTATAGTCGGGCAGCGGCCGCCGAGGTTCGCTGAAAACAGCATCATTAAGATAAGACCAGAATAATGGCATTTTCGCGGTGCGTCCGGTCGTTCGTGATTTATCCGTGAATTCTTAGACGGCCGCCAGGCTACTTTCCCTTCACAATAGCGAGCATATGTCATGTCGACTCGAACCCTCGAACCGCGCACCGATCCCCGAGCGTATAAACCTCGGGCCGTGGGGGACCGTTCCGCTCGGTCTGGCACTGAGCGGAGCTAGACGAGATTGCTATTGCGCAAGGGTAGCTGTCGCTGATAGGGTGCATCGGGTTACGGTAATTCATAACACTGCCGTGCGTTCGATTAGGGACCTGCGTGCATATTGTGCTCGCGTATGGTATAAGCCTGCCACGTGGTCCCACGCTCGTTTTCATCGCGGTGCCCATGCTGTACTAGCGAGAACATAGGTGTCGTGTGAGAGAGGGCATGGCTTTCAATCTTTTTGTGAATAGGAACTATTGAATGGGTTTTACGGCTGGAATAATAATTATTATTATTGGAGTTCAACAGGCCAAAACCAGCATATGATTATCAGAGACGCTGTAGTGAAGGTCTCCGGAAATTTCGACCACCGGAGGTTTTTTCAACGTGCACCTAAATTCAACTACACAGGCTTCGAACATTTCAGCCTCCATCAAAAGTGCGGCCGTCGCGGCTGGGATTCGAACCCGCGACCTGCGGGTCAGCAGTCGAGTAATTTAGCCACTAGACCAGCAGCTGGAAGAAGTATCACTGTAAAGCATATGATTAATTTGCTATGGTACGCGCAGGGTTACTCATTTTACAGCGTACGAAAACTGCAGTAGGATACGAATGTCAGCAAACTCCGTCCTCACGGCATGCCACCGCTGCGACCTGGAGTCAAGCCGTTCTCTAGAAGTCTACACGAGTGGTACTCATCTGGTCTGCTTCGAGTGCTATGCGTGTCGTCGCTTGCAGGATATGAGAAATTAGCAGATTATCAGTTGTCATGCATTAGCTTTGGCTGCTGAAAATTGAAAATGCAACAGAGTTGGCGGGAAGGAACACTTCAGCATGATGGTCAATTTCATTTCTTAATTACTCTTCCACTTGGTGCTCTTCTAACTCTACTCTGTCGTGTATAAACAGGTGACAAGTATTGATAAAGTTTATGTTTGCCCCTATAGACGTCACTACAAGAAGGGGAAGCGGATAGTGTGGGCAACGATATAGGTTACATACCCCAGCAGCCCAATTTAGTTAGTCACTGCAGTTACAGTTCAATATGTATGACGATGCTGGATTGAACTCTGCACAAACAGATATCAACCCTACCAATTTTGAGCAATATTATAATGTATACGTCACTCTGAAGGTCTCAAGTAGACCAGTTCTTTTTTTTGTATTCCTGCCATTGCTATTACGATTCCGCGCCACCTTTCTCAGTACTTACTGAAAGCGTGCTTATTTCACTGCTATTCAAGCTTCGCAATGTCCCATAGCGTCGAACAAAACTTTGGAGTTCAGTAGGCAGCTCGAAAAATGCGTATATAACGCTTATCACTTTTATCCTGATAATGATTACCGCTGACCGCTCGGCCAAAACTTTATATTCAGCTTCAGATTTCACTAAACCACCACCTTGCATCTTGCAAAAAAAGTGTTTTATGTGAAATTTTCATTGCAGTCGGGTCGCTTTTAGCAAAGAATCAGCAGCCTGGCGAACTCCACAAGCCTTATTGCGACAGTTGGTACAAAAGCGAAAGGGCTCTGAAGATGTTTGTTTCTTTTTTTCTTTTGGCTACTTTGCTGCTTAAAATTACCACAATATTTATTCGTGATTTGTTGGGAGTTCAGGGTTTGCTTCTTTGTTACTTTGTACTTGAATTATTAACTGAGCTGCGTTCGAGTAAACCTTTGCGTACGTTGGCTTGAGTAATAAGAGACAAAACTTTATTTTTTAGCAGCGTCAGCATGCGTTCGGCGAAGCAGTCACCATTTTAGTTTCACATGCCAGCGCATTTGGCTCATGCGATAAACCAAGACCGAATATAAATGGTCAGTGTGTCGCTTTTATTTACGTACATTCCTTGCTCATTCGGATTTCATTGGACTATACCACCAGCGCACGGTGTAATAAGAAGGGCGCTGGGCGAATCGATGGCTTCAAATTAGCAACGATTCTGGCACCTCCTTAACGAGACTCGGCTGAAACACCAAGGCGCGCCTGCCTGCTGCGAGTTGGCTCTTCGTACACGTCATGCTGTCCATGACAGTGTGTGAGCAAATGAGCATCAAATATCAACATTCGTGTGCAACGAAGGCTGGTATCACTCAAGGCTGGAGCACTTACTGTCTATAGATGATTTCCCCGTGAGCGGAATCACCATCTCAAAGCGGTGCGTGCTCTTTTCGCTCTCTTGTTCATCATCGTCACTCTCGTTGATTTTTGCGTAGCGGGACATAGACAGTTACAGTATACCGGGCTTACCGGGTTACCGGGCGTACCGTGATACTGGCATCGAAGTGCGCATGCGCAGATACGTACGTTACCCGTACCGCTTACCGTATATACGCGCGGTATTTTTCAGATTTAAGGTTTCAGATTTAAGGATAACCACGTTAACGTTATCCCGCTAAACTATGAGACGCTATGCACAAACGGTAACGTCATTCCTTTGACCTCCACTATCACGTTAACCGTAAACTATAACTGTCTAATGTACCATTAGAGTTTATCGGAATACCGGTAGTGAAATGCGCATACGCATGTACGCTAAACGACCCGTAGTTTTCTCCGCTCGCGCGCTAGTTTTGAGATTTATTTAATACTGCCTAAAATTTTAGGTCCCGAAACCTCGATTCATTTATGGGAGACAACGCAGTGGGAGGGGATCCGGGAATTCGGACTGCGGGGCTCTTTTAACATGCACCAACATGGCGTCTCTAGCATTCCGCTAGCTTCCACTAGAATGACACCGCCACGGCCGGGAATGAAACCGTGACCGTCGGGTTGGCAGCCGGGCGCCATAGCCACTGATCCACCTTGTCCGACAGTTTTCAGATTTAGCATTTTCATTTGTGCGTGTTAACTTAGTGCACGTATATGACACGGTAAGATTCTCGCTTCGAACTCGATTTAGCATTGATGCGCGCGGATCCACTTCTTTCGTAGCAAACGACTGTTTAAAATGGCTTCGCTTGCCTTGAGGCAGCTTCGGCGACCATGTATTACGCATACATTTGTGTTGTTTTTGTTTGACACCCGCTATCTATTTAGAATGTTCCTATGCCTAAACTGGGAGATCGGTGTAAAGAAATCTGCCACATGAAAGATATTTGCTTATGGTGCGTAGCAAAAAGCTCCAGGCCTGCGTGGTATATAGGCGCAGCACAGTCACAGCGAAAGCTAGAAGAGCGGCCTTTCGGAGCCTTTCAAAACACTTATTGCGTAACTACTGCAGGCACACTTGCTTGGTACCCACTAGGGCATTAATAATAAAATTTTTTGTGTAGTAGGCCGGCATTCGCTATATGCTATTTTTCGTCATTACTCTGAGAAGCGTCGTATCCCCTAAACACTTGCGAGGAATTTAGCGCCAATTGTTCATGCAGTGTCTGACGACGATGAGGAATTATGACTGAAGTGGGTACGCGCCACAGTTAATAGGGGAAGAAAAAAAAAGCTTTTTTTTATTGGGTTGGAGCATTGGACGACCCACTCGTTACGCTATTCGCATTGTGCAACGATTGTTTGTTCTTTCGCTGTTTTAAAACGCCTTATAAGTCATATTAACGCGATTGCTTTCCCGGCATCAAGCCTGCCTAAGACAAGCTTGCCAATAAGTACTAAGCAACGGCGTGGATCAGTGGTGGAATACTGGGCTGACACCCAGCGGACCCGGATTCGAGCCCCTCTGTAGCATTAGTGCTAGGTTATTCTTTTATTTTCTCATTTCACGCGATGTGGTTACGGACACTGGCGGCGGCGGCGGACAACTGCGTTTACCCGAGTTGTGATCTCATAACAGCTTTCGCTGTATTAATCATTTCATTTTATTGTTACTACAAAAAGAAGTAATACTGCTGCTTGCGGAGATATTGGTGGGCATTCTCACTTCTTTTTTAATTGTTGGTGCCACCGCCAACGCTTGGGCACGTATACGTTATTCCACTAAACTAAACGTGCTGTCTGTAACGAACGTTTACTGCACGTTAACCCTATTCGCTTAACCCCCGCTATCACGCTACGCTAAGCTATAACTGTCTAATAACCTGATGGGCCAGCGAACGAGTACAGAGAGACAGCAAGAAAGAAAATAATATAGAACAAAACCTAGAAAGAAAAAAAAATTCTAGATGAGAAAAAGTTCGAACGCAGGCCTTCGTGATTCTGCGGCTAGCGTTGTAACCACTCGGCTATCCAGGCGCCCAAGCGGAGCACAACGTAGCCTTGTATAGTAAAGTATAGCAAGAAGATGAGAAAGGGATGTGAAGTGGAGAAGTACATATGTGAAAGTGAAGAGGAGGAAAGAGAGTAAAGAATAGCATAGAAAGAATGAGACCGACAGCGAAAGAGATCTAAATGCAGAAAAAATCACAAAAAAAAAAAGATTCTAGGAGAAGGAGACAGAGAAAAAAGAATCAAATGTGAAAGAGAGAGAGAAACAGAAAAGGACGGAATAGAATAAAGTGTGGGTGAGGGACAAAAAAGGAGGACGGGAAAGGTTATAAAGCACATCACAGACAGAATGAGCATGACGAAAAAAGATAGATAGAAAAGGAGGAAAATTTGTAGAAAGAAACAAAAAAAAAAGCCAGTAATGTCAGAAAGTGAAAAAAAAAAGAGTAAAAAGGAATAGAACAGTAAAAAAAGCTGCCCACATTCGCACTTTTTTTTTAGGGGCAGACCTCCTTAGAGTTGAGGCTTAATCCGTTGCTGGTGCTGCCATTCGCCGCAGCCGAACACATGCAGTTACCCTCTATACGCCTTGACGATTACTATGACGATGATGATCACGGACAACAACTGACTTCTGCGGTATATCACGTCTCGATATGCTCTGCTACACCTTTTGTTTGACTGGAAACAACCAAAAAGCACCACGGCATCGTCTCCTATATACCTTGTATTTGCCAACTTTAGGCTATGGATGCGATACCACAACGCAGTAATAGTGAACGCACGAAAAAAAAAAACTCGCAACTAAACGCTACATACCACTTTAAACAATAAACAGTGTATACAACCGTACACCGCTTTGTCCATCTTTTGCATGCTGAGTGGTCAATGCCACGGTTGATTTACGGTAACAGCGAATGGTCCTACTGCTTCGTCCATTCATTATTATTCACTTCGTGGATGTGCCGTAATATTTTCCCGCAGTTGATTAGTTATTGCTTGGCACAAAAATAATGTACGTGGTTTTATGTTTAACCCGCATAAATATAATCGATTTGGCTCCCTGAATGCTTGCCGCTCGTATTCGAACACTGTTTTCCAATAAGCCACTAGTTACACTATAACATCTCGACATTCCATTCTACTTGCTCTTTCTACCTGAAATGGCGCATGCTAGCAAACATTATAGATTTTTTTTAAATATTTGTCTTCCTCATTCCAAAGCGTTCTTCAAACCACTGTAACGTGCGTTTTATTGGTGATATTGCAGAATATTATACTTCTTTTTTGTTTTTTCTTCTTCTAGCGCGAAGCTTCGGTTCTTGAAGTTTGAAGAGCGCAAACAGCCCTGCATATACCTGCCTCTACACGGAAGCGATAGTCATTGAACGTAGCCATCAAGCAACTTCCGAATAGCGCCTGATTGATTGATATGTGGAGTGTAACGTTCCAAAACCACCATATGATTATGAGAGACGCCGCAGTGGAGGCCTCCGGAAATTTCGACCACCTAGGGTTCTTGAACGTGCACCTAAATCTGAGCACATGGGCCTTCAGCATTTTCGCCTCCATCGAAAACGCAGCCGCCGCAGCCGGGATTCGATCCCGCGACCTGCCGGTCAGCAGCCGCTTTCACTAGACCACCACGGTGCGGCTCCGAATAGCGTCTGTATAGCACACCCTATAGCTGGCCACTCGGAAGTGATAGCGCTGCCGAGTAGCTGGCTAAAAAGGCTGTGTTGCATTCGCTGAGTCACGGTTTGACATGTTTGACATCTGCCGAGTCTCGAAACTTCGAATGCGAAGTACCTGCAGCAAAATTCCATTCAGCTATTTGGAGTATAGGCGGCATCAGCTGGATCACTCTCTTGGCTTCACGAGTGGTTGTTTTTTTTTTATGTGAAGTTTGAAATCTTGTGTACTTTGAAAACTTGCAGCCGACCATTTTAAAGAGCGTTATGAAACAAAGAGTGCACTGCAGGCACTTTCATAGCGCGCCTTTACAAAGAATGGCGTCGCTTGCCAGAAGACATGGCAACGCATCCGACTTTTTTTTTATCAATCAATCAATCAGTTTATTATCATGTCATAAAAGGATGTTACAGGGAGTAAAATATACGGAAGAGGGTCCCAAAGTACAAGACTGCAACGGGACCCTCGCGTGCACACTTGCCCATCAAGTGCGCACTTGGCAAACTTTCAAACCAACTTGGACTGCCTGCGGAGACTAATGAACGTGAGAAAACTCTATGAACCTCCCAAGATCATTAAGGAGCGTACGTGCTGTGATGGTAGCTTCACAAAGAGAAACAGATGCAGCGTGTGTGGCCACGCGCTTTGCACCAAGCGAGCCAGCCGGCATCCCCGCGGATAGAGCAGCGGTCCCTTTTCGGCGGTCAGCAGCGGGTATCGGCCCTGTCCCGCGGCCCGAACCGCGCTCCCTGAACTTGATCTGCAGCCGTCGGAGTAAATTGGATCAGCGTAAAGCTGACGGCGGTCGACGCGGTCCAAGCCGGTGGCGGCACGTGACCGGCCAACGCACTGCACTAACCCTCCTCCCCATCGCCGTGCGTGCGACGACGACGAAACACAAACGGTCGGGCCAATTCGATTACGGGCTCGGGGTTCGACCGACCGCTGCAGCGGTGCGTGGAGCGGTGCGTTGACTACGGGTTGGCATGGCGAAGAAGTGTGTAACGTTGTCTAAGCGCCGACGGATTGCGCCCGGCTATACGGGACTCGATCTCACCAGAGTCTTCGTGAGCGGCGTGCAGCCTGCATCATCTTCCTGCGGCGCATGGCTTCGTCGCGCTGTACGCAGGTGCACCCCGGACTTGTGAATTTGTGTTTGCCCGCAATATTCATCACTATACGTTGAATTTCTTATATTCTATTATCTATAGAAAGCATCGGGATCCTCACTCTGTTTCTTAAAACATTCTTTAAGCGCAAGAAGTCGATGCATTCCATGCGAAATTTGTCTTCCTGTTTAATGCTATAAAGGAAGAGCAGAGAGAACCACCTCTTACTTGCACGTCCTGTTTTTTTTATTTCTTATTGTATTAGGCAGAAAAACAGCTGTTTCCACAAACATGTTCACATGCACGTGCGTTAGCTGAATTGAGTAAATGGGCTCCTTTTTTCCTCAGTAGAACAGAATAGTCTGCACATTTTCAACTGCTTACATAGCACCTACGCAAAACACATGCTAAGAATTCAAAGCGCACAAAATTACGACGAAATATGCCGGAACCGAGAAGCAACTTGTAAATTCGAACGTTGCTTTTTCATTTTTTATGAAAATGAAGTCAATATTATAAAGTATATGTCTATAAGTATATATGACAACACGCAGGCAAACATCAAACGTGTCGAATACCCAAATGCTTGACATAACGTATCGAGGCTAGCGGTGTTTCATATCTCCGTATAGAGCGCCTTGAAAATGAGGCTATCTGTACTTTCTTTCAAGATGTTATGTGGGGTGTGCAAATGTCGATGGTCAGCAAATATACTTAAATGTCCTTGTCGGACAAAGCATGCGCAAGTATTGCCAGGAGAAAGTTTATGTTTTGCTAAATGCATAGTTCATAAATTTTAGGTTTGTACATTTAGAGGGTTCACCACGCAGGATAATAGTTACACCCTTCGCCAAATTTTGTATTTTTAGGTGAGAATGTGTGCACAACAGGGGACTGCAGAGCGCTTCTGGTATTGTACTCAAGCTGAAAACAGATTGCAGCGGGTGGCGATTTGTGTTGCCCCTCAGAGCAGCGGCTGATCATCTCCGAGGTGCCCCTTTGCGCTGTCCGCGTCGGAATCGATATTAAACTGAACCGGGTTTGGAATTTCGGTTCAGTTAAAAAAATCATGACACGAATAAATAATATTAGGAGAGGTAATATTCAGGTTTCCTGGGTAAATGTGAAAAGTAATTGCAGCCATTTGGAAAGCTTTGGCTAGTGATAGTCTTCAAGCATAATCAGCACCCCAAAAGATGAGTTGCTTTCAAAGCAAAAAAAAAACGGAAATGAGATAACCAGGGCGGCAGCTGCTGTCAGAGCAGATTAGCAGCACCAGCTCTCGATTTGCTTATAACAGGATGATGCAACTTTAGAGCGACTTAGATTTCATTGCCTCACATGGCACCACGGATCCCCATGCGCATAATGCGATAAATAATTTCGCCAAGAGCGGTATAAAGAAACGCGAGTGACCAACAAGTTTGATTCTGCGCAATTCCAATGTTTCCAGAGTCTTCGCAGTAATGGCAAGTTTTTCTTTAGTTAAAAAAAATGTTCCAAATATCAGGTCTATCTTCTTTTGGTTTTTACAATATTTCTGAAATATTCGAAAGAAAAAAAAATTAATCAACATTGACATTAGCATATCTCGCCATTGTTGACACCATCACGAACAACTTCACTTTACATTTATCCTTGTAAAAAACCAACTCGAGACAAATTATGCCTTCTTCCCTGCCATACGTTGTCATACTGGTCGAGCTTTTGGAATGTATATCAGCCTTTTTTTGCCGTCGTTTTCGCTTATATATACCCACAGCGTGTAAGGAAGACGCTTGGAATTAACTCTGAACTCTAGAAAACTTAGCGCATCAGTGCCTCCTCCCTTCTTTCATAGCCGCACTTCTCCAGACTCGCGTAAAGCAGCACAGCTACAGCAGGTGTACTACTTTAGCATCTACGTGCAAGCAAGGAACCTCCGGCGCCACCACCATCAACGTGCGTAAACACAGGGCCTATTCGCGACACGCTCGCACACACACTAGCCGCCGAGTCGCACGGGCTCCTTGCGCAACGCCTACGTGCGCCGCTGCATGATTCAGTAGACCAGTCCGGCAAGCACGGAGCGTCGAGGCCCGGCCGAGACTCTCCTGGCGCAGGCCTCCTGCCAGGGCGGAAAAGAGGGGGCGGACATATTCGCCAATTATCCCGGCCCACTCCCGCGCGCACGCACCGCCTCTGAGTGGCCGCGATTTAGGCGGAAACGAAGAGAAAAGGCTCCCCAGGGTCACGCCACTCATGACACGTCTCGGAACGAACGAAAAAAAACCGAGAGCGAAAATCGCGATGTGGGGACAGGCCGCGTCGTCCTCACGGCCTCCTCCTCTCTCGCCGAAATTGCTGCAACAGCCGAGCGAGTCTGGGTTATGCCACGTGTTCGCTCTTTTTTGGCCACAACTCCATCAGCTCGATAAGTTAAGCTCCAACAACGCTGTGGGCCAGCGTGAAAACGCACTGAATGGAACGCACTCGACCGGATGTATTGTTATAATAACTGCTGTCAGCTGCACCATGTGTTTCGCCAACACATCGTGCTTTGCTAATAGAAAGCCTGTTGTAACAGTTCCTGGCTTTCATCATGCATATGCTTCTTTTTTCTTGTTTCTTTCTGCATATTTTCATATTTACCTCTACCTTCGGTGTTCTCCATTGTCAAGCACCAAGGCAGACGCTTTTCTTTCTTTTCATTGAACTCCTTTCCTTGCCTATTCTATGTAATGTTACTACAGGTGTAGCACTGATAATACTAAGAGGGTTCCAAAGCATCAAGTAGATTCATTTTTACGGCAGAAATAGATTACTCATATTAAGAATAATTGTTCGTGTTTAACGTCCCAAAACCACCATATGATTATGAGAGACGCGCCGCAGGGGACAGCTCCGGAAATTCCGACCACCTGGGCTTCTTTAACGTGCACCTTAATCTAGGCACACGGGCTTCAAGCGTTTTCGCCTCCATCTAAAATGCGGCCGCCACCGGTGAGATTCGATCCCACGACCGAAATAGACACCTAAAAGCGGCAGGAAGGAGAACATGGAAGCATGCGGTGAAAAATCCCGAAAACAGGGGTTGTGTGATCGAGCCGGCGTTTCCACAAGTGGACTGCTATTCCTCAAGACTATAAATTTAGGCATACTATAGCTTTGCAGAAGAGAAGTCTACTTCTTGAAGTGTCGGCGCGATCACACAGTTCCCCTGTTTACATATAAATATTTTTTTTTTCAAATAAACATTTAATGTACCTAGCGAACAAACACGCTGCATATTCTTCCATATGCATGTAATTAATGAAATTACCATACAAATTAGATACTTCTCTGCACACACCTATGTCAGTTTAGGACAACGTTTTGCGTGTTCCAAATTTGATGGTTTATTTAAACTTGTATTAAACAAAAAAATGCTTAAAATATTGACCCTTTCAGAGAATGTTTACCACGTTACACCTATAACAATTCGTTTCTAGTTTTCCTCGCCATTGAAAATTAGGAATCTTGAGTAACAGGAGAACGCCCATATGAAAGCGCATGCTCATAACTGGTGCTACTCATAAACGAGCTGATTTTAACCGGTACAGGCCTGGGTTGATGCAAGGGCACTTTCGCATAAGCATGAAAGCAGGCAGGTAGAAGAACGATCGTTTATTTTAGATACAGCTTCAGGCACCAAGAGCCATCGATAAGAAGCCATAACCACTCAGTTGGGAAATCCCTATTCACAGTCGGTCATTCAGATAACAAACTGTTCTATCAAGGGTGTTACAGCTACGTGCAACTGCCCTTTCAATAAAAGGACGAGCCTGAAACTTAGTTTCCACGCCGGATGTTGGTCGAGTTGTTCACTGAATAGGCTATATTTGTTAGCTAAGACCGAAGAACGGTTGGCTTCGGCGTACGCCTACACGCTTTCTTAACGACGGAGCCTTCGGCTGAAAGTGCAACGCAGCGTTTTCACAACGGGAAGCTGCCCACGCACGTCAAATAAAGTTGTATCGGGCTACAGACTGCCACCATTGAAGCTAACTTAATCAAGGAACTTGCATTCTACACGGGAGAAAAAGTTTCTAAAAAAAAAAAAACTGAGGACCCAAGGACAGTGAGACACTGCCGTTTCACGACAAAGAAAGCTGAAGACGTTGCGATATTGTGAATATTGCACAACTACAATTTCTACGTTCATTTCCGTTGCGCCAACACGGGGTAGATAGGCGCAGCCGTTATTCGAGAACAAAGATAACACGTAACTTAGAATGAATTACACACTAGTAATTGTGATCAGCTCTTGCACGGGCTGCTTCATAAGGCGGCGCTAGAACACTTCTCCAAGTAACGCACGAATCAGTTGCCGCATGCAATTTTTCAATCCGTACGAGCGAATTTACCGGAATTCTTCGCATGCTTTAAGCACCTTTTTAACGAGAAAGCGTTCAATAGCTTCTTCTGCAGAAATTCTGGCGTCGACATCGTTAGTTTTGAGAAAAAAAAAACCCATCTTGTTTATTACCGCGAAATTGAGATAGATGCAATTAAAATAACAAAATAATAAAGATCACTGCATGTCAACGAGGTGAACATTGATGAGTGGGTGAGGCAGTGCGATCACTTGGCGTTACCGTGAATCGCCCGTGACAGTGGCCACTCACGGATGTAATATCAAATTTCTATGATAGATGTAGATAAACTCTTTCTGCTCCGAGCGGAGCAATTAAATTCCAATGGCAGATTAGCAGTGTAAATTGTGTGTTCCAATGGCAGATTGAGAACAACCGCAGAGTACAGCTTGCTCCGCTGAAATCGGCCGATTCGGCCGGATGTTCGCGTGACGTATTCGGTACGCCCGCCTTTCACCCTATCACGGACGGATGTTTGGTGTCGCGGGCATCATGGACGACACGTTTCGCGCCCTTTCGCGCCATCTCGTGTCGTCTCGCTTTAGATTTTCGCGCGCCAACTGCTCCCGTCGAAGCATGCGCGTTCCAGCCTCAGATTTAGTGAGAACAATCCGACTCGGATCTACGCGCTCCGCTCGGGATCTGGCCTAGTCTTTGAAATTCGAGATAAAAGAGCGCCAAGCTGGGTACAGTTATATACAATGTTTATTGGCCAAAACTGGCATGTTGCGTGGAGCTGTGAATTTCATTTCGCCTTCATTATTACTGCGTTGTGGTATCAGGTGTAGCTTAAGTTGGCAAAGATGAGGTTCGGGCACGTTACCCTGGTTGTTGTTCGTTGTTTCCAGTCATACAAAATGCATCTTAGAGCATATCAAGGCGTCTACTGCACAAGCCAGTCGTTGTCCGCGATCATCATTGTCATCATCTTCATCGTCATTACTGTAATGTTCATCATCATCACTGTAATCTTCATCGCCATGCCCTATAGCGGGTACATTGAACGTGCGGTGCATGCCTTGATGGCAGAAAGAGAATGTGTAGTTGGGAACGCGCTTGTTCTTCATCGTCATGAGCTGTCATCGTCATCATCATCGGCGGCTACGGCACACAACGACGCCAGAAAACACGAACAAGCCTCAAACTTAAGGAGCTTCGCCCCTAAAATTTCGGGGTATACGTAAGGATCGAACTGGGGCCGTTTGCGTGGCAAACAACAGAGTTGTCCTGTATACAGGCTTGATAATACAACATGTGCTATCGCAGTAATAGTGCGGGGTTTGAGTGTATATTGCTATCAGGCGTCAAGACATATGATTATCATGAGGCCTTCGTGGTTTAGAGCCGGCCACCCAATACAAAAGACATACATTCTACTGCGCGTATTCCGTTAAGAACACATAGTGGCTGCATAGCAAGTTCAAAAACATTTCACGTGCGCTTAAATTATGTGCGAAACATTATTAGCTTTTGGTTTAGAGCGTGCTACCCATTACACAGAATGCAGCCATATGCGAAAGATTACTGATGCAAGCCACTTTCATCTTTATTGATTACATTGTAGTAATCTACAATTAAATCCCAGAGTAGCATCATACAATAAAACGAGTGCACTAAGTGGTTGAAGTACGCACTAGGGATCTAATATCGCTATCGCGTTGAGCTGTTAAAGGCGGAGTTTGAAGTTCCGCCTATCTTTTTTTTTTTGTCCTGACGAGAGCACTGAAAGGTATGCAGGTGGGGGTGACAACGTGTCAAAAAGCTGCTTTAGCACTCGTCACGACTTTGATCGCTTTCACTTCTTTTTGAGCACAAAAATGTCTAATGCCGGGGCCTACCATATGGCTGTAGTGACGTATTTCTGTCACGGATATGACGTCGTAAAATATACACCAACTGAGGAAAAACGAGAAGAAAAAGTTCCATCACTGAGAGTCGAACCTACGATCCCTCACTCTGCGGCGTTACATGATTCGGTCACAAACAACACATCCATCAGAATACTAACGGTGAGCTATTTATATACGCCTTTCACAGCTGGTGGTACTCAGATGCATGCTGGTTCAAGCGTGTTTTGGTTATCGCTAGCGAGATGGCGCGATGGACATGACAGGGGCGCTTCAAGGATCGTCGTCCCGCGCGTCGCTATTCGCTTGTGCCTATCTACTGATAAGGGGTGGTTTCTAAGTTTAGTGCCCTCACCGTCAGTTTGCATTGAAGTTGCAGAAAGCAAGAAGGTCATTCCACTCACTGCAGCGGCGGCTTTCGCGAAAGGAGCTCATTGTTCACACACAACGAAGTTACAATTGTAACAGCCTTGTTAGCCCTCGTCCTGTGTATTCTTGTATACGCTCATTTCGTGCGTCCTCTTTTGTGTTTGAGAAGCGCGTCTAAGTGTCGAGCCGTGATAGCAAGTAGTTGGCAATCGTACTGCGTATGTTCTTTCCGCGCATCTTTTCTGTTTGAGGAGAACATTGCATGTTTCAAGCTGCTTGCGGTTCTTTGCGTAACATTACATAAATGTCTCTATAGCATTCATTGATTCGCTCTGGTTGTGGAACAATACATAATAAACTCTCAGCTAGGTATGTAAAGGCACGTGTCACTTTCATCTTATATCAATTCCTATGACAGAAAAATGAGCCATGTTTTTATTTCAACGCGTTTGAATGCTTTCGGAGTGATCGTGAGCGTGCTCAAAGTTCTCGGAAAGTTGTACGCTCCACTTTGGCTTTTAGAAGGGAAGAAAGTATCGACAGAATAAGCGAAGGATACGAAAGGAAGGTTTTGTTACTGAACACATGCAACTGTATACCATCAATCATTAATAGGAAACAACGTTTAACGGGTTCTGCAGATGCGAAATCAAAAAAACAATGAAGCTAAACAAATAAATACCAGCGAAAGGCCACTAGTCACTCGTCTGATCAATAATTGGCATATCACGAAACCTGTTTCCCTCCAACAATCTGTACGTGTCTGGCCATCCCAACCACTCTGTATCTAGAAGTCTATTAAATATTTACATTCAACACTCTTAATGTCAGCATCCTTGGATCATTTACAATGTTAAATAGCATGCATATTTACTTTGATAAATAGTCAGCTTGCGCAGTGCACGTTCGCATCCTTATATATATAGAAAGCTTTGATGAATAGTTATCACTGCGCGGGTATTGTAAGTGTTACCGGCCCTATATTTTCTGTCCACCACCTGTTTCGCGCTTTGGAACAAAACAGCAACCCTTCGCTGAGGTGCATATCATAAACCGTATAACGACAATGCCGTTCATTTACAAGCAATGTTTTAAAATGAAGCTGATGATATATCCCACAAAGATTTTATGTGTTTACACCTGCCATAGTTCACACAACTTTCCCGAGATATAGTGAATACTAAATTAAGATAAAAAAGGGATCTCTACAAAGTGATAGAGTGAATGTACAAGTATATACATGCAGAAGTACTTCGTGGTTGCGGACGCAGATAATGTGCACACCCAGTGTGTAAACAATGGTTTCAGCCGATTTCGGCGGCCGAAACACTCGCCAGGAGTGAAAAATGGCTTGTCGGTTGTGAATCGCGAATGAATGGAGCACCGCGGCTTTATGTTACGAACGAAACAAAACAGCACCTCACTCTCTCTCGAGGACCTGAAACTATATACCATGTCGCAAGTAGAGTTGGCGCCAATGACAAGTGGCTTAATGCTTACCCTATCAGGTAACTGCTGACATTACAGTAATGAAATGTAACTAGATTATCCTCCACAAGGTTGCGAATAAGGAGTTCTGCACAATACTGACTGCCGCGCTTCGCCGAATTATTAAATCACGAAGCACTCGCACGAGGAGCAAGCAGCTAGGGGACCGTAACATAATGCGAGAATGTTTCGCACTCGCAAATCACACAAGTGTGCCCTCACAAGTGCATTCCTTAAAAAGTGCCCATAAAGTTACCAAGCGTGAAATGGCTCGGCTATGCAGCTTCGATACGAGTATTCGTTGCGTATATCTTGAATATTTTATTCCAAACAGTTTGTAGAGTTACTCAAGAAGATGCGAATAAGCGGCGGTGACATTAAAGAAGATAGGGGGAAAGTTAATAAGCGGAAGCAGACGGCGAAGAAGATAAGCAGGCCCACATATCTGTGTCGGCGTGAACAGAAGGCCACCGAAGCAGCGACACACAAGAGAAGAAGTAGAGTCGCGCGGAATGGTGGTATCCGGCAATTATGAGACAAATTGCCGAGGCAGCCAGGACCGGGCTAATTTGGTTACCACGGCCTCGAGCATGCGAGGCTTCGGAGAGAAGGAGTGCCGCTGGGTGGCACTGAGGGGCGAAAGAGGGAGAAGCTCCGGGTGACCGCCGCAGTGAGTTAGACCTGGGCGGAATCAGACCTCCGCGCGTTGGCTGCTTGTGCTTAGACGCAGCAGGCACGTCGAGCACGGCGCAGGCTGTACAGCTTGCGCACACGAGCATCTGATATGTGTTAGAGCGGCTGCGGCTTTTCTTCGACCTCCTCTTGCGAGCCTATGCACCGCAAGAGGGGCGGAAACGAGAATGAATTGGGTAACCGGGAAACCAGTCGGATCGAACGTGGTTCTCGCAAGTAACACTTCGCAGCTCTCGCGGTTTTCTCTTTAATTGTACCCTACTGGCAATGCGCATAATAGGCTGTACTGCACAGTCTGGACTTATGTCTAATAACCTTGTCAGAGGATGTGTATTATGCTTTAGAAAATGAATATACATAAACAAGATGTTTTAGATTCCGCAGTACATCATCATTATTGCAGGATTCTTTTGTACACCAAATCTACATCATTAGCGAACTAGCAACTTGCATTTCACGAGCGCAAGCTAATTACTTTGTATATATTTACGAACGCATTCCTTGTTATCGAACGGTTAAGTTTTCCCTTTTCTTCGGCACCACGCGGAGATCACACTCTAGTCCACCACCCTCTTCCCTAGTACCTAGGGCTCCCCTGTTGTGTGATCTGCGTATAGAGTGTCTTTTCTGTGTGCATGTCACTTTTTTGCGAAGCGACGCTCGAGCCCGAAAGCTCTTCGTCATCATAAAGATTGATTTTGCTCTCTCAGTACTCCACTGTGTCACCACAAAGGCTTTGTAGACAAAATTCATGTCCACAATAGGGACAAGTAGTCATGCACGAATGTGCAGAAGTTCGACGAAAAGGTTACCCAGTTGATTGATTATCTCCACGATTGAACTGTCCGTGCATTTTCATGTACTAGTCGAGACGGATGCGTAGAGCTCCTCTTTCGCTTTTTTGTTGTTGTTTTTCCTTCCAAGAAAGTGTATATATTATTTTCGCACGAAATGAACACTCACTGTGTTAGCCAGCGCAAAAGTCTGGTCTTTCTTTCTAGTTCCGTTTGCCCGCTCTGTTTCCTATCATGCAGTAACAGGACGCTGTTCCTGCGAGTACAGCCTGTATATAGCTATCGAAAGTGAAACACCTCAGTGAAAGTGGCTAAGCGAATGTAGAAGCACGTAATAAAATTGTTCGCTTCACTTGAAATAAAGAGAATCTATTTTGCACTCTAAGAAAAAGTCAGTCCTTTGACTCTTTTTAGTTATACATGTGACTCGCACATGCGCACCTCTCTTTAGAGAGACACCTTGATTTACTTTAGAAGTCTTAGGACGCACGACTCGCCTAAAGAGGGTTCTCGTGTCTCTCTAAAGAGAGTTATACATGTGCGCGTCACACCTGTAGCTAAAAAGAGTCAAAGTACTTATTTTTTCTTGAATTGTAGTTCTTTCGAAATCACTCGCCACAAATTGAAGATTCGAAACGGAAAGCAATTGCTGGTAACTATACCTATAGATAATCACTACGTGAAGTCACTGCTTGAAAGCAGCGCACGTGCACTCGACCTGTTGCCCCAATTTGCAAACGTCCAGTGAAGCCAAGAAGCATTTGAAGAAGAATTGCTAGAAAATGAAGAGGTTGGGCGCTAAAAGTCACCTTAGTAAATCGCTAAGAGCACGCTTAAAGCCGCACTCTGCGGAGGATGAAGGAAAGGAGTCATTCTAAGAGACGCTGGCTGATAACATACGCACACAGGGAGCACGAGAACCGCACAGACACAACAAAATCATCTGTGGATGCAACTAAAACCCTTAGATGCGTATACAGAGTTCACGCGGGGTGTTGGAAAACGGCGACTGCTGAAGGGGAGGGCACGGACCTTGAGCCGGGTGCCCGGTCAAGCGTGCACAGATCATTAATGCAGCGACCGGACGGTTCGATGAGCGGCCGCAACCGCCACACCACCGATGTTCATTATTCCGAGAGATTAATTTCTCGAGTGAGCTGGCCGGCCCCGTGGGACGAAAATGCAGGCACAACTTACTCCCCCGCCAAAAGAAAACAAAACACAAAGGAGCGATCAGTCATCGCCTTACGCGTCGACGCTCGGCCGCAATTCTTGCAGTCATGGATAGGCCGGCGACCGTCCCACTCAGCTCCGCCGTGCGACGCTATCGTAGCCAACGATCACGCGCGCGCGACTGGCCCAATCAGGCCGATGTTCTCAACTCGCGCAACCGCAGCTCCCCGCGTGCGGCCTCTAGTGTCGCGCAGATAGACGAGGTGGCAGTTGTTGCCCCTTGAACCTCTTCGCGGGTGCAATCCATGGAATGCCGACAATGCCAGTGACTTTCGGATGGTTAACTGCCTCTGAATACTGCACGTAATTTATTAACATCTTTTCACGGTTTCTTGGCAAACAAGTATAAGAGAAACAAGAATGCAATGCTGTGACGGAAATTTCTGGGCTGCGTTCAGAAAGCAATTAACCTAATGGAAGGAAAAGTACATTTAGCGTAGTATCCATCTATTGCCCCTACTCACTGATTAAAACAGAAAAGTGAAAACGCAACCACGAGAATTGAGCTCTTGACTTCCAGACTATCTGCAGTCAGTTTGTGTCGTCACGTCACGCACAGCATGTTGAGTTCTGCCGAAGATCACTATCTCCAACTTCTCGGCCATTGTATAATGCATCATCCTCATGGCGGTGGCAACACACGAAACAGTGCCTTAAATGAGAAACGTTTCATTCCATATCGCTGTTTGTAAGCTGTATAGTACATCGCAACCACGTTCAAACTCTCTATGACCCTTTCGTAGAAGACTCGCGCACTTTATAGAACATCAGACTTCAGGAGTTGATAAATCTCTTTTTTTCATGCACGTTTTGCATTACGTAGTCTGCACTAGCGAACCGGCATACTATGTATTGTATTGTACAAACAGAACTATTTTAAATTACATCGTTCTTGGCTGAAAGCGGTGGTTTTCGAACAAACAAAAATCGCATGGGGTGCGATGGTTGGTAGCGGGGTGTGAACAAGCATCTCCAAAAACAGAGCGACACTTTCAACACAAACGTTTCTTACGGGAGTACAGAGCAGTGACCTGTAGTTGCCTGCATTACGTAGGTAACCAGTATAGGCACTTTTCTAATATTCATCGGTAACAGTAAGCTAACAAATTCTTTTTTAATCTGAAATACAATCTTGGAATTCGCTGTGAGCCGCTGTATGATTTCTCATGCAAGTGTTGTAGCCTTCCTTCATTATAATTCTGCATTCTAGGCTCTAAAAACTACCATAGTAAACAAAAATATTGAAATAAATAAAACTACTATAGCATAAATATATCTTGCTCCATATTGATTTCCTCTCTCCAAGGCTCAGATTATAAGACTCTGAACACTTGAAGCAGCATGTTTGAAGAATCATCGTTTCATTATCTGTAATGTCGAGGGCTGTTGCAGTGTACATCATTCCCACTAGAGTGTGCTTCACAACTTTGCCGTTGGGAGTATAGTACTCACATAAATGCCACTTCGAATCACCTGAAGGAATCTGAAGATACCAAGAGAGTTTTGCACCGTTTACGTTTTGTCTCCCGTTAAGTGTTTTAGTAACACCGCGCCGCTAGGGAATGCACTCTGCTCTTTGTGAGTATCCAAGTGCAATACGCCCGCTAGGATAGGACTGTACAATGTGCGATATTTTTATACGAGCACTGGCATCAAACACGATTCCAGTCGTCAGAAAATTCTCGTGGTTCACTAATTATTAGTGATAAAGTTTTACGCGCCAGAACCACATGATTATGCGGAAAGACGTAGCAGGGGACACGGGAATAAATGTGACCATCTGGATTTCATCGATGTGCACCCAAAGCACAGCGCGATCGTTGCACCTCGCGCTCTTGAAGTGAGGTCACCGTGGCCTGGACCCGCACCCTCGAGCTTGCTCCCGCGACACCTTACATGCTAAGCTACCACGTTGTCACACTGTCAGCTGCTGCCAAAAATCACGTTCATTGATAGCTGTTCATTGTTTTATACAAACAGCACCATGTAAAAACAACGACAGTGCTGTTAAGAGATTTCGTTTCCATTTGCGCACTCAAATCGGAATTAGCTTATAGAGTGATACGTCACTGTTTACAACAGTAATTGACGCGCATCGCTCTATCGTGGTCTTCTGAGCATCCTCACTCACAATAGCTTGAGCTCTTACTGCAAGATCGCATTTTATCGGTAATCAATGGCTATTCTTGCTCCAGATTACTTTGATTAATGCCCTCACTTCGTTTAGCAACCACGACTGCGAAAGAAACACCCACCGTCATGTGTAGATATGCGTGTGCTGCATTTACGTCATAGAATAGTAAGGCTGAGCGCTAACAGACGAATTTATTTCGTTACCTTCATTGCGGGCGTGATAAATGAAGTGCAGTGCGTTTTTATTTTTTTATAAGGTGAGTAGTTATAACGCTTGATGTGACCAGGAGGGCAGATGGCGGTGAACTTGAGCTCGAAGCTGTCAATTAAACTGAATCTCTCTCTCTCTCTCTCTCTCTCTCTCTCTCTATATATATATATATATATATATATATATATATATATATATATATATATATATATATATATATATATATATATATATATATATATATATATATATATATATATATATATATATAGTGTCAGGGTCATTCGTGTTGGTGCAAATACGAAAAAGTTGCTGATATACCGAAGACGAATAAAAAACAGCAGATTAGTGTGCTGGTTCGCGTGGTCTACCCGGGGGCCGCCTGCAGGTTACACGAGTAGTGACCCACAGGTTGCCTGAACGGCCACACACCTCAGATAGTCCAACGTGCTTCTCTTGGACCCAGATTACGCCATGAGTCATTCGTAAACCACAGCAAATGCATTTGGTTTATTTCCCGAAGACTTCGTCTACTTGGTGGCGACTACTGATGGGACTTGGGGAGCGCCTATAAGTGAAACCCATCTGTCACTCAATACGTGAGGGGGCCGATGCATAAATGACTCATGGGTAATAACGCTGGTGCGACCGCGCTGAAGATCTGACAAAGGTTGCCGGTGCCAGGGGCTTGGGCTTTGGCTTACTTTGTCGTCAGTGAATGGACTCCCGAAGAGTGCACTCCAGATTTTCAAAACCAGGTCCATGGGGAGTTATTAAGGTATAAATAGACACGAAGCAGCTTTTTGTTTCTTTTTTTTTTGCAGTCAAACTGGTTGAATGCATGCTTCTTTGTAGCTTTCTGCATTCAAAGATTGATCAACAGAAAGCAGGCTTCCTGGGTTGGTGCAGTACGCTCACGAAGGGTGAAACTTGAGTTGTCGTTGTAGCCGTCGAAGTGAGCGCATTCTTCGTGATTTTGGTCGGTGCCGGTCTTGACAAACACAATCGCTTTTGTTATCGTGTACAAGTTCCCGCGGCGATGCGAATCCTGGTAGCTGGTGCCCTACTCGAATATCCAGTTAGGCGTTGTTTTTTTTTTTTTTGGCTCGAATTGGGTTTGTATCACCCCTTTTCGGGGGCACACAAACACAGAAAGAAGTTCCACTGAATTAGAGCGGTTGTCACGGAGAATAATGCAGCTGGTCGAGCAGTGAATATTGAACTTTTTATGAGGTGAACGAAAGTTGACGTTTCTGAGGTAGTAAATGTCTGTGCTCTACTACCTGCACTTAATACTTAGGTAGGTAATGTTGTGACAGCACTTTACTGCCTCAAAAGTCAGTAAGTAGCACTACCTTTTGTCTTTAAGAGCATACGTTCTGGGTGCAACGAAACGACAAGTAATGTAACGAACGATGACCATGATGTGTGGCACATCTTCAGTGAATTAAGTTGCCTTGCGTGCTTCACTAACTATTTAGCAACTACGACTACATAGTGATTATATATATATGGTTCTCGGCCATTGCAGTCACATTTCAATGGTGAGGAAACGCTAGAAGCATGTGCTCTTTTGTGTCAGTGTACATCAAAGAGCACCAGACAGTCAAAATTCCTGGCAACCTCCCCTAGGGCGTCCCTAGTGTTCACATCGTGCTGTTTTGGAAGTAATATCTCATACATTACAAGTAAATCTCTTCCAACCACGGAGGGTCTTCAACATCGTGCAATAGACACGCAGTTATTTTTTTCCTCCTCCCAGTGCTTCTCTGTGTCTCGTGTTGAAGTTGGTTGCAAGTGTTTTTCTGCGTTTGCTGCGTTCATATGTACACTTTCAATTCACACATGTTGAGCCGTTTACGAAATATGCAGTAAAGTCATAAACCCGCCACTGATAGTCAGCGGCAGCCGCGCATTTTTCGATCCATGTCCTCGTTGCCAACTGCTCTCAGCGACAGACTTTCAAGCCCGTTCATCCCGCTCGCCCGCATTTCTGAGACCGCTGTTGCGTTCGGTCATCAGTGCTTGTATCGCCGGTTGTGAAACGCGCCGGAACGATGCACTCTATTTACGGTGCGATCCTTTAATATGGGCACAGGGAACGTTCCACTCCCCGCACTGACGCACGAACGTACGTGCCCTATACGAGAGAGCGCCCGCTCAAAGTAGTTCACTGCGTAACGAAATGAATCCCATAACTTTGGCACGCACAATGCGCTGGGATTGTCGGCGTTCCTGTAGCGACGGCACCAACGACCGCGTCGCCATGAAGACGGTATGCGGCGAAACCGAAGGATGTCGGGGCGAGTTGCTGAGAATGCGCAGAACAGCGTTATATCAGCGCTGTAGCGATGCGGAGGTGTTGTTTGATTGGGAATTCACTACTTGGTAAGTCAAGTTTGAACTGGAAACATTCAGCGGTCGTTCTGGAGCGAGGATTCCTGCGGAGTACGCTGCGTAACGACGCGCCCCACCTAATTTATTATTGTTATAGGTAATGGTACCTTGCCCAAGGTAAAACTTTATAAGATTTCTTGAAGCTACCATACAACCCTGTGCCAACGTGCCCCGATATTTATTGTCACGCAAAAAAAAAAAACTGCCAGTAATGCTTTGGCATGGCGCATTGATTTCATTGGAAAGGCACAGTGAGACAGAGAAGAGACCAAAAATAGTGGTCAGATTATAATTTCAAATGAAAAAGTAGTCAGAGCTCGTGTGTGGTTCAGCCGTCCTAACCACGAACCAACTCGGCCAGATCAAAGTCTGACTGCATTAATTTCTCTTGACATGAGCGAGGGTATGTCGCTTTCATGCACTTGACCCAGTGCTACTCTTAGTAATTTCTTTAAGAAAACAGGAATATCAGTGCAGAGATCACAGTAGCTGCCCTCAATTGCAAGTTGACGTTTACGCGTTGCGAACGACGCCAAAGCGGGCCTGCTTGTACACGCATACATGCTCTCATAGCTCTCGCTCTGTTCTACTAGCACTCCAGCTTGGCGTATATATATTGATAGACGAAAATGAAATAAAACAAGAAGAGAAATGGGAGGAAAGATGTGAGCAGCGTTAAAACAATCTCTGGTAAATGAAGAAAAAGCAGAACGCGTTTTCTAAAAACTTCGCCAAAAACATTGATGATAGCCGCAAGAATGTCAGTGACTGAGTGTTAGCTCGACTTTTTCTTTCAACATTGTTTTTACAGTCAACTACGCATACATGATTATATTTAGCTTACGATATTGATAGCTAGGGCGGAAGTTTAAGAGAACTAAGTTTGGTGTCGCCATCTGACATGAAACTCGTATAAATTTTGACAAGATAAAATGATGACCGTTTCGGAAGGGGAATCATCTCCATGGTGACAGGCGGGTATAATAAAACCTGTAGTTACACCACCTAAGTTAGCGTTCAGAGAGCATTAATGCCCGAATGAAGAGTAATTGAGATTTACATATCAAGCAGCAGTTACTGCCTATCTTGTAGTTAGTTACTGTATGCCCCACGTATAATTTATTTAGCTTAGTAGATTTACAAAGCATTAGCTGAGGAATAAATAAACATCGATTGTGACTAAGTCTCGCGCCAGTCCGTGGGAACCGTGCACGGTACAAAATGTTTTCGGCGCGTGTCAGTTGAAGGTCACTGCTGCATAAGGAATCGAGCACGGTGTACAACAGCTGTCACATTTCTCTTGAGGAGCGCTGATCAACAAAGCATAAAGGAGCCTCAGCTATAGGGCTGCAAACATTCTGCGTGCACATTTTTAATTCGGGACGTT
This sequence comes from Rhipicephalus microplus, assembly GCF_043290135.1. NCBI lineage: Eukaryota > Metazoa > Arthropoda > Arachnida > Ixodida > Ixodidae > Rhipicephalus > Rhipicephalus microplus. The sequence goes on from NC_134710.1 coordinate 28,976,841, forward strand.
TCTTATATAACTGTTGCATATTTTTTAAAATCCAGAATGAAATACAATTCGACGCTTTTTATCAAGAAAGTGGGTGATTTTGTGAACAAAACACTAATTATAAATTTTCATGTCACTCAATAAATGTGTGCGAAAGAATTCAGAGGATTTTTATTGATCAAGTATATCCTATTGGATATGTGTTTGAGCGCAGTGCTGCTAGCAACGTATGTGACTTTTAAATATCACAGTAACTTTCTTGAAAAGTCTACTATAACACGCAAAAACTGCATTTTATACTAAAGGCATTCTTCATGAAAGAATGGTTGAATTCGTTTGTGTAATAATAGTTCTACAACAATTTCCGGGCTTTTTTGTCATGAAATCACGATATGATCTGAGGCACGCCGTAATGGTAGACTACGGAATAAGTTGATTGTCTGGGCTTCTTTATCACGTACTTTGCATCTCTTATGACATCCCTTGTTCTATCTCTCTTTCATCTAATTATCCTCTCCCCATAGTACAGGGTAGCAAACACGTGTGTAAAGTTAGCCTTCCTACCTTCATTTGCATCTCTCTCTCGACATTTTTCTAAGTACTGCTGCTGTGGATACATTAGTTCGTTTAGTCTGACACAATTCGCGAAGTGACAATGTTTTACTTCCGATTTCGCCACCTCATCGCATGCCGTGATGCCTGAGGTTTATCTTTATGCTTCTTGCTTGCTTGCTTGCTTGCACTGCAGGATAAGCGGGGGGGGGGGGGGAAGGAGCGACGACACATTGACGCGCAAACTAACAACTACTTTGTTTTGATAGTGAACAGGCTATTTCACGAAAACAAAAGAACACGAAAAGAGGAAAGGGGAATGCAATGATAAAAACAAACTTCTTGTGTTCTTTTTTTTTGTACATAAAAATGTTCCCGATCAAAATAAAGTAGTTGTTAGTTTGCGCTTCACTCTGTGCCGGGCATTTTTTTCCTTACCCCGCAGCGCATCAGAATTATGAAGACGTTTCAACTAACCACCAGTGCGGCCTTATTAGCTTTATGCTGGTCCAAGGCATCGTATCATTACCCATTCGTCTCATCTACTTCAGAATCGACGCACGTTCAATGGGTCCAAGTGACTTCCAACCGAGACGATTGTTGCTCGGTCATTTCGGTATACCACCATTCATCGCTTCCGCCCTCCGCAAGCCTGGCGAACCTGCACCTGTGCCTCGAATGCGGCCACCACTTCTTCCAACATTACAATGTATCTATGGAGTAAGGGCCAATCGAACCTTTTAACTGTAGATTATAAGATAAATCCTGCTGTAATGCAGTCTTCCTTTTTATATGTGTACAAACTACTTAACAACAAGAATGCGGCTCCACTACTATGGAACCCGTGGAAGCATGTATAGCATGGCCAAGCAGTGATCCCCGTTTGTAGAGTTTCCCACTACTTCGTCTACCAAGCCGTGGACGAAGTTAATCTTTGAGGTAAGCATGTGTACGGTTCTCCCGGCACGAGGAGAATCTTGCAAGGGAGATTCGCAAACTCGGTGTAAGGCATGCGCATTCCTTTTTTATGCGCTTTATAGACTTCTTGCATGTTACGGCAGGTGGGATACGTGTCATCTGCACCGTGTTCGGTCAGGTTGTTTCCCCATTCAGATGCCAGCGACCGAGTGCTGGCGTAGTGAAGGTGGGTAGGAGCAATCATGCCGTCCTCGATGCTGCATGGTGCAGTCGCTTGCGGGGCGCAGGAGAGATTCGCATGTGTCGGAAGCATATCGACAATTTAAAGTTAATTATAGCAGTTACTTCTTAGTTTTTGCTAATAAATGTATTATTAGACCTTGTTTGTTTATATTAACCTGGTTTTGAGCACTTTCAGTCACGTTATAGGGATGTATTGAATGCTTGATTTTGATTGTGAATATATATATAGGGCTGTATTGAGTGTTTGGGCCAGGCTCCATCAAGCGCTCTTTCGATGCAAGAGACGCCAGACAGTTAAAGTGCTACACACTTAAAACCACCTTCTCACGAAGGCACGGCTTTTGACGAAACGAAGAATGCCACTCAATAGCCCCAAAAGACTGCTAGCCTGCAGGGCTGGTGTAATCACCTGGTTCCGCATATTCCTCTGTTGATGGCTTTCTTGCTCATCTCTTGACATTTCGCTTAACTCTTGGCCTCGACGAGCCTTCGCTCTCAACTAGCTGCTTGAGAGGAAAACACTTCAGTGATTCGAACATTAATGCAACGCATGCATTGATGGCGCGGTAAAGTGCTCCATGTATTGTTCTGCTCGTCACTTAGTCATATCCAGTATGCTTGTGAAACACAAATGAGACACGCTATTTCTCACGCTTACGTTTTCAGTCACTACAGTAATGGCTCTTTTCCAAGTTACGTCATGGTCCATGCAAAAAAAAAGAAATACAATCGACTCTTCGTTAATTCAAACTTTAAGGGACCTCTGAATTTAGTTTGAATTATCAAGAAGTTTGGATTATCAGAAGTTCTCAGATAGATAACACTGGGTTAGGTAATACCATACATTATTATTAAGTATTTATTTTGTCATATTTAAAAAAAATTTTGATTGCTTTCTTGCTCTAACTGTGCACGCAGTGAGCAGAAAGCAGGGATGTAAAGTCCACAAGTTTATTGGTCATTTACTGCTGATGAGACCTTTAAAAAAATCAAGTTTTCTTTATATGTTCCCAAATTTGAGGCATTTCTCCGAGCCCGTGCTCCTTACGCTACAGTTGTAGAAGACTGTTGAAGCTTCAAGCAGCCGTTTTTCGAGGAAGCAATTTGGCGTTCAGAGAGAGCATTGCTGCTGTAGCTTCTGGAATACATAAGAACGCAGCTCCAATGATTAAATCAACGGGAGGTTGCACAAACTGCCATCTTGCGAAACTGCGCAATAGCATAGGGATTGTAGCGTGTCTTTACAAATCGGGAAATACCGTCGAGAGCAGTGGATGTGTTTTTAGTGCACAATGAAGAAGCTGAAGACAAACAACAATGGTTCCGAGCCACACGAGACGGAGTTTTCATGTACGAAGTGCTGTCACGGTAAACTCTTTCAAGGGTCCTGGTTAGCCTTTTCGGAGTGCCTGAAACAAGTGACTTGCTGCATCAATTCAGTGGAGCAAACATCACAACTGATAGCAATCACCGGTGCTAATTTGGCCAGTTAATGTCTCAATACCGCTTAAGTATGCGCGCAAATTTCTGTATGTACGTATTTTTGTTGTGTGGCTGTATTCGTTAACCGCGACGGATGTGGCAAAAAATTTCCAATGCCACCGACAGTTCCTGAATGAGTACGACTACTGGAAGTTTTTCTCGAGCTTAAAGTTTCTTCGTCAGCTCTTGATGGTTTATACTGGTTTTCTTTGTATTGGCAAAATACAATTCAATATATTCAGCAAAATTATATCAGCAATTGAAACCATACACCTTCGTCTGGGTCAAATCCTCACTAACTGTGACTTCCTCTCACTGCGAGTCAGGCGGTGGGTTAGTGCTTCATGTCATGGCTACCAGCATCTGATGATGCAGAGTGTCCTTTCATATAACAAAAGAACATAGCGATGAGTTTTGCGTGAACGACAGGTGTGGAAATCTCTGACAATACAACGTTCTTTGTAGCGAAACTATCGCTTTAGATTGTAAATGCTGCCGATGAATCGATGCTGGAAGTTTAACCAATGGGCGAGACGTAGTATCAACTGCTGTCAGCGACTGTAAACTTCCGTTCAACCGGGTGACATTCTTCAATTGCGCAGCGCTGCTTTTCGCGTAGCAAAAACATTCCAAATACTGGCTTGGACTGTCGTGCGCATTATATTTGCTAAAAAGGCAGTCGTGCTGCAGTTGATGTGACAAAGCTGGTCCACGCAAAGTCACTCACCAGAAACAACCTTCATTCTGTTTGCATGTTATAGAAGTGTAAATAAATCTATTCTGGAGAGACACTTTCTATGGTGAATGAAGTAAGGTGCGCCATTTTTAAGACATTATGCTAATGTAACTCTTATATTGAAATCTGGGAAAAGTTAGGCTTAAAGTAAGCGGTCAGTTAAATGTGCAAAACTGATGGCGTCGAGCACAATTGGTTTTTTTTCACCTTATACTTGTAAACGCGTGGAGTGTTTACACTTACACCGCAAAACTAAATTAAGGGATGATGCGCGCAAGGCCGACATGCACATTAGGCGAAAACAGCTCTTTTTTTTGCGGCCCTGCTCGTTCTCATAAAGTGTCTTAATTGATAACCGTTTTATATGCTTGCACAAAACTTGCCGGTGTGCTTGTTATCATATATAGAGCAAAAATATAAACTACAGGCACATTACCTATGTCACTAAGGTAGTCCTAACACGAAAAGCTTCCTTGAATCTATTTCCTTCGCAGCATTCTTATCGATATTGGCGCACTTCCGACCCAACTAACTTTTAAAGATTGTTCGACTTCAACCTTTTGTTAATCGGTGTGCCATCGTTAGGCTGCCCTGCGGTAGCTGTGCCTATATATGCACAGCTACCGCAGGACAGCCTAACGATGGCACGAACAGCACCAAACATAACACCTGACGACTACATGTTGAGGCACTCCAATTTACTTCATAGTGCTCCGCAATGCTTCCTCTTCGTCATTCCTTTCTTACAGGCTCGCAAGAGGGAACAGGGTTTCCATGGTATCCCATGACGCAAAGGCGTATACCGGCCGCGGCGGTCACGATTCGGGGGAGGCGAAACGGAAGAGGTACAGTGCGGTGTCAGAGCAAGTTAAAATACGCCAGATGGGAGAGATTTCCGGAATCCTCCACCCCGGCGTCTCTCCTAACCATATCGCGGATTTAGGACTTAAACCACAGATATTATTATTAGTAAAACCATACCAGTGGAACTGATTCTGTTCCTGCTAGCTTATCAACAATCCCTTTTGAGTGGTCGGCAGGCGTGTCTGCTTGCGGAACTTAGAAGTCGGGTCTGCAATTCGTTTGTGCTGAGTTATATAATTTCACGACAAGCGCGGCATAATTATGAGAGTGATCTTAGCCCACGAAACTGAAACTCCAAATTCAGCAGTGTTGTAGCTTCTTCGCCTTTATATCAGGCCTTCATAGTGCATCAGAAAAAAAATTTCATTTCAGCAAACTAAGTAACATAGTTATAACAAATCAGTACGTAGTTTACAGAAGCATCATCAGTCGTAAATCCATCAAGACACAACGAAACGCTATTACGAGCTTTTCTATAAGTTTCGCATGCTTAAATAAAAATGGAAGATGCTTTATTCAGCGTAGAAAAATGGTACGATGAGTCTTGCAAGATTAAGTTTTTTTTTTTGCTCGTACATAATCAATAATTGCGGTGTATAGGTTATGCGTACATTAATAACTCTACAATAGCACTATTACGACCGTATAATAACTCTGTTTTAGGGTAATAAAAGAGTAATGGTGATGCTGACCAGCGATCGTTATGCCGGTAAGGCATCCAGTTACGGTTGAATGCCATTCCGGTGCCGCCGGGCGCCAGATGCGCTCTTTGGTGGCTGAAACATTAGGTGCCAAGTCGAGGCTCCTTTGCCGTGTCCCCACAGTTAATACTCTTTTCATTCAAACCTTGAAAGTTGGTCCTTCGTGACTAGCTGCAATCAATTTAGATTATGTGGCGATTAAAAAATTAGACAAGAAACTAGAAATGGACGTTCACCAATGATTTGTATGGCGTTGCAGTTAAAAGATAAGACAATGTGAGTAAGCGTGTGCACAAGCTTACATGCAGTTGGTATAGGCGACCACACATTGGTAAGGTACGGCTAAGCGTGTCGAATCTCACGTGACTATGGTTGTTTAAATGGCCGAAATGTTTTTGCTAAAAAAAACAGCCTCAGCATTTTTACGGCTACAAGAATGCCGGGAAGATTCATAAAAAATTATAACTCGCTTTTCGAAATGCGTAAATTTCAAAACACACATGTATATTCCAGCTTGTAAAACTTTGTTAAATAGATATAGTACTAGCTAATCACTTCTCAAAAACAAATAAGCCTGTGCCAAATGCACGGTTCCTGTTCATTGAGTTTCTCTAGATTACAAAGGAGCCGATGAAATGACACGTAAGAAGACATTGGGTATCACTAGTTACAATAAATAGACTTGTCAATATCTGGCCATGCGGGCCAAATGCGGGTGGCAACGGAATGCAGAATCGCTTGTGAACTCATGCTTTGGTGCAAGTTAGAAAGCATGAGAAGGCAACGTAAGAACCGAGCACCCAAATGGAATTTTCATCTCGTAAAATCATTGTCACGTTGAACGTCGGCAATCGCTACAAAAATAAGTGCTCCGTAAAACAGCGTCAAGTCTATTTCTTGCCTCGTACAGGGTACATAGAGTTGTAGAATAGTGACCGTGTACACTTTCACATCACACTGCGCACATGCGCCCTCGACCAACGACAGCAAATTATGGTTAAACCAGGGGTTTTTATATATTCCTCCAGTTTTCCCTTTTTTGTTGTTAACTAATGCGTAAACAAACTGTTTAATTCATTGCGTAATTTCAGTGTTAAAGAAGAAGATTCAATGCAAAGACACTGTTTTCAGTTTTGTCATTTTTATTCAATGACTTCCCACAATAAAACGCGATCGGAATACCGGAATTTACACTTCTTTTCTCCCTAGAAACGATTGCCGTGTTACAATGAACACGATGTGCTGGAAGCAGGGATGAGCGAAAGTGCACTTGGCCAGTGTGAGTATGCCGCTTTTGAACCTATTGCCTGTTTTAAAAAAAAGCATTCCGGGTCATAATTTTCAATTATACCGTGCTGCCAGAGTTTCTGCTTGTATGAGCATGCATTTACAATAAAAAAAAAACTATATTCAAGAATAGAACTATCTTGCCTACTGACACCTTGCAGCAGCTGTATCGCAGAAAAACACCCTGTCTGTTCCGGTAGTTTCCGTTTCGTTGCACGTAAAGTTTAGCCAGATACTCGCAGAAACGTGACTCGGCAATGTTTCCAGTCGCTTCCCTAGACTTGGGGATTTTAGGGGCGCCGGCGCCAACCAGCGCATATGCGAAGAGATTCCCACGATCTGAGCCCACAACACCCTAACGGCCACCAAAAAACGCACACGTGTGCCTCTGCTCGAGGACGTCTCCGCGCGGCCACGCATTGGAGCTACAAACCCGCTCTCTCTTTGCGCGAGTTCACAGTGATGAGTTGCACTTTACGATTGAGGAGGCTTCGTAAGGTGCAGCTTGTCACCGAAAGGGTCCAGACGAAACGCGCTTGCCAGCGAGAAACGTTTAAGATGAAATCAGTTGAATGGCAATGCGCCAACTCACATTGCGGCACGGTGACACCTCGTACAGGAAGTAGCAGGAAGATAAATGTCACTGCCGTTCGCAGCACCAGAACCAGCCACGGGAACCACATGGAAATGGACATCTGGACAAATGACGACGTCTGTCCCCGCCACGAAATTCGGGGGTGGATCTTGACGCACTGCTTTATCGTCTTGCGCGTATTCCGAGTATTGCCAGTCGCGAGAATGAGCTCGTCTCTGCCAGCAGTCCACGTGCTCTTCGACCCGTCGAGTGTCTGACGCAGCACGACCTGTCTTTTCGCCGCGCCGGCTCACGGCGCCCTGAACCACGGATGGGGACCACAGCGACGGAATCAGCACCTCCAGCGGAAGCCGACTCCCCTGGCTGGTGGCGGAGGCGGCTCTGACGGGGACCCGGTCGAAGCACCGGGCCCGAGCCCGGTGGTCGCCATCTTGAAGGCGGCCGCGGTGGCGCGCGCGGCGCACAGCGTCACGCGTACCTCTTCGTTTCCCGCCTCACATTTTTCTCCCTCACCAGCGATTTCTCATCGTGTTTGACGCGAGCCTTTCTCCCGCAGCTATCCAGTTCCTCTCCCTGTCACTCTCTCCAGGGGTTCCGCTCGTCTCTTCCCCAAAAACGACTCGCTCGCCAGCGCAGTCCTCCTCGCTGCCCTTCTCCAAACATTTCAAGTTCGCTTTTGGTCGGTGCTGTCGTCCGAAAGGAAAAAAAGTAAAATGAAACGGAGAAAACAGTACGCATACTGGGAAGGGGGGGGGGGTGTAGTTGCGTGGATGGATCGATTTAATAAAGGTGAAACTGGAGCAGGTTGGCATCGTTTGCTGACGTGGACCCGTCCACAACAATTAATCGTGGTGCAATACAGGAGAGTCCCTATGAGAAAAACCGAGATGAACCGACGACGTCATCAATCACGCTCAGCTACACCAGCAAGTACCAGCCGTGACTTTTATTCATTCTCATTACAGAACCCAGATAAAATCATTGTTTCCGACTGAACGAAAGCGAAGGCTATAGAGGGCCCGAGAGCAATCGATGAGGCAGCGGCAAGATGTATTCTGTTCATGCTGCTGGAATTACGTGAATACGATATGAATAAGACATTCCACTTGCTCTGCTGACAAAAGTAAGCCGCCTTTTTGTATGAATAATAATTATTGTGAAAACAAAACAAATCTTAGATAAAGCTTATTGAAACACTTTTTGGGCGTGAATAAATGCAAAATAATGTGAATGACTATATAACCATTAATGAACGCCTCTGAAGGAGGTATGGTCATGATGGGTGGTTCCCGATATCCCGTCTTCCGTACAAACAGGATACACGGTAATGGCAGCCGGCCCACAAGCAATCAACAAAACTGAAATGGCACGCACTAGCTATTATCCGGCTTTGACAAACAAGAAAACATGCCAAAAACATTGACACAATGTTCGGACAAATTTGAATATAACTGTTGGTGCAATTCTTAGAAGCTTTTGTTATTGAAGTGCGTGATGACGAAAAGAGCCCCAGGAGCACTACTGGCGCCTTACCACCGAATTTAAAAAGATCATTTGAGTTTTGTTGTGTCGCTACGCTCAGGCTGCTTAATGTATGTCTCTCTGCTTTCATAAATAAGTTAATAAGTACAACAATACTCGTTGGAAATGTGGAATAAGCCATGAGCCCAGAAATATGAAGCCGTACTCTTTCTGCCACCGCTACCACCATTATGCCGCAATACGTTGTCAAGCGATACCCGTCTTCGACTGCATATGTGGTAGTGTTCAGTGGCAGTGTTGACGCTGATGTCGAAGATTAACTATCGTCGTGCGAACGTGTGAGTAAGCATGATTTATGGGATGATGCCACAAAGCTGACAAATCTAAAGTCGCCCACCATTGGTTTGGCAGCCACGAGGCAAACCCGGTCACTTGGGCTGATTAGAGGACTGCTTTTTTTTACATGGTTGCCTAGACACTCATGCAAAGGTTTCGTGCCAATTAGCGCCTTCGGCTGCAAGTGCCACAGCACGAGGTGAATCCATTAGTCACATAGAAAATGAATTCGACAGTCGTTACCGTTTAAACACAACAGAGACTGAAGAAAAAAAAAAGCGAGGCAACTTTTCAAGTCTGTCCAAGAAGGCACTTTTGATATGCTCCTCACTAGAAATACCCCCACTGTCGTTGCTGTTGTAACTTGCAGATAAATCTTCCATGAATTATATCGATATCGGCGGATCGCCCACCAAGTAGTTCCCGGATCGCAGGCCTTGGGAATCCTCCCATCAATAAGACATGTGGCAGCCCAAGTCATGACCTTCGTTGGGGAAGAGGTGTCCCACCAGCTTTCAGTATCTCCTCGTGTCCTTCATCCCACTCGCCTTTTACCCTCAACCTTACAACAGGTCATTCGTGAGCACGTAGCTGAAGTTCTTCCTTCTAGCCTCCAGTGAGCTCTAGTTGCCACGCCACACGTGAAAGTCTCTTCACGTCCAAGACCAGTAACACTCCCATACTCAATTACATAACCTAATGGTGCTTTTATATTGCATTTAAGGGACAGGCGATCATTAATACGGGCGTAGCTGCAAACTAAGACTTGAATCGTCGTCTTCTCAAAATCGAAGGCTGAGAGCGTACTTGTCCCCACAAGTGTTGCCGACGGCCCAACTATTTTATTGACTCAAGATGTGTTCACTTCATGAAATTGGCCACACAATGTTTCCTCTGGATATTCTAAGTCGCGATGTTGATTTTCAAAATAACTCATCCTGACGTTAGCTGTGCATGCACGCTAGAATTTAGCGCTGCTGTCATCAATTAGGCATGCCCGAAGAACACAAGCGAAGAACGCGAGTTTAACAATTGGTTTCTTTTCAAATATTCTAGTAAAAAAGAAAACATTCCCTTAAATACTACTGTACAGAGAGCAATGCGCTGAACAGTACGCAGTTCGTGCAACACAAAAGCAAAAGGGATTAGCCAGAGCCTCATTCCTCCCAATCACACCAGTTGGTCTAGCTTTTTTTTACCCTCCGTTCGTTAATATAGGCGAGTTCAGCCGTAAGATGGGATTACATCGTGGTAAGCATACGAAATCTCAAACGAAACTTATCGAAACGCACACAGAATTCCTAAGAACTTGAGAACGCGATGACATGTTTTGTGTTAGTACGTCTCACACGAGTGAATGTGTTGGCGTGCAGGCTTTGTTTTGCTTGTCCGCTCCATATTAGACATGCAAACGGTAGCTGCGTCTTTAACCGGTACACATGTAAACAAACATTCTTTTTCACTTTTTAGTGCTCACATTTGTACTTTATTTTAAAGCAGTGTACCTGCTTTTTTTTTCAGGATATAGCACTCACAAGCGTACGCAAGTACGCGAAATTCTATATTGATTGATTCAAGTGTGGAAGAACAAAATTTATTGCTATTCTTTTTTTATGGTACGCTTTCATCTAATTCAGAAAACTGCGAATTGTAGAGTAGCCTTTGTTTAAGCCTTACTGTCGTGCAACGTCTCGTCTTGTTCTCTCATTCCATCGTCCTTTGTCGTATGCATCTCTGACTTGCACTGTTTGTCCCTGTCGCCTTCGTGGAACTGAGATGCTTCCTGTCTATAAGACCTTTACTGAGGAGAAGCCTGCTTTAGAACGAGTGCCGCAAGGAGCAATGACCGTTTTTATCGGACCTCATGTGATATGTCAAAAGATTAGCTAGCAAAATTATCACGTCAACTCAGGCGCTCACCTAAGACATGGTTGGTTGGTTGGCGAGATTGACACGCAGAGGGCTCGAACGACTCAAGTCGACGCTTCTTCTCTACACCGTAGAGATGGCTCGAAAGCAGTAGTGAAGGGGCTCATCAATTAACATCCGTGGTTCTCGCTACCTTCCGTATTGCTAGAAATGGAGCTTGCGAATTCAGATTTTCAAGAGAAAAGAGGGAAAGACATTTTCATCGAAAAGTGTAGAATAGAACTGGCGTATATGCAGGCGACGCTAGTTTGTGGGGAAGGGGTGATATAAATGGTGGCGGCTGCCGCGGTGGTGCAGCGGTCACGGTGCTCGGAGGCTGAACCCATTTTCATGGGTTCGATCCCGATCTCGGTGATTGCAATTTGACGGAGGCAAAAAAAAAAAAGCTTGAGACCAGTGTCCTGTGTGATGTCAACGCACGTTAAAGTACCCAAGGTGCTCGAAATTTAGGTACCCAGACCTCCACCACTGCTTGCCTCGCAATAAAACCGTGCTTTGGCACAGAGCCTCAGAAATAAATTAATCCTAATGCCGATAGTCATAAAGACGATAATGATGACGCTGCTTTAAATCAAGAGACTGGGGTTGGCTATTAAGTTACTGACCTTGTGGAACGTGACTTTTTTTTTTCACGGCTCATATTAGAAAATAACGCAGAAACAAGCATTGAGGATGGTGAGGACGAATGCTGATCTACAACTGAAAGTTACTAAGCAAAAATATACAAGCAGTTGTTGCTGTGCAGATTCCGAAGGGGAAGACTTGCAATCATGCGCATATAAACAACTACAACAATACCTTTTATTCATGCGTTTTTTTTCATTATGAGCCATGTACGTGTGGCACGCCCTTCCATGCTCAGACTACTTGTGCTTATGACTGTACCATTACTTTGTGTTCAAGTGAACATCGATACGGAGTCACTAATAGAAATAGAAAGTACGTAAGTATCGCAGTTTTGCCACGGAAAGTATTTGAAACCAAGCTGCAAGGTTTAACGTGGAAAACCTACAATATTGTGATGAGATGCGCCGTAGTCGGAGTCTACGTATTACTATATAAACTCACCACTTAAGTTTCGTTAAGAAGCATATAAATTGACGCACACGGCCACTTTAAGGTCAAATCTTCGAAATATATCTACGAGTAAAGATTGTGTGAGATTAAAAAAAATATTTCAAATGCATGTCCGTCAGAAACAGTATCAAAGGGTATGAACTGAAATAACACAATCCGAACTAGTTGGTTTGCCCCGCCGCGGTGGTCTAGTGGCTAAGGTACTCGTGTGCTGACCCGCAGGTTCTGGGTTTGAATGCCGGCTGCGGCAGCTGCATTTCCGATAGAGGCGGAAATGTTGTAGGCTCGCGTGCTCAGATTTGGGTGCATGTTAAAAGAACCCCAGGTGGTCGAAATTTCTGGAGCCCTCCACTACGGCGTCTCTCATAATCATATGGTGGTTTTGGGACGTTAAACCCCACATATAAATCAATCGAACTAGTTGGTTGTTCATAACGAGGCGAAAACAGCGAGCATTGACGAGAATGGACAGGCACAAGGAAAGACACACACGCAGGCGCTGACACTAACAACGAAAGGTTTATTGCTCATATGCCATGAAAATAAATAGCGCGTATCAACAAAACAAAAAAACCAAAAAAGAAGAGAGGCACAGCAAAGGAAGGAAGGCTTGATGAAACACTCAAAGCAGTTCACCAAGTGAGACCTTAATTATCTGCCCCCCCCCCCTCCCCATAGGAAAGATAGCTCTTCATCCAAAAGCGCTATTGATGGGCTGCTGAGGCAGCTGTGCGGTAAGCTCACAATATTTTGGGCTTCTGCGATTTCTGGTGTCACTGTATCGCCAGACCTGCGTAGTAATGCATGCTGATGAATCCAGGTGCGCATTCCAAATCGCAGCAGTACATATCAAGCACTACATATATTGAAATATTGAGGTTCCATTATTTCAGTCTCCCTTTCGCCATTCATAGCCGGTGCTGTGGTAAAACACGCACAAGAGAGGCACTTCACACCAAACAATATTGCTGAACTGCCCCATAAATTCAATATTTCCGTAAGTTCCACAACATTTAAAGTTGAGTTAGTCGTGAAACTGTACTAGTCGCAAAGATGCTTTATCTTTATGTTAGAGAGAAAGTATTTAGGCCACATTGTTTAAAAGAATGTCTCAAGACTTTTGTGGATGCCAGGCATATGAAATATTTAGGCTGCGTGAATGGTGTCGCTCTACCAGCCCAGAAGAGGCAACAAGTCGCTACAGCTGCGTTATACCGGTGAGATAATGACTCATTGTGATGTATATTTACTTTTGCTTGTGTGGACGAGTTTCAAGATGTGGAAAAAACTTTAACGGCTGGAAGGAAGGAAGAAAAATAGAGGGAAAAGAAAGGCAAGGAGGTTAACCAGCCTATAGGCAGCCGGTTTGCTACCCTGCGCATGGGGGAGGGATGGGGGAGATGAAAGAGAGCAGAGAGGGAAGATAGAAACAGCACATTCGGCAGCACATGCGCGCACACTCAGTCATAGTCCAGTCTTGTCTTTCGCGGTGTGTGACATTGCTGTTACAGTCGCTTGTTCAAGTCGGTGTCGCGTAGGAATTTCAACAGAGCTTTCGTCGCCTTCTGTTGCAGTGTCTTCTCTCGGGCACTTGACAGAATAGTGTCCACAGACATTTTGCTGTTGTCGATGCGCGCAAAAGCAGACGCCAGTGACTGTCTCTGGATTTCATACAATGGACAGTCACACATGATGTGGTGTAGCGTCTCTTCGCAATGACAGGCATCACAGAGAGCGTTGTCGGCCATTCCTATGACAAAGGAGTAAGAATTTGTAAATGCCACTCCTAGCCATACGCGATGAAGTAGGGTGGCTTCTCTTCGGTCGAGTCCAGTGGGCATGCGGAGAGCCATCAAATAGGACAGGTGGTGTTGACGATTCGTATCGATGCTTGGTGGGCACCATAGTGAAAACGTGATTTCACGCGCAAGTCGTCGAAGATTACTGGCAGCATCAGTCCTCGAAAGTGGTATGGCTTCTTTTCGTGTTCCTTCAAAGGCTGCCCGCGCAGCAGTATCGGCATGTTCGTTCCCTATGATGCCGCAATGACTTGGCAGCCATTGAAGCGTCACATGATGCCCTTTCTCGAGTAAAGTGTGGAGAAGGCATCGAATTTCAAAAACAAGCTGTTCGTACGGGCCGCGACGCAGTGCTGAGAGCACAGATTGTAGGGCAGCCCTTGAGTCGCTGAAAATCGACCATTGTTGCGGTGGTTCCCGATTGACCACACAAAGTGCAGCGCGCAAAGCAGCTAGTTCCGCTGCTGTAGATGCCGTGGAGTGGTCAGTCCTAAAGCTGATGGTAACACCTCTTGCTGGGATAACTACTGCCCCTGACGAACACTGGTGGTTCGTGGAACCATCGGTGTATACATGTATGCTGTCTGAATATTTCTCGTGCAAAAGAAGAAGAGACAGTTGTTTCAGCATGGGTGACGAAAACTCAGATTTACTCCGGATCCCTGGTACACTAAGATGCACTGTGGGTCGAATAAGACACCAAGGTGGTATGGTTGGTTTAGATGCATGAGTGAAGCCCGAGGGAAGTTTATCGTTGTATTTCACGATAATTTTGGCGAACGATGCTTGGCGCCTCTCTGAAGGCAACAGTGCAAGGTGATGGCCGGGGGCACGTGCGAAGTGTCGGATGTGCGTTCTCAGGACTTCTACAGCAATGTGAGTTTGTATCGGATAGTCACCAGCAATTGCAATTGTTGCTTCTGTTGACGTACATCTGGGCAGACCGAGGCACACTCTCAGCGCTTGGGCTTGTACTGCCTGTAAAACACGAACATTGGTCTTGCAGGTATTGCTAAGCACAGGCAAGCTATATCTGAGGAAACCGAGAAACAGGGCCCTGTAGAGCTCCATCATTGCGTCTACTGACATCCCCCACGTCTTTCCTGCCAGGAACTTGAACAGTTGAGAAACAGCGGTCAGGCGCTTCTTCATGTAGGTCACATGCGGACTCCAACAGAGGTCCCTATAAATAATGATGCCCAGAAACCGGTGGGTTTTGGCGTAAGAAATTGGTCGCCCGCAGATTGAGATGACATAAGGGGTGACGCATCATGACTGGCGTGTTGGTGATATACCTTCAATCATAACTTCGGGCCGTGCTATGACGGCAAGACATCGCACCTGAAATAAGGTCATGCGAGCTGTAAAGGAATCTTAAATTTATATACAGGGTGTCGACATAACTTGAGCCAAGAATTTGAAAATGAGACACTTCAGTGGCAAATATTAATCAAATGCGTACTCACCCTAAAATGTAGATACTCAGGCTATTTTTTTGTTTCTCCCCATACTAACTTTTTTAATTTTAGCAAGTCTGAACTATCTAATTTTTAATGTAGGGGCTTAAAACCCAAAATATGAACACTGAAATGTAGAGCAATTTCATAAACGACTAACAAAATTGTTTTCTGTACGATACGTCTCGCGCTGTTATTTTTTCCGCGTTGTAAAGAAAACATATAGCAGCACTATATAGCAGTGTGCTGGCGGTCCTTCACATGGCTTCTTTACTACGTTTCACGGGCTTTCTTTACAACGTGTAAAAAATAAAAGCGCGAGACGTATCGTACAGAAAACAATTTAGTCGGTGGTTTCTGAAAGTGCTGTACACCTCTATGTTCATATTTTGGGTTTCCAGCCCCTCAAATAAAAATTAGGTAATTAGGAATTATTTATTTAGTAATGTGTGATATAAAAAATAGCCTGAGTACCTACAGGCTAGTGCGAGTAGTATGCATTTGGTTCGATTCGCCTCCTAAGTGCCTTTCACTTTCAAATTCTTGGCTCCAGTTATGTGGGACAACCTGTAGATTGGCACTGGTCTTCTCAAAGAACACTTCAAACGAAATTCGGAAACGCGTGGTGCTTGTGTAGTTTGACGGTCCTGCATGCGTGGGAACTTGTGACCAATTATGAGTAACGAAAGTGGCGTTTAAGATAAAAAAAAATATGGTTTTTAAAGTAAGCGTCAGTGCTCATGGGAGTTTTGAGCACCTCATGGCATCGCCACTATTATGACATAGACATAGGCTCCTTGTGACCTTCCACACGCATAAGAGCATCGTCCACGTCGCAGAACAATAGGAGATGGAGGGGGATGCACACAAAAGCACGACCGGCAGCCAGAGAGGGCTATCTTGTTCCTTGCCCCTCTCGTTCTGTTGTCGGGCTCTTGTCAAGATGATTTCGCTGCTTACGTCAAGAATGCTTTACATGTGTTCTCAAGACGACACATTCAAAGCACCCACATCGTTTTATTTTTCACCACGCGTGTTCAGAGATGTGAAAACTACAAGTTCAGCGTCACCCAAACTTAAACGCTCGCGGTTTCAGGTGCTCCCCCTCTGTGAGGCGTTAGTTTATTATTAATTTAAGCGGTGTTTGGAAATTACGCAGATATTGCTCACAATTAGTGACGCTAGAAATAATTATATGATAGCCATTGTCCAAGAACTTCTGTCTTAGCAGAGGTCCTGTCTTCTAATCCCCGGCTTATCGCAGTCTGTAAAAAGACGTACTCTACGTAGCTTTCACTTAAATGCTTACGATAAAGAGTGAGTGAAAAACTGAAAACAAATCTATGTAATCTGTACAACAGCAATAAAGATGAGGTGGTACTTTTCAAAGCGCTAATGGTCTGGGTCAATGTTTTGTAGCGAAATATTTTCCTATGCTAATCTTTTTTCGGGCTTTTTGCACTTCGCCATTGGCCACAGCAACCACGTTCATGTTATCAATGGCATAAAGCGGCCGTAGGTGGATGATGACCATACAGTATATAATGAGGCGTAATGCATCGGTATAAAAAATACGGCTCTCGTTCATGACCCTGGAGTAGGCCCAACTATGGTGTAGTTGATAAAAACAATTCAAAACAGTTTTATTGCGTCCCTCAATATTTAAAGAAAACGTGGAGCCCACGTTGGACTGACTGTTGGACTAGGTGGTCTTTCACTATAAATGTGATAACTTAGCGCAAAGTAAGTTGACGCAGGAGAATAAAAGATACAAAGTTTGACAGACAGCGCACTTAGTTGGGCTATAGTTTATTTTGCATGTTGACGATGTGGATGCGCTTTGAAGACACGGGCAGAAAAGAGACGGGTTACATACAGCGCCACTTGCGACATAATCTTTAGAAAAAGAGGGGAGCGTGACATACATACACTGAAGCGAGGGGTGTAGGCATCAGGTGGCACACCGGGCACGTGCTCGCCCCCCCCCCCCCCCCCGAAATGTTTTTCGCCATGGCATATCGAGCAAAAAACGGCCATTTTAAGGGGGTGCCCTTTCCAAAATCAACTTGCCCTCAACCCCCAGAAAAAAAAATTTCTGGCTACGCGCCTCACAAAAGCATGTGGCACAAAAAGTGTGTATTACAAATTACTAGGAAATCAGAAAGGGTATCTCATTTTTAGCTAATGACAACGAAACTATGCTCACACATGATTCTGCGCGTCTATAATTCGATGTGGTTTCTACCATGAATCTCACCCATTGATCACGGTTGTAGGATATGACGGTGCACTGACCAAACTTTGGGATATTGCATGTCCACGCCTTCAAAGTGCATCAACATCAAAAGATACGAGGACATGTGACTGTGCTTCTCTCACTTGTTAGTATGCCTAATTTGCGCTAGATCAATCTTCAGCACATAAAGCTAGCTTTTATTACATAACTACGATAAAGGTACCCTTGCACACAATGAGCGAGTTTTTGGACTGAGTATGTCAACACGCTATGTATATAATAGCACACAGAGCCCGCGCTATGCATGAGCGGTCGCTGCCTTCCCTCCTCCATCATGCGTGCCGAGTAGACCGGTCGCAAAGCTGCAGCATGCATAGGTGTTAGCTATTCGACGTGGAGTCTAGAGTAACTGTATATGGTTCCTACGGGACCAGAGTAGAGCATAGGTCCGCCATTGTGCCTGGCTAGCAACCAAATATGCGGCGAAGTGACCCTCTGTTTTTGCAAACGAGACCCCTGCCACGTTTTTTTTTTTTTTTTTGCCGTGTTGCATATTGACATACTTGGCTTGCGTCCTTCACGCACTGTTTGCAGTGCTTGAAGGCCGCTTATTTGCCCGGTTGCCAACAAAGTGCAACGTAAGAGCTGACATAACAGCGTAGTAAAAAAAAAAAACAGCGTTCTCGCTCAGCTTTTGGCGAAAAGTGCAGAGGGAACATTATCAACTTCTTTTGTCTTGCGACAATCACATTTCACAAATTTTTAGAATTTTTGGTATTCAAGTTACGCTGGCGCAATGTGACATTTGTTGACCTTGACGATACATGAAATTACCTGATAAGTCTCGGTGAACGTAACTCAGTGAAGAGTTATGCCTTAGGTTTTTCAAGTGCGCAAAAGCATAACGGCGCACTCTTTGCACAATTCGCGTAGTGTAACGCACGGTTGTTACTTCACCGTTCCAAACGATTTATGTCACATGTAGACGCAAACTTTTGTACGATATGGATCTTACATGAAGTCAGTTTGGAATTCAGCTCCAAGTTTTGGTGTAGCTTTGCGGTAGAGTACTGGGCTACCACTAAAAAAAAAAGTCGGGTTCGATTCCCAGTTGCGACAGGTAGGTGTCTCTTTTACGAGTTGTTTCTTTTTTTTAAAGTTTCGTGCTATATTGACCACGGACAACGGTGGCGGCGAAAATCTATGGCGCCGGAATCGGCCTTTGTATTCTCAAGAACTTTCGCTGTAAAATTCAGTGAATTCAACAACCGCGCTATTTTAGATACGTCAGTGGCGAATAGATATATTTCCTTTTCATAAAGAAAGGTAGTCAGACTCTGTTTGAACAGATATGAATGCGTAACAAAGAACAGTGTAATTTCTATTTTACCATGTGCACTGCAAGCGAATTAACATTCAGCAGCTGGTAAAACTGGCGCGAAGACCAGCCAGATTCGCTTTGCACTGGACTGGCGATGATTCGCGTCAATGCAGCGGCGCCGTCAGAAAACAAAATTGGCCTGATCGTCAGCTTCTCCGCAATGCATAGTTGCTGGCGGCGCCAGCAGCGTGGGAAAACAATTGCGTTACTCTGGTCTCGTAGTGACCATATACAGTTATTCTAGTGGCGTCCTCCCCGAGACGTCTTCTTGTGGCCGCCGTTCGCGCGCACCATGGCGCCACCTCGCAGCGGTTCCCTCCGCGACGCATTTGCGTGCGAGGTTTGTCGGGCGGCAACCGCTTGTCAACAGCGACAAAAGGTCGACCTGTGAAAAAGCGTAGAGGCACCGGCACGCAATGCTGTGTGCAAGAGACACGCGGGGTCACGACTACACGCATCTTGGCTCACTCAAAAAAAAAAAAAGAAAAGAAAAAGAGAAACATGTGGAGTATAAAAAGTGAGACCGTTGTAAAACGTTTGCATGGGAATGGCCTCCTGGGCCGTGGTTAGAACAAATAAATAATTAACAAACATGAATAATAAATAAATAAAACGTAAACGAGAGCCACGAATCGAGTCGTGCCAGTCGAACAGCTAAGATTCAGCTGAGATTGTGCCTTACACGGGTTCCTTGACACTGCATCGGCCTCTGCTTATCACACGATGCGCATTGAGAGCGTTGAACATAGAAGTGCGAAGAACACAGACATCGTGTTACTTTACCGCGATATATCGCTGCAGTGTACGACCGTGATGATAGCTAGCTCTTCTCTTGAATGTTGGCAGAACTCAATGCTTACATGCACGCATATAAGGCACAGTCTCTTACTTGAAACTTGCGTCTTACTTGCACAGTTATTATTATTATTATATTGGTTTTATTGGCGCAAGGGCCATGTTTGGCCAAAGAGCGCCATAAAAATTATAAAAGTGTAATATTTGTCAGTGTATAACAATGGTATTTAGGGATGTGAGCAATGATAATGTTACGTGGCTGTATAGTGGCCTAAAATTCCGCGCTCCAAGGCAGGGAAAAAAAAAAAAAAAAAAAAAAAAAAAATACTAAAATCATGAGCATGACGTGACACTTGAAGTGAGGATGAATGATAGACGGTCATAGTAATAAAATCATAAAAAGATAATAGCACAACTGCCTTGTCAACGACCCTTGTGTCCAAGGGACGCCAGGCAGGTGCTTTTTAATGTAGTTACCGCAGCAGCAACCTCCACTTGGAGGTCGTGCTACGGATTTCCTGGAAATATGACATGAAAATTATTTATATCTTTTAAAAATGCGAGCAATGATTTGTGCTTAAAAACAGGCTCTTTACCTATAAACATTGACGGATGCAGTGGCATTTGATGTCGGTGAAGAAGTAGAAAGTGTTTTTGTCTAAGAGCATCCAATTCCTTGCATTCAATTAAAATATGAAGAACGCTGAGTGGGTCACCACATCTGTCACACACGGGAGGATCACCACCAGACAAAAGGTGTGAATGAGTGCTATGGGTGTGTCCTATTTGTAGTCTTGTGAGTATTACTTGAGTGTGGCGTGACCTTGATATTGACGGCCAAGTTCCAAGGCTCGGTTTGATAACATGTAATTTATTTCGCGTTTGCTTATCCCATGAAAGCTGCCAGTGCGCCCTGAGCTTCTGTTTTACGAATTGTTTGAGTTCTAACGCAGAGACAGCCATAGATGCATTAGTGTTAGCGTTGTCCTTAGCTGAGGCAGCCAGTTGGTCCGCTAACACATTTCCCCGGATTTCGCGGTGCCCTGGCACCCAGCACAATACAACTTGTTTTTTGAGCGAGTATATGGTGCACAGAAGAGAGTAAAGCATCAAAAAGACAGGATTTTTATGTTTTTTGAGGGTCTTCAAAGCTTTTATAACACTCAGAGAGTCGGTGAATATTATCGCACGTTGTAGCTTTAGTTCCTTTATATGTTTAGCGGCCACAAGTATAGCATAGGCCTCCGCTGTGAATATGCTTGAATTAGGGTGGAGAATGCCAGAATCTGAAAAGGATGGACCAACGGCAGCATAGGACACGCCACTGTCAGACTTGGAAGCATCCGTAAAGAATTCAGGACAGTTGTATTTGTGCTGCAATTCGAGAAAGTGAGTGTGTATATGTGCTATAGGCGCATGCTTCGTAACTTCAACAAATGATGTATCACAGTCTATGGGCTGCCACTGCCACGGCGGCAGACATGGAACGGGAGCCATCAGACTGTGTTCAATAAGTGGCACACCCGTTTGTTCAGCGAGGCTCCTCACACGAAGTGAGTAAGGCTGTTGAAACGAAGGACGGTTCTCGAAAAGCGTACAACTTGACAAGTCATTGATAGTCGTGTGTGAAGGGTGTTCTTTGTCTGCGTTCGTTTTTAAATAGTATATAAAAGACATGTATGTTCTTTGCAGGTGCAATGACCACTCATTGGATTCGACATACAAACTCTCCACGGGACTAGTGCGAAAAGCTCCCGTAGACAGACGGATGCCCAAATGGTGGACTGGGTCAAGCATTTTCAGAGCACTTGGGGTGGCAGACTGATATATTATTGCCCCATAATCCAGGCGCGTTCGAACGAGGCTTTTGTAGAGATTGATCAAACAATTTCGGTCACTCCCCCATGATGTGCGTGAGAGTACTTTCAGAATGTTCATTGTTTTTATACATTTGTTTTTAATATACTTGATGTGTGATGTAAATGTGAGTTTAGAATCCAAAATTAGGCCTAGAAATTTATGCTCGGCCTCTACAGGTAACCGCTGGCCAAGCAAGTCAATTTCGGGATTTGGGTGGAGGCCTCTCTTTCTAGAAAAGAGCACACAGGTGCTCTTCTCTGGACTTAACCTGAACCCGTTTTGGTCAGCCCACTTGGATACTTTGTTCAGACAAAGCTGGACATGCCGCTCACACACTGCAAGATTACATGACCTAAAGCCTACCTGGATATCATCCACATACATTGAATAGAATGTGTTATGTGGAATGCAGAGTCGTAATGAATTCATTTTTATAATAAAGAGGGTGCAACTCAGGACACCACCCTGGGGTACTCCCGTTTCTTGAATAAACGGCCTGGACAAGACATTCCCAATACGAACACGGAATGTTCGCTCGGATAAGTAGCTCTTTATGATATTCAACATATTGCCATGAATACCAATGTCTGACAGATCTCTAAGGATGCCGTAGCGCCATGTGGTGTCATATGCTTTTTCCATGTCAAGAAACACACAGAGACAGTACTGTTTGTGGATGAACGCATCGCGGATGTATGCTTCAATGCGTATGAGATGGTCTGTAGTAGATCGGTCCTCTCTAAAACCACATTGAAAGGGGTCAAGAAGTTTGTTGGTTTCTAGAAAATGCATAAGTCTTTTGTTTATCATTTTCTCGAACACCTTGCACAGGCAGCTCGTAAGGGCTATTGGACGGTAACTTGTAACTGAAGAGGGGTCCTTGCCTTCCTTTAGAATAGGAACAACAATGGCCTCCCTCCACGTAGACGGCAGGTACCCAGCAGCCCAGATAGTGTTATACAGAGCAAGTAAACTGATTTCGGTGTCATCATGAAGGTGTTTGAGCATGTCATACATAATTCTGTCTGGTCCCGGCGCTGTGCTGTGGCACGCATTGAGGGCCGTCCTAAGTTCGGCAATTTTAAATGGAGTATTATACTGTTCGTTTGTTTTGGACTTCAACTCTAATGTTTTCCGTTCTGTCATTTCTTTATGTTTTAAGAAAGATTTTGAGTAGTGCGCAGAACTGGAAATGCGCTCAAAGTGCTTGCCAAGGCTGTTGGCCTGGTCCTCCAGTGTGTTCCCTTGACTCACTAAAGGCAGAGGATATGCTTGCTGCCCCTTAAGACTTCTGAGGCTGCTCCAGACTTTCTTTTCATTGGTGTAGGAGTTAATGCCGGAGAGAAACTTGACCCAACTCTCCCTTCTTGCCTGACGTCGTGTTCGCCTACCCAGTGATTTCACTTTTTTAAATTCGACGAGGTTTTCTGCGTTTGGATATCGGCGCAGGATGCCCCAGGCTTTATTTTGTTTCCTACGCGCTTCTCTACAGTCATCGTTCCACCAGGGAACACGTCGTTTACACGAGTGCCCATTTGTTTGCGGGATACACTTTTCAGCAGCATCCAGAATAAACGCACTGAAGAATGCTACTGCGCAATCAATGTCACAATTTGTGATAAAGTCACGAGGTAAAAGTGTCAATTCTTGAAATTTCTCCCAGTCAGCGGATGCTATTTTCCATTTGGGAATATGAGGAGGAACCTCATGCGATAATGTCAAGTTTAACATAGCAGGAAAGTGGTCACTGCCGTACGAATTCATGACCACGTTCCATTCTAACTCGGTAAAGAGAGAGGGAGAACCAAGCGCCAAGTCTATCGATGAGTATGAGTTGTGATGAATGTTGTAATAGGTAGGCTGTTTTTTATTGAAGAGGCATGCTCCGGAGCACAGGAGGAATTGCTCTATCAGTCGGCCTCTCGCATCGCACCGGGCATCCCCCCACAGAGTGTTGTGAGCATTAAGATCACCAACAACAATGTAGGGTGCCGGCAGCTGGTCAATGAGGTGATGAAAATCTGTGCGGTTAAGTTTGTAGCTTGGTGGTATGTATAGTGAACACACAGTGACTAGTTTGTCAAATAGAATGACGCGGACTGACACTGCTTCGAGTGCCGTCTGAAGAATAAGAGGTCGGCAAGGCACGGATTTTTGTACTATTATAGCTACACCGCCGGATGAAGCAGTTGCCTCATCCCGATCCTTGCGGAACACGGCATATTGTCTAAGAAAGTTTGTTTGAGATGGCTTCAGATGTGTCTCTTGGATGCACAGCACCTTGGGATTGTGTTTATGTAAAAGTTCTGTAATGTCATCAAGATTGTGGAGAAGACCCCTAGCATTCCAGTGCATTATTTGTGTAGCCATTTTGAGTGAGTTTTTGTGCTGTGCGTCGAAGTAGACAACCTTAGCTTAGGAGGCCTTTTCAGGTCCCCTAATGCGTGGTTTTTCTTTTTTGGCAGGCTCCTTAGAGCCACGCCAATCTTTCGGCGTCTGAGGCGCCGATACACTTTGTGTTGTGTCCATCATCTCGGAAGAGACGCTGGACGCCCGCTCGCGGTGCCCGCGTGCGGTTGTGAGAGACTTCGGGCCCTCTGCCTTGGCAGGTGGCCCGAAAACTGCAGACCCAGAGGCCTGCATGGCTGTTTGGCTAGTGGTGGTGTCCATTGCCTCCTGCGAGGCACTGGACACCCGCTCCAAAGAGCGATCTGTGTGTAGCGTAGACTTCGCCTCAGTCGACGAAGTCTTTGACCCCACCGGGCAAGAGGTTGTTGGGACCTCCTTAGCCTCCTTGTTGCCCTGGCTGCTGCCAGGGCTTGCAGAGGCCACCGGTGTGGACTGGTTTGCTGCGGGCAGGGCAGCGCTGGCTGTTCCCGCCAGAGGGGCAGGTGGCTCTGACCTGGCCACGCTAGGCATGGTCCAGGTAGCCACCAAGGGCCGTTGTGGTGCCGCCCCTCGTTGCACCACTTCAGCGAAGGAGGCTCTTAGTGCGAATGAAGGTGAAACTCTCTGTCGTGCTTCACGGAACGTTATATTTTCGTTAACTTTTATGGTGATAATTTCTTTTTCTCTCTTCCAGGCTGGGCACGCTCTGGAATATGCGGCATGGCTGCCTTTGCAGTTTGCACAGTGTACCTCCTCGTTTTGGCACTTATCAGTTTCGTGACCTGTTATGCCGCATTTGCCACAAGTCAGCTGACCTCGGCAGGTCTGAGATCCGTGTCCAAATCGCTGGCATTTAAAACAACGTCTCGGGTTAGGAACATACGGTCGCACAGAAAGTTTTACGTAGCCGGTCTCGATTGTTTTAGGTAGGATGCTTGAATTGAATGTAAGTATTAGGTGCTTTGTTGCGGTTTCAGTGTTGTTGCGTCTGATTTTTATGCGCTGCACATGTAATATGCCTTGGTCTTTCCATCCGTCTAGGAGTTCCTCTTCACTTAGTGTCTTAAGGTCTTCATCGGATACTACGCCCTTCACTGTGTTCATGGTACGATGTGCAGTAACTGATACAGGGATATTGCCAAAGGCTACGAGGTGTGAGAGTTTGTCGTACTGTTCCTTGTCTTTTAGTTCGAGGAGAATGTCCCCACTTGCCATCTTTGAGGCCTTATAGCCGGTTCCAATGGTGTCTTTAAGGCACTTGGCCACTAGAAAAGGTGATATTGCTCTGGCTTTGGTTGATGATTGCTCGCAGTGAAGGACATGGTATTTTGGAAATGTTTCAATGTTTTGAGGGAAAAACAAAGATGATGCATCGGTGCGTACTCTTTTCGGAGCACGATCAGTTACAGGGGGGTTTTGAGGTCCCATGAAAAATTGGCTTCTTCGGCATCGGCGCCTACCACCCACCACGGAGCCCAACAAGGGGACGCGGCAGAACATGTGAACAAGCCTGCCCTTCGCCAGCAGTACGCCGTTGCTATAACCGAATATGGTTTATCCTAGGCAGGATAGCCACACAGGGTTAACCCTTGCCGCCATGAAAAATCGGAAGTAAATGGAAGAGAGAAGAAGACAGGACAGATTTAAAGACGAGAAAAGACTAAGATATAGGAAGAGAGAGATAGGAAAAGGCGACTGCCGATTTCCCCTGGGTGGGTCAGCCCAGTGGTGCCGTCTACGTGAAGCCGGGGCCAAAGGGGTGTGTTGCCTCTGCCGGGGGGCCTTAACGGTCCAATCACCCAGCGTCGGCTCAACCCCCAGGATCCCCTTTTCCCCGGACACGGCAAAGCCACGCACGGCTAGGCGTGGGAGGGAGCCGAAACTCCCCCGTTAGCTCGGGTCCGTGGTGTCGCTACACACCAAACGCCTACTTGCGCAGGCGCCCCTGCGGGGTTACTTGCACAGTGTGCATGCCGCATCGACCAAAGTGCGTGTAACGGCAGCGTCTTCTGCTCGCGCCGCAGTATTGGTTGCATGCACCGGCTAGCCATTTCGATCGGAATACGAAAGTGCGCAAGCATTGCAGCGCCCCGCTAGCAGTGTGCAGTGTGGTGAACGAAAGGCCAGGCCATTGGCGACCGGAAGGAGTAAATCAGCACCGTACATGTTCTCCTCCTCCTCCATCTATATTACAAAAGAACACCTTGGTACAATCACGTTTTATTGGACAATGGAACGAGTCACATTTCATCCATGCACGGTTAGGTACTTTGGACCCAACTCTTAGTCTTCAAATTCCTCCGGAATTACGCCGACGAGACGCCACTATGCTGTGCAGATTATGGTTGGGCGTCGCATTTACCAATGCGTACGCGTTCCGCATAGGAATGGCTGACACTGCTGCATGCGACCATTGCGGCAGTGACGAGACAACTTGGCACATTCTGTGTGAATGTCCACAATACTGCTCGCAGAGACAGTCACTCTGCAATGCACTAGATGAACTGGACAACCAGACTCTTTCGGAAGAAAGAATCCTACGCTACCAACAGGACTTTATGTTGCAGAAGTGCTGTGAAGGCGCTCCTGTGCTTCTTGCGTTCAACCGGCTTGTCCAAACGACTGTAATCGGAACTCCCTGAATGTGCGCGCATGTGAACTTTTTTTTCTAATTTATTTCATCTCTCTATCTCTATCTTCTTTCTGACCCTTTTTCCCACCCCTGTACAGGGTAGCAAACCAGTTCTTCTAGGTTAACCTCACTATCTCTTTCTTTTATTTATTTCTCTCTCTGTTGGACTACTGCGCTATAGCTTTTCCGTGCTTTATAAAATTTGCATTTCGAATATCTGAGCACTTCAAAGCGTGCAATTATAGGCACTAGGTGTTTTTCTCTGCCTACCACAAAGCACGCCAGCAGCCGGAACAGTAGTATTGGCCCGGGACCACCCGGTCACAGCCTACGTCTTAAGCGAAACGCCCGGAGTGCGTACTGAACATAATTCCCGGATGGTGTCGAACCATCTAAGGTATACCATCCAGAACAACGACCACAAGCGTCATTTACCAATGGCGTCAGCACTCACCGTGCTTTACTACCATAGGGTTTCGCACCCTCAGCACGTTGACTATCCAACGTGTGGTGCTTACATCAAGCCCAAGTGCGCATTTCCATACCAGGTATAAGAAGGGAAAAAAAACACGTCTCCCCTAGGCCGCTAAGCAAGGGACTCTGGACGATATGCACACTAAGCTGGCAGAATTTACGTATACACGGATGAATCTACCACCCAGACAAACCGGCGCCACGGTCATTACCCCCACTTACAAGCTTTGTCACTTGAGCACATTGACTTCATGGTCCAGAGCTTGTTGCCCTTCGATGTGCCGTCAATTATGTCAAGGTACAACCGGCTAATTGATGGACAGTATACTGCGACTCAAAGGTGGCTCTACAATGTTTTCGTCCGGGCTTCATCACGGATCTTACAATCAGTTTGTGCGGGAGATAAAAGAAATGCTGCACAATGTGACTGAACGAGGACAGAACGTTGTGCTTCAATGAATATCTAGTCACTGAGGTATCTCTGGCAACGAGCTCACCGAGGAAGCTTCCAAAAAAGCATTCGACGAAACACACCGTGTTTCTATATATTTATCAAGAATTGGCGCGACTCGACGTTTAAGCAAGTTGGCGCCAAACATCACATGGCAAACGTGGCAAACGCCACAATTCACAGACCATCGATTGCATTCTCTCGACCCACCTTTACGACTGCCGCGTCCACTTGGTGTTTCCCGAAAAAAAGATACAATCTTGCTTCGCCTGCGTCTGGGTGTAGCATTCACCAACATTCATTTAACACTCAGATGGTCGACAACGCTGAGTGCAACGACTGTGCCGTTGATTAAAAGATTGAGCACCTTTTGTGCCACTGAACCTCTGTTCTCCATTAGATCATATATACGAAAGCGCTTTCACTGTTGTGAAGATATTGGAACCATGCTTTCCATCACAGTTGTTAAAGGCAACGAAGGCGCTATTGCGCTTTCTCAGTATACCGTAATGATTAGCCGTTTGTGATAACACACGTGGAATGGTTACGTCGGTGGAAACAGTGACTTTTCTCTCCTCTTCTATAATTTCCTTTTCTGGGACAGAGCCGCCTAACACGCTCACCCGAGGTTTAACGTCCCTGCTTCTCTTCCAATCTTATTCTCTCTCCCTTAGTTAGATTTGGCACCCACGAGACGCGCTGCATGCAGTAGCGGCCTCGCGTTCCGAGTGTCATATTTCAATCCATGAGTGTACTGTACGATATGAATAGGATATTTCTAAAGCCAAGAAATGTTATTTAATGCCAGTTAATCATGTAATTAGCAATGTATTTGAGCATTCTGTCGCGGACATAAGTGGAATACAAGGTATATTCTCATTCACGTGGTCACAAGAGCACTTAGGACTACTATAGGGTGTGAAAATTTTGCGAAGTTTTTTTGTGATGGTGAATAAGAGTTCTAGAGGATCTTCTTACATTCACTGCGCACTAAATTTTGTATATAAGCGAAGCGTAGTAGTGGAACAAATTGAAACGTTTTGAATTTCGGCTAAGCCGCGTCATTATCCAACCAAAGTCTGAAATGTACCCAAGTTTACGTGGTAATTCACCCTGTGGGGAAGGAAGCACAGACGTTGCGCTGTTCACATCGCAGATGTGCATATCCTACTTCTAGCTAACTGCATCATCTGTAAAGGTCTTTTAGGGGCGAAGATTCGTAATGCGTGGATCGGTCGTCCCCCAATGTAGGTAGTACCTACCACCTCGTTCCAGTATTCACCACTACGTGATAGTTGTTGGTGGAATAAACCAATGCAGGTGTTATAAAACGAATGCGAGATGGCGGTACTTGAGTGTTCACTAGATGGACAAACGGATGGATGGACAGAAAGAAAAGCAGACGGGCGGATGAATGGACGCGCGGTCGGACGGATACACAGACACACAGATGCGCGGGTGCACAGACGGACGGACGTATGGACGCAAGGACGGATGCGCGGACGAACGCAGGGGTGGACGCACGGACGCATAGACGCATGGACGGACGGATGCATCCACAGACGGACGGACGGTCACATGGACCAACGGACGGACGGAAACGCGGACGGATGCACGGGACAATAAGGCTGCATGTGAAACACTTAGAATTAGCACTCTCTTTTTGTGTGTGCTGAACCAACGTATTTTAGCAAATATCATTAAGAAAGTTATGCTGCACTTTATGGTACTTAGTGTGAGAACTCATGTGGGAGAAGGCGATGATATTCATGCAAGATGTGAACTTAGATGTGAACTTGAATATATTGTGCTAAAACCAAAATTGCATACAATATGTGAAGATATCCCCCCTCCCGCACGCGTTGACCAGTATTAATATTACTTAAAGAAACAATTAGAGAACCGAGAGAACCATTTTACAATGTCGTGTAAATACAAACACTGCTCTAGATTACAGAGGGCAATTTTAAATGCGTCCAATTTTAAGTTGGCATAAAGTTCTTGAGATATGGCACTCGTACGTCGATATAAGTGCTTGTGAAATTATTGAAACGCTTAATCGTTCACTGCAATTCAATCGTTCAGCAGACTGCGGTTTCCTGCGTTAGCGTTTACCGTATTCATATAAATCAATGATGACCTTCCTTTCTACAAGACTGGCACCCTGGCAGTGCAGCTAATTCGGATTTACTATTATATTAAGGAGTGTTTTTCATTGCGATAGCAATTATATGAACATTATATGAACACTATCGGCTGCTTTTTTGCGTCGGCTTCGCCGTTGCAGTTTGTAAACAACGTGATGCCTCGTATATGTGAATGTATACACAGATAGAAAAGCAACACAGAAAAATAATTCAGAAAAATAATTTCCGGCGCCCGGTATCAAACAAGCGACCTCTCGCTCCACAGCGCGCGGCCTTAGCAACTGAGCCACGAAAGCACACGTCTTCTGTCATAGTAACAGCGAGCTTATTCCAAAATATTTCTCTGCGTACTGCAGGCGTGAGTCTGTCCGTCCGTCCGTCCGTCCGTCCGTCTGTCTGTCTGTCTGTCCGTCTGTCTGTCCGTCTGTCTGTCCGTCTGTCTGTCTGTCCGTCCGTCCGCCCGTCTATCTATCTATCTATCTATCTATCTATCTATCTATCTATCTATCTATCTATCTATCTATCTATCTATCTATCTATCTATCTATCTATCTATCTATCTATCTATCTATCTATCTATCTATCTAGCCGCCTACGTCTGAGTGCTCTCGTGATCGCTCCCTTAACTTGGGATAAAACAAAATTAGTATGTGACGCTAAGGTGTTTCGATGAATATGACTCGCTGGTCATGCCATGAATATTGTCGCGATCCCATCGTGTACGTCGTTAAACCCTTTCCGCCACCAGACGTGTGGCGCATAGCCGTGGGTGGGTATGTGCCACTGGCATGTGGGTATGTGCCAGAGGGGATAGACAGTTTATATCTACCCAGGAACGGCGAGAACAAACGTGGGTAATTTTGACGGGTGAGCGTTAAGACAAAGCTGACATCAGCAGAGTTGACCTGACGAATGGAAAGAGTAAATGTGAAGGCCCCAGCAAGAATTGAACCCCAGATTTCTGCGGGGCAATGAAGTATTCTACAACATAGCCATGCCAGGTCTTGGACCTAATTTTCAAATAGGCCTTAATGTTCATGAAATGTCCATTGTGGTTGCAGTGCTGCTTATCCCATTTTATGAACTTTCCATATGTACTCCTATGATACAACAGTTAAGCACCATACGCTTAAGTATATTCATGCAGCACTGCCCAGGGCTACCATCCTCGCAAGATCCAGTGCTTCATATCAGCTTAACGCTTCTGGTGTTGCTAACACCTATGTTGCTGCTGTCGTCGTTTCGCAGCCGTAAACAACTGGGTATATTTTAATTATTATTTATATTATTTGATTTATTATATACTGCAGATCCTTAGATGCAAGCAGGTGGACAGTTTTAAGGGGACATAGTTGATACAATAAGTGGCATAAAAAATGTTTGGGATGGATGTTTCATACACTCATAGTAAACACAAAGAGCGACATAGAAAATTATTTCGTAATAACGCATGTACCGAACAAAAGAAAAAAAGGACACTACAAATCTATACCTCATATGTTGTGCGATTACCGTAAATATAAGTACATAATAAATGCGAAACAATAAACACGATCATTTTCACTGTTCAACCCAAGATGGTAATAAATACATATGCATACAATAAAAATAGCACATACATAAAATGAAAAAAGAAAATAAAAAGAAAAAAGACTGTTATAAAAGGTCGAAAACCTAGATTTGCAAGACAATGATATTTGGAGCGAAGGAACGAAGGAAAAATACATACTATGAGATTTCCTGAGTTAGTTCGTTTCGATATGAGACCGTGCGTAGGAAATATGAGTACTTATAAGCGTTTGTCCTGCAGAAATACGGTGTTAGGAATATGGCGTGATGATGCCTTGTGGGTCTGGTTGACAACGATGTCAGGTACGGCGATGGGTCAATCGCAAGTTTGTGGTTCCGAAGAAGAGAAAGAAGGTCAATTTTTATCTGTTTTTGACGGGCGCTAACAATAAAAATGCTATTGGCTTTCATTATTTCAGAAGGAGAGTTGACTCGTGAGAACTTGTTGAAAAAATTAGACTGCTTTCCTCTGTATTCTTTCCAGGCACTTGATAATAGTTTGAGTGAATGGGTCCCATACTGCACTCGTGTATTCTAATTTCGGTCTTATTAAAGAATATTGGGACAGTAATATAACATTGCTAGGGGCACCATGAAGCCTATGTTTTAAAAAGCAGAGCTTTCTGAATGCAGAGGAGGAAATAATTTCGATATGTTTATTTTGCGATAAGGTAGTTGTTATTGTAAAACCTATGTATTTATAGCTATCAACTAGCCTAAGTGGCGAAGAACCAAGCCAGTAAGTAAAAGGCCGGGGTGTATTTTTTTACGCGTTATAGGGAGTAGTACGGTTTTATCGGCGTTCAGAACCATTCCGCATTTTTAGCACCACTGCAATACGTTATTTAAATTGCTATTTAACTCAACTTGATCATCCGGATGAAAACTTTCTTCGAACAATACGCAGTCAATACGCAGTCAATAAAACATATGCGGCTGTTTTACGTCTGTTTGTGCGTGCATATGTAAATGTCTTAACGCGTTTTCGTAAGATTTTGCACAATAAAAAAACACAACACAGTTACCTCCCATCCGCATGCTCCACATTACATTGATTCTCAAGGTGCGTGAGAGCTGCACAATTTCTATATACACAATTTACCACTGGTAGTATATTGATCTAGAGGGGAATATCTAGAGGGGAGCGCGTTCTCAGCTTATTCAGCGAGGTGGCGCGAAGGGTGCGCTCGACGGCCCACTCGTGTACTTTGCCCTATGGTGAGTGGTCCCCCCCCCCCCCCCATGCGGGCGCGTGCGTGCGCTTATCTCGCCGTTGCGGAAAATTGTAACGCCTTTTGATTTCACTGGAATTATTGCGTTGCAGTCGGGTTGTATGAAGGTCACTTCGCTTGCCGCAGTCCCTTTTTTTGCGCAAAAAAAAACGTGCTTTTCAAGCACAGTCAAGTAACGACTGTGACACTAATTAGTTCGCGCTCATCCTGTGTATACCTGTGTGTGTACGTTTTGTGCGACCATTGGCTCGCTGGATTCCGTGCCGACCGGCTGTGCCCTCGCGATCTCCGACGACAGCGCAGCTCTGGCCGACTGGGTTGGTCCTACGCCACCTCCTGCCACCGGTCCCCTACCACGACGACAGCGTAGCTCTGGCCGACTGGATTAGCCCTACGCCTCCTCCTGTCGCCGACAAGAGCTCTCGCCAGTGGTCCCCCGTCCTCGGACCCCTGCAACCGTGTCCTGTCCTTCTTTCCTGTCTTCTCCTTACTTCCGTCGCTACCTGTCCCTGCGCCTCGCTCTTTCCTTCCTCTCTCTCTATCTCTCTACCTTTTAATGCTATCCTTTTATACCTTTCTCTACCTGTCCCTCGTGAGCTATTGTTGAGGTTTCCTCCCCCTGAGAGACAGTTACGGCTCACTTTTCTCTTCTTTTAATTTAAAATCCCCCCCCCCCCCCCCCATTTTGAGGAGCACGTTGAGTGCTTAGCTTTGAACGTTGTTAGCTGGCACTCG
The DNA here is from genome assembly GCF_043290135.1 of Rhipicephalus microplus. NCBI lineage: Eukaryota > Metazoa > Arthropoda > Arachnida > Ixodida > Ixodidae > Rhipicephalus > Rhipicephalus microplus. Next base: position 29,010,178 of record NC_134710.1, read on the forward strand.
TACCTTGTGTGTTCTTTTTGTGTGTTATTTCGTCTTGAGTAGTGCTGCACGTTTCCATCTGGTTGCCGTTGTTCGCCTGGCATTCTAATTTGTTGCTCACGCATTCATTGCTATGGCCTTGCGATGAAATTAATTTTTTTATTCAGCACGTCGTTTACTCCCTATGAAACTTCGAGCGATACGAAACAAATAAACAGTGCCTGTTTCTGCCTGCATTTTGTATCGAACATCGCCTGTTGCACTTTTTCTCAAGAACATCATGATTTGAACAACACTGGGATTTGCCATTTTGTAGCGGTACCTCTTTTTATGACTACGCTTTTTGCACTTAGCTAGTGGTCAGAGCAACCCTCTGTCTGGGTAATTAGCCGGAGAGGCTGACCATGAATGCTACTCACAAATGTGTTATAGATAATGCTTGGCTCATCACGTCATCAAAGGGCATCACGTACGTAATGATACTGGTTTCTAATTCAGTTGTGATTAGACGAACTAGATTCGGATGACTTGCCACGAGTCATGTCCGAACAACAACAAAAAAACACGCGCTAAATGCACACGAATACGAGGCCCACGTAGAGCGCCACTCCGCGTTTTTCTTTAATCACTTGAAGTTGTTTATCCTGGACTAAACTTAGGTAAATATGTTTTTAATTTCTTTTTATCCAAATGCGGCCGCTACACCACCGCTAATAGAACCCTCGATGATGTGCTACACAGCTCCACGCCACCATGATTATAAGGCAGAGTGAAGGCTCCAAAACGAAGAAAGCGGATAGCGTGATGTTCGGATCAGGCAAGTACGTTCGTCCTTTACCTTCTGATAGTTTTATTCTTGCAATCAGTGCATTAATCATATATGGCCAGGTGCCACGCCAACGTAATGAAGATACATCAATTCCATATTCCTGATCGGTGGAAATCGCGTCGGTGTGTAGTAAAGACCTTGAAACATGCTTCTAGCGTAAGCCTCCCCCCCTCCCCTCTCGGTCCATATGTAATTTTTTTGCTACACATAAGAACAACCAAGGTTCACAATTCACATTTGATTTGTGACAGGCTATTTTTTTATACTTCAGGAGTTCTTGAAAGGGGCTTGACACGGCCATCCAACAATTTGTGGTTTTCAAAGAAAACTAGGAATACATAGTCCCTTATGCCTTTACAGATAAGTGGACCATAAACGAATATTTAGGGGCAAAACAAGCCTTAGAAGTCACCGAATGTAAACCCCGCACATCGCTTATGACTGCCATTTTGCAATGGCGTGTGTGACGACATGTGCATCAAGAAGCGGAGCTCTCGTCTTCCACAAATGTTTCTGCCCCTGTAAATTGTTAAATTTCAGTGCCAAACTTTATCATCATCATCATCATCATCATCATCATCATCATCATCATCATCATCATCATCAGCCTGACTACGTCCACTGCAGGACAAAGGCTTCTCCCATGTTCCGCTAGTTAACCCGGTCCTGTGCTTGCTGCTGCCAACTTATACCAGCAAACTTCTTAATCTCATCTGCCCACCTAACCTTCTGTCCCCCAAACCCACTTGCCTTCTCTGGGAATCCAGTTAGTTACCCTTAATGACCAGCGGTTATCCTGTCTACGTGCTACATGCCCGGCCCATGTCCATTTCCTTTTCTTTATTTCAACTATGATATCCTGAACCCCCGTTTGTTCTCTAATCCACTCTGCTCTCTTCTTGTATTTTAAGGTTACACCTACCATTTCTTTTTCCATTGCTCGTTGCGTCGTGCTCAAATTAAGCTGATTCCTTTTTGTAAGTCTCCAGCTTTCTGCTCCGTAGCCAAGTACCGGCAAGATACAGCTGTTATATACCTTCCTCTTGAGGGATAGTGGCAATCTACCTGTCATAATTTGAGAGTGCTTGCCAAATGTGCTCCACCCCATTCTTATTCTTCTAGTTACTTCAATCTCGTGGTTAGGCTCTGCGTTTATTACCTGCCCTAAGTAGACATAGTCTTTTACAACTTGAAGTGCACTATTACCTATCTCGAAGCGCTGCTCTCTTCCGAGGTTGTTGTACATTACTTTCGTTTTCTGCAGATTAATTTTAAGACCCACCTTTTTGCTCTCCTTTCCTAACTCCGTAACCATGAGTTGCAATTTGTCCCCGGAATTACTCAGCAATGCAATGTCATCGGCGAAGAGCAGGTTACTAAAGTACTCTCCATCAACTCTTATTCCTAACTGTTCCCATTCTAGGCTTCTGAAAACCTCCTGTAAGCACGCGGTAAATAGCATTGGTAAGATTGTGTCCCCCTGCCTTAAACCTTTAAGTGCCAAACTTAAGAAAGGTTAAGCATTTCAATTACACGTGGAGCTGACCTCAGAAGAATATCGTTCGGCGGAATGCAGCCGCTCGCACAGCTATCTGCTTGATAAGTCGCAGTTCGCGAGTGCGCCATTGTTGCCCGTCTCTCAGGCAGCTCGCGTGTTTATAAAAACATTCAAGTATAAATTAAGTGCACGACCGAATGCGCAAAAGTTTCGCCAACTTATATGTCAATGCATATCGATTAACTCTTTAACATACATTATGATCGCGAATTGGCTGTCATTGCGCCTTTGACGCCGTAACACCGCTCCTTAGTGTTTCATAGGGGGAGGGGGAGGGGGGCGGCCCGATTTCTCCTGTTCAAAGCACCTAAGCCACGAATTTTTATTTTTATAAACGATAGTCTTTCTTTGGTATAGTCGAATGGCATAAATTTCGGTAGGTCGGTTGGTCCGTCGGTCAGTTGGCCTGGCCTGCCTGCTTGCCCTCTTGTCCCCCGACTCGGCCACCCGGACAAAGTTTAGGCGCTTGCTGAACGCCGAGCCATCTGCAACTGGTGGCTGCGCGCATACTAGTTGACATTGTTGATCAAAAAGCAAATATTATGAATATCTCGAGTGCGACATCATTACGTAAGCATTAGGCGGTGTGCTCCTATACTAGAAAATGCATAAATACGTAATTATTAAAGCAAATATAGTGTTTTGTACTGCACTATAGAAGACCGACAAAATACCATCTCCTTGTGACGACCTTTTCAGCGAAGAAAACAGAGACGCTGCCAATTTCCCCCTTCCAGGCCACCATGCCTATCAACGGCACGTTAAATCTTAGGTTCACTGAAGAGGCAATGTACTCCACTTGTGTCAAGTAGGAACTGAGAAAAGGAACGTAGACAATCACCCAATCTATGTGCCCCTTCTTGACCCATCAGGCACCCTGCGGGATTCCGAAAAAAATCATTCGACATTAGGAGCTACTAGATAGGCCGTAGCAGACGCTGTCAAGATGTGTGACGTCGCGGTGACCTGTACAGAAACTTCAAGGTGGCAACGCCAGCCACAGTCTCTCGATCACTCGCTTAACAAGCGTCTTCTCACCGCAAGCGTGGTGTTTTTGGTATCGTGAAAGGGCAATTTTTTAATACGACAAAAATTCTTTTTTTAGTGTATCTTTATTGCGGGGCATCATCGCTGATGGATGGCCCGTAAAGCGAATGAATGTCGCTGGTGCTGACCCGCTATGTTTTTTTTTTTAATTCATGGTGTCCGTTCTTTCGCGTGAAACAATGATTAGTACTTATGTGTGCAGGTGCTTTCAAAATAATGCAAAACGCCGAACACGCAGCCGTTTGCTGGTGAAGCGCACCTGCGGATAAAGGTGTGTGCATGCGCGGTGCACGTACCAAGCGAGCAGGTTTATCTCCGTAGTGCATCTATAGATAGGCATTGTTTTGCTCCAAAAGGGTAGCGCTAGGGGCTCTTCAGCGATACGATGACAAGGACTGCACGGTCAGGAACATTTAGCAGGCCGCGCTCTATTATTTATAAACATGAAAACTGGTCGATTCCTTGCGGCGTGTTCTCGCGATTATCTGCATTAATTCTGGGAGATTGCGTGAGAGCAAGGCGACATCGTATACAACGGCATCGCTACTTTCCTTGAACCGCGTTAGTCTGTTTTGCGAAGTTTTAATTGGTTCTTGCTTTGATTATCTCGCGATCCTGTGTTTAACTAGCTTGGTTACGCGAGGACGATTTCTACTATCACAGACCCTTCTCTTATAGGTGTGTGTGTGATAGCTCCAATAAAGCATTTTAGAAAATGAAATAATGCGGCATGTCTGCCAATGAAAGTTTCAGGCAGAGGGACTTCTTTTGTGTGTACTCTATTAAGCTCCACATGACTCCAGAGTTTATTACTCGTGCACCACATATCGTGATTGAAATAATTTTCTGCACCAATCAATTACAGAATCGGGGCGCTTGATAACGAGATTTTTTACATTTTCATCACGCCTCATCGTTTGTTGCCCCAAACATTCATTGTCTTATGCTCAAATGTAGTATACAATGCTGGTCAGCGATAGTCTGTCTCAGCTAAAAATAAAATACATAACATCATAGTAGATATATATTTGTAATAAGAAGAACCATAGTTTACTTTCCTATAAATTTAAATCAAAGCGTGGCGTTACTTTGTTTGGTCGATGTGCTCGTGGTTGTAACAGACGAAAACGTCACTCTTCACTAGAGCTAATCACAGTTGTCTCTTGTGAATATTTGGATAAAGTGATGAATACGGCTCAGATTAACAAAAAAAAAAGAGAAAAACACCAAAGCACTCGAACACGCATGGACACTCGTCCAACGCGATGCATGTGCACACACAGCTTGTCACAGAGACCAGCCACCCGGCCCCCCTCATCAAAGTGCAGAGGGGCACCTAGGGATAATGTTATGTAGCAATGCAACGCAAATCTACCTGCACTAAGGCGGCAACGCTTGCTTTCTAGGAAGACCACGTGCACGCAGACTATCGTGTGCTACTTTTCTGTGGGCACGCTCCACAGGCGAGTGGTTGCGCGTCTAGCGTTCCGAATTATTCTGACAGCGCCTGCACCTATTCTATGGCGTCATCACAATCCCAGACTCTGCACGAATGGCCGTTCATCAAGCAAATTCGAAAACAGTACTGTTGGTGTTTGTAAAGGCCACGCTTAATCAACAAGCGACAAAGAAGATGTGCGTTGCAATGAGATAATATAAGCAAGCGAAGACTTGCAATGAAGGATAAAAGAAATGCAGTCGTATAAGCTGCAAAAATTCCTGTGAATTCCAGTGTCTCAATGTGCTGCGATGAGCAAGCAAGCGAATTCTGTGCTGTACGAGGCCTTGACAGCAACGAAGACACACGCCGTATGTGTGTGTGAACCATGCTGTTTTCTCAAGTGTTACTGCTGACCCAATGGTCGCAGGATCGAATCCCAGCCGCGACGGCTACGTATTGATGAAGCTGAACTGCTCGAGGTTCATTTACCTACTTACATTTAGGTGCACGTTAAAGCGAACCAGAAGGTCAGTATTTTCGGAGCCTGCTCCCACCGCACGTCTCATAATAATATTGTAGTTTTGGCACGGAAAAACCCATATAATTGTACAATAAAATATCATTTCTCCAACTGTTCCACAGGTCAATGTGCTGCGATGCTTTAGAAGTCACTGAAAAATGAATATGCATGCGCTTTCTATAGCGGGGTTGTGATATACGTTTTGCACGAAGGCATGCAGGATAGGCTTGAGTGCAGTGTTTGTAGGGTTACCTTTGAATAATTTAAAATAGCGGACCATTCAGGCGATCAATCTGATATTTTAATTAACTCTGGGCTGCACCTACCGATCCCATTATTGTTGTGCCATAAAAAGAAACTGATTCTGATGGGCTAACCATGGCACCGGAGTGGACGTTTACAGTCAGAGAAATAGTTACTCATTGTGTTCCAGGTAACACTTTCCAAAAAATTTCAAACTCAGAGTACTTGAGCAAACAAATATTTCTTCATAATTTATTGTGAAATGCATGAATCTCTATAAATTAAAACACGTTAATTAGTTGGTAATTAACCATCATTCACTTAATACCCTTTCAGTTAGATTTTATGACATATATTGGGACCCAAGAATCACAGCCGGTGAGTTTCAAAAATGTATTTACATTCAATGTATATTTAAGTTGATTGATATGTGGGCTTTAACCTCCCAAAACCACCATATGATTATGAGAGATGCTGCCGTAGTAGAGGGCTCCGGGAATTTCAACCACCTCTGGTTCTTTAACGTGCACCGGAATATGAGCACGCGGGCCTACAGCATTTCCGCCTCCCTTGAAAATGCAGCCGCCAAAGCCTGGATTTGCTACCGGAACCTGCGGGTCGGCAGCCGAGTACCTTTGCCTGTAGACCATCGCGGCGGGGCAATAAAGAATTTTCGAGTATGAATAGCTTAAATATTCCTTTCCAAAGAGTGCTAAAAAATACATGGACGGCCCGTGGTACGCTCAACAAGAGTAATTTTTAACCAGAAGTTTGGCGCACAGCCCTCATATACTGTAAACCAGTTTGAACCCTTAAGAATCTTCTGCATTTTCAAAGCTAACACCACACAATAATGGTGTTCTGACAGATCAAAACACCCACAGCATGGCTGTTTTGGTGTTTCAAAATATACCCTTATTGTAGGGTGTTAGTTATAGAAACGCAAACCACACTTAAGGGTGCGAACTGGTTTACAGTGTACCTATTTGCCTATAGGTCTTGCGATCTTGCTGGCTACAAGACGTCAGCTGCAATCTGTAACCTATACCGTAACTAATCAATATGTAATTTAGATAATATTTGTTATTTCAAGACTATCTCTTATTTTCCGCAGAAATCCCTCGTTTAAACTTTGCTTAAAAGTCCTACCTCAAACAACTCGTTTATGCACGCACGTATTCAGTATATATGTTTATTACGAGTGCTTCGCCTTCAGTGGGATAGTAATTAATAAGATTCCGACGTTAAGGCTCTGGGGAAACTACGGGAAATGCATTGCATATATACGGTCATCGCTTCGGCAGAAATTGTATACAAGCGAGAACGTACGCGAGAGTTCTGCGTGTCTCAATATACGCCTGTGCAGACACTGGCCCAGTCCTGCAGCCATTGTCGTTGGCATGACCGTATCGCAATGCAACTCGCTAGGCGGCACGAATGTTCCGGTGATTACAGACGTGCATCGGGAAAGCGGAATCAAACCGGAAGGACTAGTTCACGGGAACATGCGTGCTCTGTTTGATTACTGGTACTGGTAGAACTGATGCAACCGCAGGTTTGTTTGCACGGATTGTAATTAGGTTCAACAGAGGATCGCAGTAGCGATATTCACAAGGGTGTGTGATTGCAAAGAAACGCATTAGCAGATTTAAACAAATGTCGATATTTTACCAATCAAACATTGTGAAACACTGCCGTGGCATGTAAAATTAGAGCACCGTTCACGAACACAGTTATAACGGTATTTGAAACTAAAAAAAAAATATACACATATATTCACCTTTATACAACTAACTTCCATACGTGTTCCGACAACGCGTGTGGATGTAATCTCTGCGTGAGGCAGTATGCTCAATCATAAGTGCTGATTTCACCTTGCACCATGGCAACTTCTGAGCAAACGCCTATTTACAACCGTAAACAAGTAATCCCACTTCGCCTCCTTTCCCCACTCTCATATCACAGCCGTTTCACATCGCATCCGCCACGCTATAACGCTATATATTTGAAAATATGTATGCAACCGTCATGGCTCTCGCGAGAATGTCATTGTCCGAACCTCATTTCAGCCAACCTCTTAATTAGGCAAGCGCCAGAAGCCAGCCGCCCGATGTCCCTGATAATCTTTTCTCTTTTCCTTGAGTGTCCCGTAAGAGGCCGTTACCGTTCCGAGTGTGTATGTATGGGTGCTGCAAAGTGATTTGCGGTAGCAGTATACGTTAACGGCCCGCACGTCATAAAAGTGTTCGCTGAGAGGAAGATAAACAGAATATTTATAGGCGCAGTCGTTCTGCGCCAAATCGAATATATTCGAATACGACCGTGGTGAAACGTACAGGCGTCGTCCAAATATTACGCATAATACGGTTCGTCAGCAGCGCCTTGCTTCATTTATTTGTCGCCGCTGGCAATGCAAATAAAAAAATGCACGTTCGAAAAGTATCACAAAAAATTAAAATAGATATACATAAAGAGCGGCGCTCCAGTTATGCGCAGCGCATGAGCAAGTAGTGGTTCTGATCTTATTTTTGTCATTTCACACGTAGGAAAAAAAAGGGGGGGAGGGGAGAAGCGGGAAGTTCAAAGGAAGCGAGAGCGAGAACTTGATCAACGCCCGGCGGTTTTATGGGGCACATTGTTTCCATATCTTAATGCGTCTCGCTACCATCGTCTCAAGCCCCCCCCCCCCCCCCCTTTTTTTTTTTTAGGAACCGCGAGGCAGACACCGCTCGTTCGGCCGCTGGGCGCCGTTTAGCCCCGCGCAGCCATAAACAGTGCGGTGGCTGCATGGCCGATTCGCGGCCGTCACTTGTCTCGCCCCGAACCACGCTCGAAATCTACGCCGAACGAGGCCGAATTGCCCGGTTGATGCGTGCGCTGCAGAACGTTCGCCACCGGTCACGAGTCAGATAAAGCACCGAACCTGAGAATACACGATGAAATGTTACAAAACCACTGAAAAAACGAATCCTCCTTTCTGGTCGTCCTACTCTTTTTTTCCCCTGCTTATCTTGCTTACTTCAAAGGCGACGCAAGCACGGGTGGCAGTTACAACACCACTTCATTTCATCGAGATTTTTTTTTATATTCCAATAATTTGCCTCCACACTGACAAAAGCGAACCTCCGAAGCTCTGACTATCGCAAGCAGAAAAAAAAACCGAGCATCTATCTTTTTTTCTTGAGCATTATTACATTCTGTTACCTTTGGATTTTCTCCTGCGCAGTGTCTACCCACCCTCTTCGCTCTTCCGAGTGCATTTTCATATCAGCGTGTTCGGGAGCTTACCGACCGTCCTTTATTCGACTAAAAAAGTAACATGCGACATATGCATCTCCCTAGCTACTACCAACCGAGACACAAGCTACTGACCCTCAGAAAGAAATGCGGCAGAAGCCAGCAGTTCCTGGACAACGCAAGCTATAGACGCCTTTATACTATACCGTAACCAGACGAGGGGAAAACTCCCGTAGTATAGTTTAAAGCAGCATTTTATAAGAAACAGCGCTTCCTTGTTCACTCTTTCCTACTTACTTCAACAAAGATAAACTGACAGTGAAGCCAAGGAAAGTATAGGTTATTTGCAGTATTTTAGCTGTATTGCAGGAACTATGACATAAATGGTAACAAATTAAGGTGAACTAAAAGACAACTTGCCACCAGCTTGGTCTGAATCTGCAACCTTCGTATAAAGCGTTCAACACTCAACCAATTGACTATACAGCGGCAATTGCCGGAAACACAGTGGGCAAAGAAACAGGACGCTTTGCGTAGCTTCCAACCACCGGTTTTCCATCATGCAGAATCTGCTGACGCTCCTGATTGTGTGGTCATCGGTGGCACACGTGTGTTCATGGGATATTGCGATAAAGTTGCCACCCTTGTACGGACTGGATGACAGAAGTGGCGATCAAATTTCCTACAATTTCACTGCGACTAATGGACTCTTCTACGGGTTTCCAGCCGCATCAACGTCGCCAACACCTCCCGTGGTCCATTTAAGCGCACGGCGCATCGACTTGCCTTTCAGTGGGCACGGAAACAGTGCGCTTTTCGTGGCTTCTAACCACCGGTTTTTTCATCATGCAATGGTGTACAGAGTCTTCTCTATACGCTAAATAATTAGACGACCCGTTTTTGCTACTGTTTACGTGTCCAATTAGTGCTGTGCGAAATTGTATGCGACTGTTTTTATATGCTTTTCTTGCTCCAGCAATCTGGAGATGTTGAAACTAACCCGGGACCTAGCACACGCTCTGAATACCCACTTGATATTGATTCGTTACCAGAAAATCCTGCCAAGCAGATGAGAGCAATGTTTAAACTTCCCGAAAGATATACACAGCCGTTCGCTCTAGAGTTTGCAAGCGCAAACTGAGCTAGCTGCTGACCTAAAAGCAATTAAAAGCGGACAAAAAAGCATAGAAACAAAAATAACCGACATACAAAAAAGACTAGACGAACTCAAGGAAAAAATTGAATGACCTTGATTCAACTTGGCAAAGATTTATCAGAAATGCACGCGTCGATATGTGGTCTAACGCCCCAGCACAGTGTTCTAGTGGCTAAGATACTCGGCTGCTGACCCGTAGGTCACGGGATCAAATCCCGGCTGTGGCGGATGCATACTCGATGGAGGCGGAAATGTTGTAGGCCCGTGTATTCAGATTTGGGTGAACGTTAAAGAACCCCAGGTGGTCAAAATTTCCGGAGCCCTCCACTACGACGTCTTTCATAATCATATGGTGGTTTTGGGACGTTAAACCCCACAAATCAATCAATATCTGGTCTAATTCACCAAAGTAATAACTATCAAACTCGCTTTGATGAGATTGAGGACAGATCTAGGCGTGGCAAACGAATCTTTCATGGTATAGCTGACGCTAAAGAAACCTGGAACGAAACTGAAGCTAAGCTATCAGCAGCGATAAATGAAGTACTTGAATCTTTCTGCACAGAGTCAATTGATGGCGCACATCGACTTGGCATGTTTGCTCCTGCCAAATGCCGCCCCATAATAGCCAAATTTTCTAACTACTAGACCAGAGAAAATGTTTTGTCACTTCGGAACCAGCTGAACGGAAGAGTTTTGTCAAAATACCCGCACTTCTCGCCAAAAACTGATCGAATTTGCAAAGTGCTATCCTGGGTGCCCGCAGTCTAAACTGCGCTTTAGCAAATTGCTCATGAATAATAAACATTTCTACTACAACTCTGAACTCGATCGTGTTGAAGAAATACACTCGCGTGGCAACCAATCAAGTCGCGGAGACTCCACTAAGTGAAATGTCTCACTGTGAAAAGGTAGGGGTATAGTGGAATATCATCACATCGACAATCGCATCTGGTATCTGTACTCTTTGCTAACGCCAGAAGTGTTTTCAATAAACGTTGTGCCCCCTCATCCATTATAGATACATGCGGTGCGAAAATAGTAGCTTTAACTCAAACGTGGCTTTCCGCGCAAACAACAGACTCAGAAATATTTCACGAGGCAAACAACTTTATGGTTTATCGCTGCCACCGCAACGAGTGTAGAGGAGGAGGCGTTCTACTTGCGGTCTCGAACGATATACCGTCATCACCAATACAAGTGAACAGTTCACTAAAAATAACCTGGGCTTTACTAACTTTGGGTAACTGCAAGGTGGTTCTAGGTACCTGCTACAGATCACCTTCCAGACCATCTACATTTGTTAACTAACTGCATGACTCCATCAACATAGTAAGCTCCCGTTTCCCTTCTTTACCTATGTTTTTACTCAGAGATTTTAACTTCGAAACATAACGCGGAACACAATGCCGATATGTATTTCCCCCTTTTCACAGCAGAGTGAAAGTTTTCTGAATACATGCTCTGTTTATTGCTTGACTCAGTAACTTAAGCCACCAGAATTACAAGTAATGCAGCAAGCACTCTCGACTTAGTACTGGCAACGCATCCTGACCTCTTCTCCGGCATTACATATTTACCGGGAATCAGCGACCACGTCTCGCTAAACTTTGTCATCAATATTAGCCCTATATAGTAAAAAGAATAAACAGCAGAATTGCATATGATACTACCGGAAAGCTAACTTCGAAGCAATAAATAATGAGCTAACTCACTTATACGATGATTTTGTTAGGAATTTTCAATCGCGTTCCGTTCAATCTAACTGGGACCTGTTCGCATGCACAGTCCATAAATTGATCGAGAAGTACATTCCTAATCGCACACTCATTTCCAATCTCCAAGCGCAGTGGTATTCCCGTCATGTAAAACACCTATCTAATAATAAGAAAAAAGCGTTTCTTTTGTTTAGCCTAAAACTCGCCTTCACCTTCGCGCTGGACAATTTTCAAATATGCTGCAAACACCTACTTAAGAGCTCTAAAAACTGCAAAAAACAACTACCAACTAGGACACTACCTGAAACACTGAAAAATAACCCTAGAAAGTTTTCGCAAATGGTTAACCTAATTACTAACAGCACTATATCACTAGAAGATTCATCTGGAAATAATATCCCTGATAACATGTGCGCATCAGTTATTAATGATTCCTTTCCAAGCCAGTACTCTAAATCCGGTAACATCATACTTCCTTATGCGCACCAATATAATTACATGCCCATGGATCCAGTAATTATTGAGGTACCTGGAATATTGAAGCTAATAGATAAGTTACCATTCCACTCCGCTCCTGGCTATGATAGCATTCATAGCGAATTCCTTAAAATCACTTAAGTAGCTAGCTATATGATACTAAGTAAAATATTTCGACAATCATTGAGTACTTGTCAACTTCCAAAGGAATGGAAAATAGGGAAGGTGGTTCAAACCTACAAATCTGGCTCCAGAAATTCACCTCTTAATTACCAACCCATATCATTAACAAGTAATGGTTGCAAATTGTTAGAGCATGTAATCTCAAATTTTGCTAACTTTCTAGAGTCGAACTCATACTTTGCTAAAACACAACATGGTTTTAGAAAACTGTACTCCTGCTAGACACAGCTTGCTTCGTTTATTCATCATCTGCATCAAATCCTGGATCGATCATCTTGCGCTGACAGTAATTTTTTTCAGATATCAGGAAATCATTTGACAAGGCTTGCCATAAATTAGTGCTTTTAAAAATAAGCTTGCTAAATATCGATACTAACCTTCTTAAATAGATAGAACATTTTCCCTCCAATCGCTTCCAATTCGTGACTGCTAACGACCATCATTCACCACTCACTGATGTACTATCAGGTGTGCCTCAAGGTTCAGTGTTGAGACCTTTATTACTCCTTGTATATATTATTGATCTAACTTCATCAATAACTTCTAACATACTTCTGTTCGCAGATGACTGTGTTATCTACCGCGAAATTACCAATGTTGATGATACTAAAACACTTCAAACTGACCTAAATAATATAGCTAATGGGGGCAATAACTGGTTAATGGAACTTAATATTAAGAAATGTAAGATAATGCACGTATCAAGAACTAGCTCGAATCATAACACCTGCCATATAAACAACATTCCTTTAGATTCCGCCTTGTCTCATGATTATCTTGGCATGCACATCACAAATAACTTAAGTTGGACAACTCATGTAGAGTACGTGATTAACAATGCTAATTGCATGCTCGGCTACTTACGACATAACTTCTCCAAAGCGCCCTCTTCCTTAAAACTAATACTCTATAAGTCACTCATACGAACTAAACTTGAGTATGTATCTGCCATATGGGATCCCAGTCATGCTAATCTCATGACCTCTCTTGAACTAGTACAAAATAACTCTGCTAGGTTTATCCTCTCTAAATGCAACCGCACTGCAAGTATGACTTCAATGAAAAATAACTCATCACTTATTCCATTGGCTCACTGACGAAAAATCACCCGTCTTTCACTGTTTGATAAAATTTTCTATCACCCAACACTTCATAATGACCTGATACTCCAGCCTCTGTACATGTCAAACCGTGTTGATAATCGCAATAAGGTAGGAATCACATCATGTCACACCAAGTCTTTGCTTCCGTCATTTATTCCCCGCTCATCTCATAATTGCAACCACCTTCCCACAAATGTCGCAACCATCACTGACTTCCAACTTTTTCACGAAACATTAGCTAACAATGTAGAGCCAGAAAAATCTGTTACCTATACTTATTGCTTCTGTTTTTTTTATATTTTGGGAACAACTATTTTTGTATATTCTGCAGAAATGTTGATATTACCTAAGTCTTTTATTGTATTGTTTTATTCGTGTTTATTGCACTGTTTCACTTGTATTTCTCATGTATTGACCCACTCCCCTCTTCAATGCCTTTTAGTCCTGAAGGTATTATAAATAAATAAATAAATAAATAAATAAATGATTAACTCCACTCGCTTTCTCTCTCCTTCTCTGCGTGTACGTGCGTGTGTGTGTCTGTGCGCACGTCACGCACTTTGGTGTCGGTAAGTAGCGCAACTCACTCATTCGTTCGTTCGTTCGTTCGTTCGCTTTCATTGGACGTGTTAACGTTTACTCTCGTCACTCCATCTGACCCTCTGCTCTCCTCGCTAAGTTTCGTATCTCTTCGCAACCGTTTTCTTGCTCTTAGTGATCATCGTTTGCCTGTTCTTGCCATTACGTGCCTGGACCAGGTGCATTGTTTTTTTTTTTCCTGAGTGTCATTTTTGCTCTCTATTATTGCTGACCCCCTTCTTGCTCTTTATTTCACTTTGCTCTCTTCCTGTCTCTTTATGCTTCGTCTGCAATTTTTCGTTCTAGCACACATTGCATATAGTTCTTAACTACTTCTCTATAGTTTATTTGTTCCTGTCCACATATTACTGCTAGCTGGCAGGATATAACGATTGCACACATTCCGTTTTAGCGACTTCCGTAACTTGCCTGGGAATCTCCGCCGCACGCGCTCTAGTCTACCGTTATTCTTCGGTAGGTTTTGTTTTCATGAGTAGACTGCCCCGTCACCAATTGGTTGTGGTACCACATACACTTGTACAGACTCCCGAAAATGCTTGTCAGTCGTGGACGCATTTTCTTTCACCAGGGTATTAGCCATTATCTTTGCCTTCCGTATATTTCTACTTATATCCCCACTTTTATACCTTCTCGGTTTAAAGTTCTCATCATAATTCGTAGTTAGTCGCCATAGACTTTCAATACATTTGCTTTAAATAAAGTTGCATAAAGTGTTTGATGATTATATGACCGGAAACAATATCTTACTTGTCCCTCAAGCGTTTATATTGGTAGACCATCGTGAGTCCCCACTTTTACGCATGGCAGGTCATAAAGGATCGTGCACACAGATTTATTCATTCATTCATACAGGGTCACACGCAAAAAAGGCTCGCACAGTGTTATCAGACTGCAAAGATGTCATCATGGATTCAGTTCGTGTGTCGACTCAAGTGCACTTTGCTACTTGGAGGATCGCGTGACGGCACACTTTCATTTTGAAGGTGGTTTTAACGAGGTTGATAGCGCCCGGCTTGGTTTGTCCGAGTCAGCAGCACAAAAACACACTTCATTTCCCTGAACTATACAGCTAGCAAATACACAGAAGAATGTAAAACAAATACATCCTTTTCTTGTTCACACTCCATCGAGTTGTTTTCGTTTTGTTTGTCCTTCAAAAGCAGTGGCACATGCCTACTCTGCGGTATTCACGAATTGGTAGTTCAAAATTTGAGAAGTTATTCGGAGATGTTAGGAGATATAAAAAAAAATTAAACTGGTAATGAAACGTATTACAATGTATTAAGACCACAAGTAATATGCCTTTGAGCTCATATATCTGTCTGCCGTAAAGGCCTGATCAGAACAGTTTTCAAATGACTAGTTGAGTTTTACCACATGTTAATAACGAAATTATCTAAAGGCAACACTAAAGTGGTACCCGTTTGATAGTTTGAATGAAATTGCACACGGAATTGAAGACATCTATGCAGCAGTGTCCCAAAACTGAGGCACTGAAGCTCAATATGATTTCTTCAGGTAATACTAATCTTATAGTTTGAAGGGGGACTAATGATAAATCGTCTTCTAACATGGGAATAATGGTGACATGGCAGAAAGTAATGTGCAATATTTACCTATTCTCTCAGCAATTGACAGAGAGGTGATATCGTCACACCAGCCTTGTGTACGTGTAAGTTTAATGATGAAACGCGGCACCCAAATTTGGTTATCGTCATTCCTGCTTGTCGCGGCTGGCTTCATTGAGCCTTTCATGGAAAGTTCAGGTGCTTGTAGTTCGTTCATTTTGTTACTGATTTCATCCTATACGTGTGTATTGCTCATTTTCTATATCTGATTGCAGAGAAGTATTCTACAACTGGAAGAACCTGAAATACCGGTAGATAGATCTAGTAATGCGCGGGCTAAAGCATCGGTCATTTCAATTCATTTTAACCCACAGTGACCTGTGACCCACATTAATTTTAGGTGCTTCAGCTGAGGTGGAACTGAGGACCCTATATAACATCTTGAGGGCTCACAAGTTGTACGAAGCTAAAAACGCCTCTGTACACCAAAAGTGCACCTGTTATTATTATCACCCGGCTCTCGTGAGTCGGAAGTTTTCGCAGTGCCATCATGACCACCATGAGCTCAGTTTCGAAAACAGGAGTGAAATCGGATCGCCTCAAGGCGAACGACCAGCCAAGCGACTCCCAGACAATTTCCATACTTGCTCTTTCCTTATTCACGGAAGCATATGCAGCTATTATGTTACATGTTTACCAGGAAATATTTTAACCTGTTTTCTAAGAATTTATGGGATTGAAATTTAGATATTGAAGAGAAAATTTTATCGTAATCTATCATGAAAAACTGACTTGAGTCATTAGCTACCATTGCCCCATTGATGTTAACAGTGTTACCTTCAAGTTTTTTCTACGTAGATTATCTGAGCTGTATGAAAACGTAGCCAATGGGCGCGAAAGAAGGAGTATGGGTCACTGATAAAATTGTATTAACCTCTTCGTACTGGCAACCTATAAAATTTTAGAAATGGTTGTACCATTAATAAGCGAAATCGACAGAGCAATGAAGGCAGGAGCGCTTCCCAACACATAGCATTAATTGCTGCCAATCTAGGGAGCCCCAGACACAAGCGCAGAGCTTCCCAAATCTAGCCACTCCTGTTCTCGGCAGTGGGGCTTGCCCAGTTGCTGGGACGCATAGGCACTTGTAGTTTTTACAGTGAAAGCTGTTATGAGCAGCATGGAGGAAGGAAAAACTTTTTCCTTCCTCCATGCCATCAATCCTGCCTAAGGAAAGTCTGCCAACAAGCCACAAGCACCAGCGTAGCTGGTGCTTTTGAGCAAGTTTGCAAACCTAGCACCAAAGACACAGTGGGGCACGAACCCAGGTGCGCTGGGTGCCAGCCGATTATTCTACCACTGAGCTAAGCTGGGGCTTGTGACTTGTTGGCAAACTGGCCTTAGGCAGGCTTGATGCCGGGAAATCAATCGCGTTAATACGACTTATAAAGCGTTTTAAAACAGCGAAAGAACAACCAGTCGTCGCACATTGCGAATAGCGTAACGAGTGGGCCGTCCGATGCTCCAACCCATTGCAAAAGCTTGTTGTTGTTCTCCTATTAACTGTGGCACATACCCACTTGAGCCATAATTCCTCATCACCGTCAGCCACTGCATGAACAATTGGCACGGAATTCCTTGCAAGTGTTTCGCGCGGATACCACGCTTCTCAGAAAAATGACGAAAAATAGCATAGCGAATACCGGCCTACTGCACAAAAGTTTATTATTAATGCCATAGTGGGTATCAAGCAAGTACGCTTGCCGTACTTACCCAATGAATGTTTTGAAAAGGGCCTGAAAGGCGGCTATTATAGCTTTCGCTGTGACTGTGCTGCACCTCCCGCGCAGGCCTGGGGTTTTTTGCGGACACCAAAGTGTTTCTACGGCTGCCTCACATAGCTGCGGTGTTAAAAATTTTGCGCCCTTCCACTCTGTCGATTTGCACGACCAGCGAAACTGTTTACAGCTCAACACAGAGGTGGCACCCAAAGGCGAATCACATTGGATCATATATTCAGCTACGAAATGCTAAATGTTTGTCCAAAACCACATTTTGTATTTAAGGTATGCCACTTTAAACTTGACCTTTACAAGGCTACACACCTGCGGTTTATATCCGTTAAAGGGAACGAATATATGCTTTAAAAAGGAAATGGAGGAAAACTTTGCGTATTGAAATACAGGGCGTCCCACATAACTTGAGCCAAGAATTTGAAAATGAAAGACACTTTAGTCGCGAATTGAACCAAACGTGTACTACTCGCACTAGCCTGTAGGCACTCAGGCTGTTTTTTTTATTTCTCCACATACTAATTAGTAATATATTTAATTACCTGTTTTTTAGTTATGAGCTCGAAAGCCAAAATATGAACACTGAGATGTAGAGCACTTTCAGAAACCACCGAATAAATTGTTTCCTGTACTGTACGTCTAGCATTGTTATTTTTTCAGCGTTGTAAAGAAAGCCTGTAGCATCACTATAGCAGTGCGCTCGCGGTCCATCACATGGCTTTTTTACACAATTAGCGGCTTTCTTTACTACGTGGAAAAAAAAAACAGCGCGAGATGTATCATGCAGAAAACAATTTTGTTGGTGGTTTCTGAAAGTGCTCTACATCTCAGTGTTCATATTCGGGGTTTCCAGCCCATATTTAAAAAACAATTGGTAATTAGGAATTAATAATTCATTAGTATGGGAAGAAATAAAAAATAGTGTCAGTAACTACAGGCTAGTGCGAGTAGTATGCGTTCTGTACAATTTGCCTCCTAAGTGTCTTTCACTCTCAAATTCTTGGCTCAAGTGATGTGAGACACCCTGTGTAGTTTACAACCATTTATGTTAAGCATCTATTGCACTATGAGATCACCAAACAATAAATTATAAGTTCAGGGAGATATATGTGCAAAAATTATTAAATTAAAATCGGCTTCCTTCCGCTATACAGCGGCGTCAGAACAACTGGAGTGTATCCATGCTCGAGCAAACATCCATGAAGGCAGTGAGGTGGTGAGCTTCTGGCTTGATAATAATTTAACGATGTTCTTTTTTAACTTAGCAATGAGTTTTGACATCTACTGTACAAATAACCTTTCTTCGAGCTCGTTGTAATTGTTGTTACTGCTTTCTCTAGAAATGCGCACTGATAAAAAAAGACAGAGCATGCATACGCGCTGTCATGAGATAACTAGGCGCTTTTTCAAGCTTTTGCTGTGAAATCTCAAGACTTGCAGAAAATTATTAAGCACTTGGTCAGTTACTTCCAGCCATGCCTCGTTAACAAATATATAATGTCAGGTTTTTGTTTTGTGGATCACACGAGCAATCGCATGTGCAGGAGCATACGGAATGCATGTAAAATCCACTGAGTCAGAGTAACTCTGTGATCCTGTAGAAATTCACTGATAGGGCTATACATAAAACGTTTTTTTTTTGGTAGGGGGGGGATAATACGTTTCTTCCACACGGCGGATGTCTCATAGGATTCGCGTGTTTTGCAACAGTTTATGCGACCACGTTGTCGCCTTAAGTTGGGTAACACAAGTAATCAGAACGGGGCTTTCACTGGTATTTAGAAAAAATGAGTACAGCTTTGTATTCCAGTACATAGTAAGCTTGAGTAACATTCCAACGATCCACCAACAACTCGTTATGCGTCCGCTGCTGTGCCGGTTTCAGAGAAGGAACACTTATTTGCAGACTAGTTAGTTCATCCTTGAAAACTCGACTTGCCGCGCAAGCTGAAGGAAAACAAGAAGGGAGACAGAAAAAAGCGCAGAAAAAAGCGTATCACAGCTTAGGCCCACTGGCTGCGCTCTTTCCTTTCTGTCTTCTCGTTTTCCTTCAGCTTGCGCAGCAAGTCGAGTTTTGGAGAAAAAAAACTTCAGGTCAAGTTGACGAGTTGTTTCAATATGGCGGAATGAAGTGACGACGCCTGCGGTTCTTGCGGGCTGTTAAGCAAGTGGTACGCCTAATACGTGGTGCGGTACAGTATCACGAACCCTGGAATAAATGGGCAGTGACCACTTTGCCGCAATTACGAACGCCGCTGAATAATAAATAGAACGTTAACGAAAGCACTCCTCTGTCCCAATGTGGAACACCTATTTAGAAGCTCTTGAGAAGTCTACCGGAGACACATTTGCTAACATTGCTGCACGGCAAGAAGTCGGCGACTAAATTGATCAATAGAGAATAACCAGCCGAGAAGGAAGAGTAGGGAAGTCAATCAGTCCAGGATAACCAGTTTTCCACCCTAAACTTGTGAACGGGATGGGGTAGATAGGGCGAGGAAAGAGAATGGAAAAACGATCAAACTGCCGCACCGTTTCCCTACTTCTGACTCCGTGTTACGCAACTTCGTTTAACCCGTTGAAGAATGTAGCGTACTGTAGCACTCTTGTTTGGGTGGCGGGCAAACTAGAGAGCACGCGACCACAGGTGAAGAAAATCAACTGCGGCGCTTGGCCGTGGCAAGTGAAGCCATGGCTCGCGTTACCTCTTGGCATCGATTATGGTTCAGCCGTCCCTTTCCTTCACTCCTGTGGCATAAGCCTGCAGTATCTTATTGAGGAAAAGGGGTGAACCGGCTCTGAAAAGTGCACTTATTCGCATCAAAGGTGTGACACGTAGGCACACTAAATTATTGCCACATTTCTTTCTAAGCTGTGTGCACCCCGTTGGATTGTCAGTAGTTCCCAGCGCAAACTGCGCCTGCACTGTTCGATAAACTTCAGGACAGTAGCAAATCGTATTGTTAAGATTACGCCTACTTCGCGGACATTACTGATTATTCTGGAACCAACGTGGCCGTTATAGTGATAACGCTGGAGTATTTGATGGCACGTGTACAAATGCCGATGCGCTTCACCGCTTAACAGTTGATCAGCGGCTGATGCTCTGTTCGCCGCTATCAGTGCCGCTGGGTTACTGTAACCATACTTTCCGCTTACCGACCACAGGTTCGGCCCAATAAAAAAATTTCATCTCAACATCCAGCCTGCTACGTTCGTCCACGTCACGACCCCGTCACAATAATAAGACGAGAACAAGGGAGTGCATTCTGCGCAAGTTTCTCAGTGTCCCCCACTCCCATGGCTGTAGTGCAGAAAATTATTTGTATACTTGCTGGACAGACATCGCCATAAAGACCCCCTAAAGAACTCGTGGTGGGATGCCCATTTTACGTCGTGAGTAGGCGCTTAAAAACGTGTAAACGAAGACATTGCGTGGTAGGCTCTTTATTTGTCAGCAATCATATGCTCTTGAACCAGCTGAAGCAACGAAAATAACTCTTAGCCACATTCAATGACGTATGGATTGGGAAGCTTGCGTGTGTGGAGCCCTTTTTACAATTCAGAAATATGTTAGATCATTTACAGTGTATCGTCAAGTTTCCCAAACATTCGGACAAACTATGCGGTAAAGTCGTGTAGAAAGTAATACAGACCTGGCATAACTGGCTCATGGAAGTGGAAAAGGCATCCATCGCTGGTTTTACTCAGTAACTGTGCACTCGAATTTGCGTTGTACACTGCTTAAGCCAAACTTTAAACTCACAAGGGTTTCTTACGAATTCGTCTAAGGTGATCCGACCTGAAAGCCATCTTGTTGTTCTTCTTAGTCGACGTGTTGCTTACTCCCCTCCCTTCGAAAGCTTACATGGTTTTGCATGACCTGCAGTATCAGAGTCGTCGGAAGCTTTCTGTCCCTCACCTGTTTTTGGACTGCCACACTGGATCGACCCACGATTCCCCGAGTGATGATGCCATTCGGCGACGTTACAACGTGACACAATGAGACGTCATGTCCATGACACATGCATTTGGCGACGTAGCGTTATCATGACGTCATCCCGTGATGATTTCTTTATACCACTCGTGTTGACGTCACCGACGGTCAATTCGCGCGCTTGGTGAGGCATCTAAGTACACTTAGACGACAGCTTCTTCTATCCTTGCTCTTTTTATGAGTGTTTCAAAGGCTTATCACCAAGTACGTTTTACAGATATCTATCACGCCCCAATGCCAATACATGGGAATCACTTTACGATTTATACACGCTTGGATCAGTGGCCATGTTATTTGTGTTCGCTGTGGAGGCACTCTTAGCGAGTAGAGATCCATTTCTGGTGGTGCATCGCAGACAATGCCCCCTCCACTGCTATTCAGCGTTGCTCTGTCGTATCTTCCAAATGCAGAACACTCTATGCATACACCCCTCAGAATGTTACTCACATGGCTTCTGCATCTCGGTCCTGGGAAAGAGCCACAAACGGCCACGACGTATTGCTGAAGAGGCAGTTGCATCCGTTCAAACCCACCTGTCAGTACTTGGCACTAGTGATGCTTGTAGTTTTACAGGTTTAACATTTTTAGCCGGTGTCGGACACAAGGTCAGATGCTGCAGTGTGTCGATAATTTTTGGCATCATCTACTTCTTGCTACAGGTGATGGACTCGCTCACCTACTGAATGTACAGCAACTTAACTAGTTGCACGTTTCTGAGCACACCTTCCTATTCGGACGTGTTTTTCGTTGAAAAAATAAAAAAGGCGCTTTTTAAGCTTCCTTGACAAAACTAGCAGTCGTTCTACGCTTAAATGAAATAAATACACAATGAAAGGGAACAAAATAAGAACAAAAAAAGATGCACATAGGGCGACCGCTTATTTCATTATCAAAACTGCGATACGAATTCAAGTGAATATAAAGTATTTGTTGTAATGCACTTAGAAACTCGCAGGTCTCACAAAAATAAAAATTCTACCTCGTAAAATAGGTTCCGTAAGCTACTAGGGACTACTGAAGGGTATTGATGCTACGTAAGACCTTCCACACTTGGCGAGATGCATGCTCAGGAGTGTCCACCTTGATACAACTCTCACTTACGTGTTCTATTGTCGTCAGGTGCCCTGTGGATACGAAATAATGTGCCTGGCTTTTCATTCACCTTTTATTATCTTAATGTTCCATTTCAATGATGGCGCCAGATGTCCTGACTGCCACACTCTCTTTGTGCCTCACTAACTTTTAACTAAAGAGGACTTTTGTGCTGCGAATGAAACACGACATGAAGTTAGGTTTCATGACATCGTGAATGCATGCTACATAAGTCAACGTTTAGAAAAAGGCCACGAGATTGAAAGTTATAACAGACTTTTCACAGAAAGAGGTCAGAATCAAACAACGTAACTAAAATAGGAAAGAAAGTATTTGATTATTATGTGGGGTTTACCATCCCAAAACCACCATATGATTATGACAGACGCCGTAGCGGAGGGCTGCGGAAATGTTGACCACCTGGGGTTCTTTAACGTGCACCCAAATCTGAGCACACGGGCCTGCAGCATTTTCGCCTCCATCAAAAAATAAGAAAGAAAGACAGAGCACGATGCAGCGCATGCCCGGAGGTATCAGTTTCTTTGCGTCTTTGGTTTAGTGGTGATTTTTATTATCAGCTAAAAGCATGAGCGAAGTAGCCTTCATCGAGTTCTTACTCCGCACAAAAGCTTTGGTGGGCGCAGAAGTAAAATGTACAAACGAAAGATGGCAACAGGAAACAAAAGGGGCATAGAGCAATCGATCAATGGAGGCGTGGCAGAGTGGTCTCAGCCTCACGCTGATATATTAGAATTTAAAAGGGATCGATAACATCGATATCGGAAAGAGCATTGATACCCGATCTCGCTGCTGCGGAGCGCAACAGAGCGTGCATGCGTGCGTTCGCGTGACTTCACGTGACAGACTGTGTCGATAATTGCTTCAAGTTACCCGAAGCAGCCTCTGCAGCGCTGTCGGCCTCAGCTGCCAATCAACAGTCTTATTAAATGGAAGCTTCAAAAAAGAAAAAAAAAAAGATCTACGTAGGTTATAATTTTTTCGGCGTTTTTGTAAAAAAAAAAACGCCGAAGCTCTGGGATCGCAGAACTATATCATGCATTGACCGCGAGCAAAAGCAAGCTTGACGTGCTTCTGAGATTATATCGCTTTATTGTGGAATCTTGTAACTATATAGCGATATGTGTTGCTTTCTCGTGGGTGAGAGGGCGGGGGGGCTGTGGGTGAGCACTTTGAGCGTCGTATTTTCTCGTGTATTCCGAGCATGGGTGCACTTCAGACGCAGTAAACGCCTTTCCTTAATTTTTTATTATATTTATTCTTCTGGTGCGCAAAGATCGCATCTGCATATAAAAGCAGCACTCAGTTGAGCCACAGTTTGCATTTCATGTGTCGAAAATGCTACCAACATAACGAGGGTAATCATCATGGCGGGAGCACTGTTCGGGTAAGTGCTTAGGTGAAAGTTTTTCTTTTTTTTTCTCATAATAAAAATAATCTGAAAACGTCTAGATACAATGATTGATTATTGTGTGGGATTTAACGTCCCAAAACCACCATATGATTATGACAGACGCCGTAGTGGAGGGCTCCGGAAATTTCGACCCCCTGGGGTTCTTTAACGTACACCGAAATCTGAGCACACGGGCCTAAAACATTTCCGTCTCTATCGGAAATGCAGCCACCGCAGCCGGGACTCGTTCCCGCGATCTGCGGGTCAGCAGCCGAGTACCTTAGCCACTACACCACCTCGGCGGGGCCTGAATACAATGAAGTGAAGCAAGACCGAAACCGCTTGTGTTGTCTTATACCTACCTTAGTCCCTCCAATCTTCCTGCTGTTTTTCCCTCGTAGATGTGATAAGTTTTAACCTCCGTAGATTTCATAAAATGTGGTTGCTCTCGTTATAGGTAAGGTGCAAAAGTTCGTTTATTTACTTGTATGGCAGGATTGCTGTTGACCATGACCATTAGTGATACTCAACTCCAAGGCGGTCGAAGAACTTTTGCAACTCGTTCATTTCTCAAATTCATTTCTCAAAAATATTTTTCAACAACCTATATGCGGGGAAATAGGAACGCAGTGCGCTTGAATGTCTTTATATTCGCTTTGTCATCATCAGTGGAGAGAATAATCAACCATAAGCAACGTTGCTCTAATAAAATATCCATGTTCGTAAAAAAGAACGCAAATATAATGCTAAGTCACCGAGGCAAACGAACGCTCGTTGGTCGGAGTTGTCGTTCCTTATTCTGACTTTTTGTTAACGATCATGTTCAATGACTTACTCGAGTTATAACACCCATGTGATATCGATGCTCTGGTCTTACGCTGTTGACGCTATATTATTTAAAGTTGTGACATAGAATCTGAAGCTCTCCGAGTGGCAGATGTAAAGTTGTCGCGAGGACCGAATTCAACTGCTAGATGTATTCGGCTCCCAATTGACTCAGTTGATATAATACTATCCTGTATTGTCAGCGAAGCCATAAAGTAACCACTTTTCCTTCGTTGATTAGAATATCGAGGAGGCGATTAGACCAGTTTTGCGTGGGTGACTTGAATACAGCACATTGAGGCAAACTTTCGCGAGCGTACTAGTTGGCGTGTACTCGGCTGCTGACCCGCAGGTCGCGGGTTCGAATCCCGGCTGCGGCGGCTGCATTTTCGATGGAGGCGGAAATGAAGGAGGCCCGTGTGCTCAGATTTGGGTGCACGTTAAAGAACCCCAGGTGGTCAAAATTTCCGGAGCCCTCCACTACGGCGTCTGTCATAATCATATGGTGGTTTTGGGACGTTAAACCCCCCCCCCCCCCCATCCCGTACTAGGTGGCGTTGACGGCAGAGCAGTACCAGAACAAACTGGAATACCTATCGAGTACTGTTTCTTGGGTGAGTTGGAAATTCATATTTGGAAAGGAAACGCTAATAGACACGAACGAAAGTAATGCACACTGACACACAGACGAAAGCGAAATACCTACTTCACAAGCCGTTGCAGCATAGTGTCACCTGGTGTTTTGTGCCAGTGAACAGTGAATCAGTTCTGTGCCGGTGAATGAAGAAGACGAAAATGAGCAACCCGTGCCAGTGGAGACGTCCTTCTTTGTGTCTGAGATTGTGACAGTCACGTCTCCTTGTACGTTTCTTCTAGCTCCTAGCGCGTGACAACTGGTGAAGGTGCTGCGTACCCTAAACACCGAACCCCTCCCAGTACAAGAAGCTCCAACCCCATAACGGTGGTTACGCCTGTTCACCGCGCTAGCCGAAGGATCCGTGGACTGGACGCCGAGTTCGGACTTCTCTCAGAGAGGATGACGGCCCCAACTATTCCAGTCAGCGCCGTCCAAAGCGCCTCCAATTCAGCCGTTATAGAAGGCGCAATGCCAATGCACTATACCCTGTTCAAACCACGTACACTGTTTGATCAAGTGAGAATGGACCTTCTAGGCCCATTTCTTTTGTCTTCTTCCGGCAACAAATTGATTATTGTCGCAACCGATTACTTGACGCGTTACGCTGAGACGAAGGCATTGCCACGAGGAACCGCATGTGAAGTTGCCAGTATTTTTATGAATCAAATTGTGCTACGGCATGGCGCCCCGTCATATGTCATCACTGATCGATGGACATCATTCCCAGCGAAGCTCTTGGATGATATCTTCAGGTTGAGTTACACAACCCATCAAAAGACCACTGCATATCACCCTCTGAGTATTGGTTTAACAGAAAGGCTAAACAAAACGCTCGCCGACATGATCTCTATGTACGTGGATGTGCAGCATAAAACGAGGGACGACATCCTGTCGTACATAATATTTACGTACAACACTGCAATGCAGAAAACTACACGCTTCACGCCTTTTCGGCTCGTTTATGGTCGAGATGTCAGAGCTATGCTAGACGCCATGATTCCGTATGAAGACACCGACAAGCTCGACCAATTAGCCCCCGACATCAATGAGTACATTCAGCGCGCTGAGGAAGCACATCAACTGGCCCGTATGCACACCAGAACTCAACAGTGCGCAGATGCATGGTGGTACAACATCCACCATCGAGACGTTAATTATGAACCCGGTGACCAAGTTTGGGCTTGGACACCCATTAGGCGGCGAGGTCTCAGTGAGAAACTCTTGAGAAAGTACTTTGGAACTTACAAAGTACTCAGACATGTGAGCGACGTGAACTACGAAGTGGTTCCAGACGGGGACTCACCATCATCTCAGCGCAGGTTACCACGTCTAGAGACTGTATACACGTCGTCGGCCTAAAATCATACTTTACGCGGTGATGTGAATTTTCCTCGTGTGCCAGTGAACTCTTCATGTGAACAGTGAACGCCGTTTATTTCTGATTGCCGGACACAGGACGCATTTTCTCTTGTGCGCAACTTTGTTTAATATTAATTTTTGCTTATGTTGCCTTCTTCGACCCACTGCTGTGCACACTTTTGCTTGAGCATAGGGTGGATGCTCTCTTCAGAGGAGGAGTATTGCCACCTGGTGTTCTGTGCCAGCGAACAGTAAGCCAGTTCTGTGCCGGGGACCGAAGAAGACGAAGACGAGCAACCCATACCAGCGGAGACGTCCTTCTTTGTGGCTGGGATTTTAACAGTCGCGTCTCCTTGTACGTTTCTTCGAGCTCCCAGCGCGTGACAGTAGGGCTACGAATGCACTGCTGTAGTTTTGCGGATGACAAAACTTCGTGAACTTGCCGTACACAGCATAAACTTTTGTATATGCGCTGTTTATTTCTATCAATTTCTTCTCCACCATGTTCTTTCCACCAGAAAACTGACTTTTTTTTCGTCTTACAACCTTACCTAATCTATGGTCTTTTTCTCTTGCTTCATCTAGCATTAAAATAAGTTTTCTTTCTTTCTTTGGAAAAATCCTTGCTTGTATCGGCCTCATCTACAATTTTCGCTGAAAAATAAAACCTGTAATGATGTTTCTTTCTTATTTACGAATAAAAGCATTCGTACAAAGTCATTAAAACATTTCAAGCAACACGTTAATGGTGTTGTAAATTTAACTTGAGAATGAGCTGCGTAGCTGTCGCGATTAGTCCGGCCTCAAGTCAGACATGCCAAACTTCCGACGAGATCCTTGAATAAAGCACATATCTGCGACCTAATAAGCGACTAACTTCACTCACGCGAAGGGGCAAATAAGCTCAACCATTATGCTGCACCTGTTCTCAATTATAATTGCCTAGAAGACCATGGCAGGTATACAAGAAAGCCGGGAAAGGTGCGATGTCTCATTCTTCTCCTAATCTTTGCAAGTAGAACACAAAATGCGCAGGTTATTAGAAGGAAGGATGGAAAGGCAAGAATATAACTGTGACTCGGGGCCCGACGTACTCGCTACCTGTTAGCAACGCGCGGCTCGGATTAAACGTGTCGCCCCGCCGCGCGCGCTGGTGCGCTGATGCTCGGAGAAAACGGTCGCACACACGAGGGCCGGAAGAGAGCGGGAACCAATTACGGCGGCGCTTGGTTATCCGCGCCGCACAACGAACCGGTAGGCTCGGCAGATTCGTCCTAGTGACAGCGTGTGCGCACTGTCTCGAGCCGTTAACAAGCGGCGCCTCCTCGAAAAGCCGAGCCTGGCGCGCACTGCCGAGCAGGTGAACAATTTCGGCCACCACCTTATTTCCAGTCAGTAGTGCAGCGACAAAAGCAGGAGGGGGGGGGGCAGAGTCGCGGCAGCAGGCCAACCAATTTGCTGGTCCTCTCGAGACCCGATGCTTAGCATCTCCAAGTTCACATCCTGTTCCTTTCTCGACGCGCTTGCTTTCTCCTCTTAACGCGCTACCCCTTAATTTCGCTCGCAGGCCCCTTAAATCACAGCGTTTCTTCGTAGAATCCCGGTGCAGTCGACGGTTGAGAAATCTGGGTTCAACGCCAACGCAGCACCCCCCCCCCCCCCCACCTCCCCTCTACATCTCTTACATTCGCGAGGATTCCCTACCCACCATTGCAGCGAGCCTCGAATCCGACATTATCCGTCCAGGCGAAGACGAAAAGCGCCGCACAGAGGTGGGAGCTCCTGGAAGTCCCCCCACACACACTTTTCCAACTGTGGATAAGATGACTAGCGGTGTGGGCCATATTCCGATCTTCTTCGAGACAGTTACGAAGGCACACTGTGTTGCTATCCGCCGGCTCTTTTCTTCACTGGAGTTCCGGGTACGGATTTCCCCTTTCCCTAATCCGCAGAAAGAATTCCTTAGCGTGCGCGCTTTTTGTGTAACGGCAGCGATATGGCTAGATGCGCAACGCGAGTTTTTATACTTGACCTGCCTACACGGGAGGGTCAGAAAGCACACTAGCGCAAAGATATTTTAGGGGCGAAGCTCCTTAGGGCGTGGGCTGTGCGTCCCCTGTAGCCTGTATGTAGCCACCTCTAGTTTAGTTCTTGCAGTGTTCACTAGATGGCGGTACCGTCTCCTGTATGTAGCCACCTCTCGTTTAGTTCTTGTAGTGTTTACTAGATGGTGGTACTTGTAGCTGATGATGAAAAGATGCAAGATGTTATAAACTAGAAAGCGGTACTTGTAGTTGATAAAAGACGCGAGATCTTATAAAATAGGAATGATGTCACATATGGCGCGTGTCATTGGTTGAAGGCAATCGTTCGATTTAGTGCGGCGACGTACGCTAGGGGGAGCGATGTAATAAAATCGAGTAGGCAAAATGTACAGAGGATTCATGGTTTACCAGGTTTACCTCCGGAGCTTCGCCCACTTATCATCATTCACTTCGTGGATATGGCGGAATTTTTTTTTAAAGTTTGTAGCGCAAGTTCCCCCTTCACTGTTACGAGCATTTATAGACTTCAATCCTGGCTTGAGTAGCTACCAAGGAATACCAAGTGCAAACGCTCCTCCAGCTGCACTTCGCAGTTGTGATAACACTTTAAATGCCGATGCGTGTAGAAGTGTGTTTTGTGAAAATTCGTACAGTTGTCGGACTTTCACAGAACACGAAAGCGACCACCGAGTGCGAATGTGCTACGAAACCACAGCCAGCATGCCACCCAGTGCTGGCATTTTTTTCTTTTCTTTTTGCACGGACGATAGCATGTCACCATCTCCCCCTTCGTCACGTTTATCGTCAACTGAAAAAAAAAAGCCTTCGTCGAATGCTGCCCGTGGTCTCATATCACATAACACGTGGGGGACGCTTTTGCAGCAACTCGTTTTTGTTATCTTTTTATCGATGCCATCCTGCCACTGCTTAATATCGCGCACTTTAAACAAAGGCTGGAAAAAAATTAGGCAGCGTAAGTATCTTACCGCAGATTTGAAATTTTATTATCTCTGGTCAAGCACTACATGTCTGGCCTTGACAAGTTTTCTGTAGCAATAAGTTAAGTTTATTAAGCAATTTTCATTAATTGCCAAGCTTGGCAGATCGGAAGAATATTTTGACGTGCTCTATATGGCTCAGAGCATTACTGAGATAATATATATATATATATATATATAGGCACGCCGAAGCAGATGAACAAGCAGAGAAACGCGCAGGGTTAAGGTCTGCTATGGCATCCCTAAAGAACGAAGCCTAGGCGAATTTGTGTAGCGCTCATCATTCCATTGTCGCTCAACGATCGCAGTGTCAGAGTACCATTTAGTTCCTTTTAGGAAACTGTATGCTAGTGGTGGAGTAATGCAAATGCTAGCGAAGTGCAGGCGAAGAGATGTGCGACCGGCTGCTGTCAACGCGAAGTAAGATCACCATAAAAAGCAGTTTTTTCTGTCCTCTTGTTTGCGTTGGTCCGATTACAACCGGTTTACACGGCTTCGTTGTTAAAAAATTGGTTGAAATACATTTCACTAGCTGTACTAGCATAGCAAAAAATACGAATGTGGCACTCATGCTACTTAATCAGAAAAAATAGTGACGTTCTGGATTCTGACAGTCATGGAATCCAATACTGAAAAATGCGTCCAAACGCGGCGCCACTCGGGTGCGAACCGTGTTTCAAGGCGCCAGAAATGTTTCTCCAGAGCAAATCCACCCCGCAACCTCACTACACACGACCTCACTACACACGTCGCAAGCCGAGAGAGTGAACACCCGTCCAAATTGAGAGAGTTCCAGAAGCCAAAGCGGCTACCACCGGCGCGGCCGCCTTCAAAGAAGAACCTGTGAGATAGATTTAGCCCTTGCCTTGGCTTTAGCTCTCCTACGCACGCACGAGTTGTCTGTCGAAGCTTGGAGTGTCCGAGCGTAACCCGATATAAGCGCGTGGTTTCAAAAAAATTGGCCCCGTATCTGCACGTTAATCTGCAAATGTCGTCGAAAGACGATAGTCTTGCGCGTGGAGTGAAGGAACAAAACGTTTATTTGATGTTCTGTGCAAGAAAATTGGTGAATGGTATTCTGCAGGCGCTGTGTTAGGGTAGAGGCGAACGAACGCATCAAGTCACGTCACACGTGAGACATGAGAGCCATCTGGCAGTTTTCCTGAAAAACGAAGCACCTGGCTCTGAGACGGGTGTGCGCACCCGTCTCAGAGGTGATAAGATGTAGAACGCAATTTGAGGGGCAGGTGCCCCCACAGTCTCGTCTTAGCAAAGCGTTGGAAACACTCGCCTTTTCGTGCAATTGTTGCATGGTCAGTGCAGCGTGATAAGTGCTACGGTCCTTAAAATTACTCATGTATGCCTTTTCTAAAATAAGCACATGCAGAATGTATAAGTGTTGTTATGGTGCTCCAGACATGCGCAATTATTGCTTTTTAATTGACAATTGCACGAGTATGAATGCTAAATCTTGAGCAACATTGGTGGGCGCTGCGGATGGGGTCGGCCGTTTCAAAAAGCGGTGTCGTTAAGAGTGGACAAACAGAGAAATGTACAGACAGACAGACAGACAGACAGACAGACAGACCGAAAATTTCCCCTCGAAGGTCCCCAAGAAAGACCATCGTCTTTAAAAAGCAGTGAGTGAGAGGGTTATGTTGTCGAATTGAGTGTGGTGCGGTCGGTTTTTCGAAGGACCACGTGATGACACCGTACGAGCAATAAAATGTATTAAAGAGCGTAGCCGAGGAGACATGTGATTACCGACTGCGAAGAGGAACGACACGTCAGCGCGACGTGCACTTTATACGGGAAGAGACTCGTCAAGATGGTGGATATAAAATCAGTTCAGTTGTTTTGAAATGTTCTCGAGTGTTTGGGTTTGAATGAATGTGGTTATTGTTCCTCATCGCTTGTTAGATTCACGGCAGTTTTATTGCAATAGAACCTGTCAAGTGAGTCAGTTGATTGATTGATATGTGGGGTTTAACGTCCCAAAACCAACGTATGATTATGAGAGACGCCGTCGTGGAGGGCTCCGGAAATTTCGACCACCTGTGGTTCTTTAACGTGACCCCAAATCTGAGCACGCGGGCCTACAAAATTTTCGCCTCCATCGGAAATGCAGCCGCCGCAGCGGGCAGTCGATCCCGCGACCTGCGGGTCTGCAGCCGAGCACCTTAGCCACTATAGACCAACGCGGCGGGGCAAGTGAACAAGTTGATGTATGATTTTATTGCCTTAACTCAGAATATACTTCGTTTTGTTAAAATCTCTTGGCTCTGATTCAGTCTTTGGACCACAATCGACGTTTGCTGACGCACTAAAAGAACCTGTACTTAAAATGTCGTGTTTTCATACTGGGTTTTGGAGGCTGATACTTCTGCCTTTCGTATATAGCCGGTAGTTGCCTTTCTGTTAGCAAGGTTCGTGACGAGGATGTAGGTCACTTGTCATAATTGGTTCGCGTTGTAGACACAATATTTTTCTTAGCGCCTTGTTGGCCTTACAGGCGTAACATTTTCAATCCTGTCAGTTCTTTATACCTTGCTGAATTGTGCGCGAGTCATGCGACCATAATGTAAAATGTTTGTTACGTATACCTTTTTTTTTCGTAATTCCACGTCCGAACACTCAATAGTATACAAAAGCAAATTTTAAATAAATATATATTTTTTTTCTATAAAGCAACCAGAAAGGATGAATATCAGCCTCGGCATGTTCACGTTGGGAGCTGGCTGCGTTTTATTTATATAATACCACCACTTTAAAAAGTTTTTTTTTTCTGCCAGATTAGATGAGGTATAGTTTCCGCAGAAAAAAAAAACGAAAGTCACTGTTCAGGCAAAAGCTCGCTAGGGATTTTCTTTTTGGCGACCGCACATTGATTTGCTCTTTTTACCTGGAGCGAAAAATGCACCCTTACAATGGCGCAATAATCAATGTCTTAGAGTTTGTCACTTTTTGTAGCATATGAGTTGCACCAACTCGTTTAAAGCTGACCGTAAATCGTTGCAAAACTTTGACGTCGCTTCTAGGTGAACGAGAGTGCTTCACAAAGCAAGGTGTCCAACGATCACCAAGGAACGTCTCGGACAAGAGATCAAAGTGGAACATCGTGTTCAAGCCTTTTGTCGAATAGAAAGAGAAAGCAAGGAAAACAACATGAATGAAAATCTTTCTAATATGAAAAAAATTGCAAAAACAAATAAAAAAAGCACAATGTCTTTACCATCTGACACGGATTTTACGAAAATTCAGCCATCGATTGTCACTCGGGTCTTCCACGTGGCCAACCAATTCAAGCGCCACAAACAAATCGCGAGAAGGAGCCTAGACAAGGGATTGTCCTAGCTTTAGCGCACTTGCGCAATTTGCCCTCAGGTGTCGAATCGATTCGTATTATAGGCGACAATCGGCACTGTTGTGACATCCTGGCATAGGTAAGAAAAAGTGGCGGGCACGGGCAATGGGAAGATACACGTGGTTAAGAGTGAAGAGTTGCGAGGGGAGGCTGTCGCATCTGTGGAACGCCCGTTGGCGACGCCCCCGGTTGCGGCTGCGAGCGGCAACAGCGCTCCGGCCGTCAGAGCCTGCTGTTGGCCCGAAGAGTGAGCCCGCAGTCGCTCGCAACAGCGGTGGCGGGCCCGTAAATCAAGCGCGTCTCTACATTCGTCTTGCTTAGCACCACAACTCGAACGGCTGCACTGCGTGAGCGAGCTGCCGTCGGGGGAAATGGACCATTCCCATTCTTTTTTTTTTTTAGTGTTTGGCTTCCAAATTTTCTTTCGGTCGTTTGCTGTAGCCGAAGTCTCGTGGCCCGGATGGCTCGAGACGAAGAAGCCGATGATCTGACTTTTGATTGACGAGTGGTCGAATGGTACCATACGCACTCATTTCGCATCGTGAGAGATGACACACACACACATATATATATATATATATATATATATATATATATATATATATATATATATATATATATATATATGCATGTATGCCCTGACGAAGGCCATAACTTTGGCAATAAAGCATTGTTTTTCATTTGCTCGTCCGCTTCATCTGATGACATAACTCGACCGAATCCAGGAAGACTTTCAATATATATATATATATATATATATATATATATATATGTGTGTGTGTGTGTGTGTGTGTGTGTGTGTGTGTGTGTGTGTGTGTGTGTGTGTGTGTGTGTGTGTGTGTGTGTGTGTGTGTGTGTGTGTGAAATACAATAGACGATCTTCTCAGACGGTGGCGTAGGTACCTCCTCTACGTGACGTAGGCTCAACAAGTAAGATGGCAAGTAACTCTGAGAAAAATCTTAAGCTGTAATACTGGTCAATGGGCAAAGTGCCCTTCAAAGTAATGCAGGTACCAAATAAGAAAGACAAAAAGAAAGAAAGAAAGAAGGAAAGAAAGAAAGAAGGAAAGAAAGAAAGAAAGAAGGATGGCAAGAAAGAAAGAAAGAAAGAAAGAAAGAAAGAAAGAAAGAAAGAAAGAAAGAAAGAAAGAAAGGAAGAAAGAAAGAAAGACACTGGCGTCAGTCTCCTTGAGTTGTCTCGCGACAAAACAACAAAACGCTGATTGCCAGCGTAAAGGTGTAGAGGAAAAAAACAAAGAGACACAGGACGCTACAGGCCAAAAGAACAGAAAATGCCCAATAAAGTGCAAACAAACACCACAAATTCACGAGCCATCAACAAGCAAAACATTCCTGAATCCCATCCTTGCAAGGTGGGATTACAACCGGAGCCTACGATTTCCCTCCATTCTCCTAGGGGGTGGGGGGGAGGAGAATCCACCTAGCATTAAGCGGGCCAATGCAGCAACAATAAGGCGAAGGCAAAAACTGGCGCGTGCCGTGCCAGCAAGATTTAACCCCGTCAACGTCGAGTATCAGAGCTGTAATGGCCGCGCCCCTGTCTTGGAATCCGGAAGAAGCCAAACGCTGGACAGGCTACTTATCGTGTCAACCAGAACCACGCCGTTAAACGGCTGATGCCGGCTTCTAGACGGTATGTGTGATTCGGTTTCTTTGTTTGGTGCTTTTGGGGAGCTTTAGCATGGGTATATTAGAGCTCAGATATTAAGAGACACGTGGAACTTCCGGTAGCTAAGGCCACATAGGCCTTTCATAGCCGTATCGATTGCGCTGCTGACAAGCAGCACTCCTCCCATGTTTGCCGCTAAAATCTCGCTGTAAGCAATAAGCAGCACTCTATATTTAGGCTCAGCAAAATTGATAAACAAGAAATAACAGAGATTAGCGTAGCTGCCACTATTTCTCTAAATTGTAGGAGGCTTCAAACGCATGACTACTCTGTCTACAACAAACAGTGAAGTTTGATGTTACTTTAAATGATTCGACTTCTTGTCTAGCACCATCTACATGAAGACAGGAGAGTTGCGATGTTCTTTAAGGATGAAATAAACACCATAGAAAGTGGCAGCGAAGCATATTCATTCATTATTTAGTTATATATTCCACTCCAAGCATTTGTGTATTGTTATTACCTTTATTTTTTGCCGCTTGCCCCGCCGCGATGGTCTAGTGGCTAAGGTACTCGGCTGCTGATCTGCAGGTAGCGGGATCAAACCGCCGCTGTGGAGGCTGCATTTTCGATGGAGGCGAAAATGCTGTAGGCCCGTGTGCTTCGATTTGGGCGCACGTTAAAGAACCCCAGGTGGTCGAAATTTCTGAAGCACTCTACTGTGGCGTCTCTCATATTATTATAAAGGTTTTCGGACGTTAAACTACACAATTTATTCAATCAATCAATCAATCAGCCAGTCAGTCAATCAGTCATTTTTTACCACTGGGCAACATTACAAAAATTGAGCATCTGAGGTCGGTCCTCTTTACCGTTACATCCCTGCAGTAACTCATGCGTTACACACGAGAACCGGTGCAAATCATGTAGATCTACATAGAACGGAAAATATACAAGGTCTGCCTTGAGACTGAAAATATACAAGGTCTGCCTTGACACTGCCTCCAAAGTTCACAGCTGCTGCTCATGTTCTTACATGACGCGCACACCATGATTATCATATCTGTAGACAGACATGATAATCATGGTGTGCGTTAATGGAATCGTCAGTGTGCTCACATGCAAAAAAAAGGCACACATTAAAAGCTGGGCGCAAAATCTAAGAGCCGACAGAACGGTATACTGGCGATTCACTCTGCAAAATGTGCAAACAAGTAATCGTAACTTTATCATCAATTTTATTTTTCAGCGTCTATTGGCCTGGTTTTAGGATGAGGTCAAAGCGGCCTCTCCTTGTGCGATGATATATAGTGGCGAACAATGCACGTATTTCGTCGTACCGCTCATTTTCAACTTTCTTCCGATCCTAACTTTACCGTGAAGCCAGCATATCTGAATCATTTGTTACAAGTCATCTTCAACGTTCATCAATGCTAAAAATGACTTAACAATTTACTGAAGAGTGTAGCCGAAAATGCGAAAGTATAGCGCTGACTAATAATAATAACTGCCCTGGTTTTGTTTGCCGAAACCACGATATGGTTACAACGCACTCCGTAATGGGAGTCTCAGCATACGTACGTTTCACTTACTTTCGTTGTCCGTTCGCCTCACATAAGACCAAATTTAGTATATGTGAAGCTAGCGAAACAGCTGCAAGCGCATCATGAGCATTACATGCAGTACTGTTCTTACATGACACGCATGTCATGATTTTCACGTTAGTGCCTGTCACTTATGTTCGCTAGGCAGTCATGTCGTACCCTACCACGGTTTTGCAATATGCCATGTGAACAAAACCACCGCAAGACCAGCAAGACCATGACTAGTAAATAATAATATTCATGACAATCATCATGATTTTTATGTTATGACTTGTAACCTGTACTCGTTTTATAATCATGTTGCGTCTTACCAAATTTGGTATAGATTCCATAATCAATACGACCAGGACTGCTAAAAGTCGCAGGTGGATAGATAG
The DNA here is from genome assembly GCF_043290135.1 of Rhipicephalus microplus. NCBI lineage: Eukaryota > Metazoa > Arthropoda > Arachnida > Ixodida > Ixodidae > Rhipicephalus > Rhipicephalus microplus. The sequence goes on from NC_134710.1 coordinate 29,046,969, forward strand.
ATAGATAGATAGATAGATAGATAGATAGATAGATAGATAGATAGATAGATAGATAGATAGATAGATAGATAGATAGATAGATAGATAGATAGATAGATAGATAGATAGATAGATAGATAGATAGATAGATAGATAGATAGATAGATTCAAATTCGCCGAAGTTCGCTTAGAAATACTTCGCAAATAAAAGACGACGAGTATATATACTATAGGGCTGACAAACTAATAAAGTTCAAGCAACCCTACAATGACGGAAAGTCATCAAGTGATCAAAGTTTGCAGGTGCTGCTCGAACGACAACTTTCCCTCACCCCCCACCTTTTTTTTCAGCGTTCCTTCGTCTTCGTTCACCCGATGAAAGACGTGCGCGGCGTTTCCTCTCTGCTTGAGAAGCCATCGAAGGCAGGCCTCCCAAGCGGGACGATGTTAGCGCATGCGCCCTTCGGGTGACGGCGATTGCAGGCTCGTTTTAACGCGATAGCGTCAGAGAGCTCGTGTGGCAGAAAATCCGCCACCGGCGTCGGCCCCGTTGGTTGTAAGCGAAAAATAGTCTGTGCGTCTGTAACCGAAAAATCAAGTTACCGAGATAGCCGCGGGAGGCCGCTACTTGTCCACGCGTGGGCGCCCGATCACATTGAAAAAGCCGCACGTTCGAAGAAAAAAAAAGTGCTCAAGGTCGCCAGGCGTGATAGTTTCTTTGCCCTGCCACCCCTCCCTGCTTAGCTTCCAGCGCTTTCGTCGGGACGAGAGAAGAGATAATGCAATTGCAGCATGCGACAAACCTTTGTAACTCCACTCGCACCGGACGAATTTTTAAAGATTTTGCTCCGTTGAATTCTTGAGGCAATAAGCTCTTCTAGTGAATTAATTCAATGGTTACGTGAAAAAAGTTTTCAGGGCCCCTTTAACGCAATTTTTCGACAGGTTCCACGACGAAAACGAGCCCATTCGGCAAAAATAGCGCGTGCTGGTCCAATCTACTGTGTGCGTGTTTGTTTGCGTGCGTGTATATGTAGCAAAACACAAGTATGCCCTTAGTGGTTGAAGGGTGTGCTAGGGGCCGGATTTCGCTATCGTGTTCAACTCTTAAAGGCGAAGCTTAAGGGTATACAATCAGTATCTCTACTTTTGCGACTCGTTGTTCCCCAGTGCTTGCACGCTTTCAATCGCTTGCACGTAAATGCAGGGGTTACTTTACAGGGAACATGACGGAGATGGCGAAACCCTCGGAGAGTGTAAAAAATAATTGCCATCGCCATAAAAATGCGACTTAGTTCTCCAGGCCACAAGATCAATGACCGAGCTTCACGACAACACGGATTTTTGTCGTCTATTATATCGAGGGCGCATGCAGTCTTTATGGTGTTTATGCTGAATAACAGTTTCAATTGTAGTTATTCATCCTGATTTTCCTGTTTTCAAAACTGCGATTGATTGATTGATCAATCAAAAGGTTGATTGATTGGTTGATTTATTGATCGAGTGAGTAAGTGTGTGAGTGCAAGCGTATTAAGATCCTACTGCGCTCAGAGCATGGCCGTTGTTGAAATGAGGTTAAACGTCATACGCATGCAAAATGTTGAGTACGTGCGGATAGTGGACAAATATTGTTTGGTGGTTAGGAAATACCCTTATTTCGGCAATCGATAAGGAAGCACGACTCAGCGGCCTGGGAAGAAGGAAAATATAGCGGAAAATAAAAGTATGCACGGATATGATGCGAACTTTCCCAGACAGAGGTACTCACACCACAGAACGACACTTCGGGGTACCTGTATACCCGTTAGACAAATGGGTAGGTACTTGGCGGCAATGGTTATCGAACCCAGTATGTCCTGCTTTGGAAGCAGACGCTCTAACTACTTGATCACAGCGGCGTACAGGGGCAGCTGGCGTTGTTAGGCTTTTGCCCTTCGGAGCAATGGTCTTAAAATGCGGCGCAAGCGTTCTGACTTGCAAGTGGAGAGGTGAAACAATATGCCGTCATGTGCATCTTCAGAGGGGGGGGGGGTGCAAAAGAGGCACTTGCACTCTTGAAGCCACATTTGTCCCCCATCCAAGCTAAACCAGCGTTGCCCACTCACTCAACTGAGATGCGACACTTGTGTTCACCACCCAAGACGAAATCCCGCTGACGCTCATGTATGCCGTTTGTTGTTTTGGGATGTGAGCACAAAAAAGAAAAGGTTAATTTATTCGCTTACTACTGTTTTGGGACGTTACGCGTGGCAGCCTAGAGATAGACTGCGTTAGAGTGCATCGACTTAAATGTGCTCGAGTAAACCAGTGCGCGAAGACACTGACGCTAATTATTTCATTTTTCATGGAACGTTTACTGGCATGTATCAGGTCAATAATCAAAGCCTGCGTACAGCTTTTTCGTGCGCTGCTATAGCTATGAGTGCTTCATCGGTCGGGTGACCTTTCCTTGTTCTGTCTTTTTGCCCCATGCCTTGTACAAATCTGTGGGACCCTCTCTTTCAATGCCTCTTATGAACGTAATGAAATGAAGCATGCACTCAGTGCTCGGTTTACAATCGGCAGGGCATTTAGCCATAGTTTAAACGCAGCCGCCGTTGCCGGGGACAAGACTGAGCAAGACATCGCTTTAGGGGCTGAGCTACCAAACTTTCCTGCCTCCTTTTCTAAGCAGAACACCTTGGCCCTACGGAGCCATCGTGGCTGGTTCTGACCCTGGCGCAAGGGCCATACATACAGCGTTCCTCATTCAAGCTGCCCTACAACGTTCAGTGTCGAGCGAGCCACGCACGCGCCTTGGCTGTTCGCGTGGAAAGAGAGGAAGGCGGGCGCGGACGGAGCACGAAGAGCTACTCGTGATCGATGGGTCGCCTGCAAGGGTCTCCAGCTCGCAACAATGGCAGCGACAGCGATCGCCTCCCTCGGCTCAAAGGAGCGGCGGCGACGAGCCTCGTCGGCACCCGTCCAAAGACAAAAGGGAAGTCCGTGCGAAACGCCGTGTAAGCGTGCTCTGGAGAAAAGAACGCGCTCCCCTCGTCGTCCCCAGCACGCTACTACTAGTGTACCCCGTGGCGCTCATTCGAGAAAAAAAAAGAAAACCGTTTCAGTGAAAGCCTGTGTTCGCCCTTCACCGTGTCTTTCTGCGTCAGAATAGCTGGACGGAGCTTGCAAAGCGCCCAAGGTGCAGTGTTGTACACGCACTACAACAGGAACGAAATCTCGTTCGTTCACATTTTTGAAACGAGTTCCGGTTATAAGTTTCTGCAATCCAATTGAAAAGAACGATGGAATGAATGCGAAAGCAATTAACTCGATGTAGTACGGAGTTAGCCTATAGCAGCTACATTTCGTTACATTTCGAAAATTGGAGTGTGCCATTATAATAACGGCACACTTGACTTTTTGATACATAAGTGTAAAATGTTTTATATGAAAATGTAAATTAAGTTACCTAGAGCTTACATCAACATGTTCTATGATAAATGCCTACGATAAATAAATACACTGAAACAAAAATGAAACTAAATAGCTGAGCGGTTAAAACGCCTTCTTTCATATTGTGGATGTGATTTCAAATCTCGCCTAGAGAATTTTTTTTGCCAAGAAATACTTTCTTTCTCTTTTTCTATGTCTTTGTTTCGCTTTCTTTTTATTTGTTCTGTCAAGAAATAATGTTATCGCATCCCACGTCGGACAAATCAGTTCAGGGGTTCTGAGAGCGATGCAGAAGAGAAAAAGGATTAAGATCACAGGCGTACGCAGGGTCCTCCTTCAGGAGGGGGTGGAGGGTGAAGGCAATATATCGGTCTGATTCCACCCCCCCCCCCTTCCTCGTTGCAGTGCACCCTCTCCATTCCTCAATATAGAGGGAAGAGTTTGCGACCCCCTCTTATGTGACCAGGAGGGGGCGCCCCTCCTGCCCCTCCTATGCGCATCCTTATGATCAGGATAGTGCGTGCTTGTTCATTTTGACGATACATTTTCTTTTGACAACAGACAGGAAAAATCAAGCACAGCAGCTCTGCTATAAAGAAATCGACTGTGCTTCTGCACGCGGCAGGACTCAGCATCACGGGCTTTCTCTGCGCCGGGCGCCTTGAAATTAGAACCAGGATGCAGCAAAGCCACGAGCCTGATGCGGTCGGCCATGCGCCGCTGTTCTACACGATGTGATGCGTGCAAGCGCACGCCTCTTGAATGCCGTGGAACGTTTGCAGATGGAACACCGTTCCCCTTGCCGTTCCCCCTGCCGTTCCGTCATAGACATAACGTGCTACCATTACAGCTCCACCGATCGTGAACGGTGGCGTGCCTCCATTGCTCCTAAAAGTAACTAGTTCCTAGAACGTCATTCCTTGGAATGCCGTTCCTCAAACTACTGCCACGGTGTGCGTACTTCTTTTAGATAAAGGGCCCCTAAATGCGACAGAGCAGTGCATACATGCGACGCAGTTAAGGCAGCATTGGATTAATACATCCATGATTGTAGGTAGCGCGACACATTATTAGGAACATGCGCAAAAAGTATACAAACCCCCAGCACTTGTGGTTTGTCATTTTTGTATCTGCCCGTATATATGAAGCACCCGAAAGTTGCAGGTTTGCGCGCTGTCGGGGCCAAGATGTTTTTCCGTATCATTTACTTTCTTGACATCTATATGACAATGATCACAGTGTATTTGAAGGGGTACGTTTAACGTTCCCTATATACCTTCAATATCTTCGTTATTTCCTGGTTTTCATTAAGGTTTCATTGTTAAGGTTGTGTCAAAAAGGAACCGAGCCCTCAAAATGTCTTTCCTTTGTTCAATAAGATATTCGGAAACTACTCGATGCGATGACATTCACTTATCGCTGACATCAACTGCTGGTACCACGGCGTAAAAGGCGCACCTTTATTTTTTTTGCACCTTTCGAAGTATTGTACTTCCGCGTGTCTTGTTCAAAACTTCTTTCGAATCCGAGTTCGCTTGTTCTAGGACTCTCAAAGCTTTTCCGAACACACTTGTCTCTTCTCTTACTTTCATTTTCACTGCTGTTATTACTGTGACCAGATATGTAACAAATAAAGCTGACAAGGGAAATGAAAGAAACCTCGTTTACGAATAATAAATGTGAAACATTTCTTTTCGTACATACTGCAGATACTTTGATCGTTTCTATCTACGTAACTATCTAACCACCTAAGTCTTGGTGCATTTGTGGTCACCTTCTTAACTTAAGATGAACCAAAGTTAGCATGGAAGGGTAAAAGGATCTGACGATAAACTGTCGGATCATGACGTGAATAATGTGAAAGCCCCATCGCATACGACTTCATACTCTTTCCTACAGGCACACGTGCAGCACATACCCATGTGCCGTGGGCCGCCTTATGGGGGTATATGCACCACAGGTGTTTGACAGTTTATATCAGCCGAGAAACGGCGAGAACAGACAACCGTCGCCAGAAGAGCAGATGGACATGTCCTCGCCACAGAAAAGCCATCACCCCAAGGACAGCAGCAATGACGATGAAGACGCACGGCGCAAGCTGGTCCTATCCAATCCTTCCGGTGGAGAGGGACACCTGCTAAGACAGCTCGGAAAATACTGATAGCGTCAAGAAAAACCGACTTCGGCAGCTTTGACACGACGAATGCAAAGAATAAATATTTTGGCCCCAGCAGTAATTGAACCCTAGCATTCTGGGGGGAAATCAAGTATTGTAAGACACAGCCATGCCAGGTCTCGGAACTGCTCTGGAAAAGGACCCTACGAAGGCGTGATGTTGGTGAAACTGAAACTTTATATGTAGTTGTAGTTGCAGTACTGTCGTCTTATTTTATAAACAATACATGTGTACTCTAATGACACACACGTCTCTTCAGGTGAGCATCAGTTCCAGTCAAGCGCCATCCAATACGCTGGTGTATACGTAGCAGTTTACCACGGCTACCATCCTCGCAAGCGCAAGCGCTACATGTCGGTTTACCGTTTTTGGTGTTGGTGAAACCAATCTTGCTCTTGACATCATTACACAACTATAAACCAACGATTAAAAAAAAAACATATACGACTGCTCAGTACGCATGACTGTGCGTATAACATTTGTACATATAGGGTCATTCCGTAACGTTTCGACCAACATAAATATTAGGACACAGTCACCTCCATCTGAATGCTTACATGACATCGATTCGCCTGGTACGTGAGATCTGATGAATTTTTTGATGCATTTTGAGACCGCTACAGGCTATAGGAATTGTGGGTTTGTCTTTGTAACAGCATCTTCAAGAGCACGGGTGCAATCAATCAATCAATCAACTATAAATAAATAAATAAATAAATAAATCAGTCATTCAGTCACTCACTCACTCAGTCAGTCAATAAATCAATGAATTCTTTGAAGCACGTTTGCCTTCGTTGCCACTTTAAAGTTTTGGAGACACCGGAAAACACACACAGTTACTCTGTACGGCTGCACAAACAAATGATACCAGTTTTTTTTCTTGTGCGTTGAGTTCTCACTCCATCCTCCTTTTCTTTGCGTCCCTCACTGGCTCTCGCAGTGCTCCTGCGAAACACGCAAGAAGGTGGGTCCGCGTTCTCACGTACGTTCTAGCAGAGCCACTGAGTTCCTAAGCGAGATGTAGAGTGGCGTAGAGTAGAGAGAACACAACGCCGCAGGCACGCGAAACGGCTTTTTGGTTCGCGACGGCACATGCATGCTGATGGCGGAGACACCCAACGACGAAAACTGCACGCGAACGCCGCACCTCGTATACGAACTCGCGGTCGGGGCCGCACGGAGGCTGCCGCTGCCGTCGTTAAGAGCAACCAGGCGATGAACGGGAAAGTCGCACAATTAGTCGGCCGCGCACTTCATTAGGCGGCCTAGGCCGTAGGACCAACAGCTACGCGGCCAAACACTGAGCAAGCCCCGCCCTTCTCGGGCCGTACGCAAGGCGAATAACGCTCTAGCACAGCCATCGGTGCACCATTGATGGTCTCCCCTCCTCCGGCGCTCTCGTTTCAGACGAACCCCGACAGTCGCACCTGGCGGTGCATGAATACAGATGCGGACCACTCGAGCAACGGCAGCTCGACGCCTCACTGACTGCCGCTCGTGGAGCCGGCGACGATCGGGGTGATTTGCTCACCGCCCGCCTTTCCACCCGTTTACCCATTCGCTTAACCGAGCCCGACTCCTCGGAAACAGACCATGGGCACGCTAAGCGTGTAAAGGGCGCGGTACAACACTGAGAGAGCAATCATTGCCTCAGGACTGCGGGGGGCAATAAAGCCGGCTACGCGCACGGTAATATTGGTCGTTTGCGCGCCTTTCGGTCTTACGAGCTCCCGTTTGCGTGTTTACCACGAATGCCGAAAAGCGGTGCATTTTTCGAATGCCCATTATGACGCATCGTTTCTGATACGGTGGACGACATGAAACACTCATATTTATTTATTTCGTGACAAAATAAATAATGCCACTTGATTTCGAGAAAACATCAATTCAGCTTTATTACATCAAATTTACAAAATCTGGTTGCACTAATTAAATCATAGTGCATTGTTTTTTTGTGTAGAGCAAAAAATGTCCTCTCAACTAATGCGTCATCATGGCTGGATGTAGGCGCGTAGGCCTACCACCTTTAGCTTGTATCTCTTTTCAAGTTTTATTACAATACCTGCCACCATTCCATTAATGCTACAGTATTCCCCTATCTTAACAGCTATTTTTCCGTAGATAATTAACCCAACCCCCCGTTCTCTTCTGTCAACCAAGCCATGATATCAAAGTACGTGCCCATTTTGTTGCTCTGTATAGGACTCATCTGTCTTCTTAACCTCACTGAGTCGTTTCACATCCCATTCAACACTCTCTAGGTCATAAAATAGCAGAGCTAGACTTGCCTAACTAGAGAATGCTTTAGCGTTAAACGTTGCAGAGTTCAGATTCCAATTGCGGCCTGTCCGCACCCACAGATTTTTAGCGCCATCAACTGCGTGGCAGATATGGCCCCCGCCGTGTGGTCAGTTGCTTCGCAGCCGCTAGGGATGGCGGGCTGAAGGTTATTAGGCGTATCCATGTGGGAGTTAGTAGCCAGATAGTGCACCAAGAAGGCCAATCCTTCTAGGGTGAGGGAGTGGGTTACCGGCGGGGGTCACCGGCGAGGCCGCACCCCAGGCCTCTTTAATGCAATCCCATCATCACGCGGATAACCTTTTTTCAATCCGGAGGCGAATTGAGTGGCACCGAGATTCGATACCGTAAAAGTTGAAAGCTCTATGAAGGCGTGAAATTGGCAATGAGTAAGGTAAAAACGCAGGATACTATACTGATGGTCGACATCAATGAGAAGGTAGTGAAGAAGCAGGCTGTAGACAAGGCAGTAAGGGATTATGGCATCAGTACAAGAAATGTCAGAGGGGAGTTATTAGTACAATTCGCCGAACGCAATAATTTCGGTTCTTCAATACCTTCTACGGAGAATGAGTGAACCGTAAGTGGACATAAAGGAGCCCTAATGGCGAAAGTAAGAACAAAGTAGACTTTATACTGAGTGCTCACCCAAGCATCGTGCAGGATGTAAAAGTGCTTGCCAAGATACGATGCAGTGACCATAGAATAGTAAGATCTTCAATAAGCCTAGACCCGAAGAAGAAGTAACAGAAACTGATACGAAAAAAGCCAATTAACAAGCTAGCACTCAAAGGGAAAGTACTGGAATTCAGGGTTTCCCTTCAGAACAGATACTTGGCTCTTATCGAGGAAACCAGCCTTATCGCTGACGTAATGAATGATAGTTTGACGAGTATCATTACGAAGTGTGCAGTGAAAGTTGGAGGTACGGCAGTTAGGCAAGACACTATAGTAACGAACTTCATTGAGAAATGTCAAAGTATTAAAGCATCCAACACAAACGCAACAGACAAAATAGAACTGACAGAGCTTTCGAAGTGGTTTAATAGGCGTAACGTATCCAACGTAAGGAGGTATAACATGGAGAGTATTTAGCTTGTTCTAAAGAACGGAGGAAGTGCCAAATGAGTGGAGAGGAAACTTGGTATGGACAAAAACCAGATGTATGCACTAAGGGACCAAGAAGAGAAAGTAACTACTAATATCGATTGGAAGTGGCGGAGTAGTTTTGCAGAGATCTGTACAGTACACGGGAAACCACGACCATAATGCAAGAACTAGCAGTACCTCAAATAACATCCCACCAGTAATGGCAGAAGTAGTCACGAAAGCGTTGGAGGGAATGCAAAGGAGCAAAGCTACTGGTGAGGATCAGATAATATCAGATCGGCCAAAATACGGACGACAGATCGTCTTAGAATAACAGGCCACCCTGTTTACGAAGGGTCTCCTTACACGGAGGGTACCAGAATCTTAGAAGAATGCTAATATCTTAATCCATAATAAAAAGTACGACAATTAAGGACCTAAAGAAAACAGGCCAATCAGCTGGCTCTCGGTCGTACAGAAGCTATTTACAAATGTATATGGCAACAGACTTAAGACAACATTAGAATTCAATCAACTAAAGTAACTAGGAGGATTTCGGACAGGCTCCCCAACAATCGACCACATTCAAGCTATCAGTCAGGCAATAGAGAAATTCTCAAAATTCACCCAACCACTATACACAGCCTTCATAGATAACGAGAAGACATTTGAGTCATTACAAATATGAGCAGTTATGCACACACTGCGGAATCTGGGCGTCGACGAAGCAAATATAAACATCGTGGGAGATATATACAGCGAATCAACTGCCATCATAGTGCTCTATAAAGAGAGTGACATAATACCAATAAAGAAGGTTGTAAGACAAGGGGATACGATTTCCCCATGGCGATTTACTCCGTACTTACAGAAGGTTTTCAGAGGCCGAGAAAGGAAAGAACTAGGGATAAAAAAATCATACGAAATAATGGAGAGTATCTTAATAACCTGCGCTTTGTCGAAGACATTGCATTGCTGAGTGACTTAGGGGACGAATTTCAATTTCCTATTACTGAATAAGACAAGGAGAGCAGAAAAGCAGGTCTTAAAAATAATCTGCAGAAAACGACAGTAATGTACAATAACCTCGAAAGAGAACAGCGCTTCGATGTAGATAGCAGTGCACTTTAAGTTGTAAAAGAGTACATCTGCTTAGAGCAGGTAGTAACCACGGAGCCAAACCACGAGATTGAAGGAACAAGAAGAATAAGAAAGAGATGGAGCACATTCGGGAAGCACTTTCAAATCATGACTCATAGATTGTCTCTATTCCTAGAGAGGAAGGCATATAATAGCTGCATCTTGCCGGTACTGACATGCGGAGCAGAAATCCGGAGGATTACAAAGAACCTTAAACTGAAGTTGAGGATGCCACAGCGAGCAATGGAAAGAAAAAATATAGGTAGTGCAAAATAACAAAAACGCCGACCAAGGTGAAATACATAAAACTTAAAAAGACGTTTCGGCTCCCCACACGGGAGCGTTGTTCACTGTGAACAAGGCTCCCGTGTGGGGAGCCGAAACGTCTTTTAAGTTTTGTGTATTTCACCTTGGTCGGCGTTTCTGTTATTTTGCACTATGTTTGTCCCCGACCAGACGGGATTCCGTCGTACTCTTGACTAGAAAAATATAGGTGTCACCATAAGGGACAAAAAGAGAGCAGAGTGTTTCAAGAACAAATTAATGATGAAGACATCACAGTCAAAATCAAGACGAAAAATGGAAATGGGCAGGAACGCAGCGCGAAGGCAAGATAACCACTGTTCATTTATTGATAGATATGTGGGGTTCAACGCTCCAAAAGCACCATATGATTATCAGAAACGCCGTAGTGAAGGGCTCCGGAAATTTCGACCACCTGGGTTTTTTTTTAACGTGCACCCAAATCTAGAACACGAGCCTGCAGCAGTTTTCCTTTCATCGAAAAATGCAGCCGCCGCACCCAGGATTCGTTCCCGCGACCTGCGGGTCAGCAGCCGAGTGCCTTAACCACTAGACCACCGCGGCGGGGCTCCATTTTATGTATACGTTTTGCAATATTGGTAAATAATGAATATATTTAAATATTACTTGTGTATTCTATACTGATTTGTTTAGTTTGTTGTGATTTGCATATATAGATTTGGATATTGATTGACAGTTATTATTAACAACTTACACTGTACACCCATGTATTCACAACATGGTATTCCTCCTGCTTGTTTTCTGTTTTTTTTTTACCTGCTTAACAAACTTGTATGCCCACCTGCTATGGTCTCGGAAAGAGATTGGTAGTAATAAAAATAATAAAGAAAACAGTGGTTTGTGCAAACGTGAAGGTATACGTTTACGTACGTACACGTAAACCTTTATGTATGGTGAGCTTAAAATTTCTAAAACATGCGTTCCGGTAACACGATACTCGCAAGGCGGCCTTCCAGTAATACGGTAGTGTTAAAATGTGTACGTGCAAGCGATAGTCCTTAATAGCGCCGTTAAAAGAAGCCCGATGGTGATACGAACGATAATACAGGCACATGCCTAATGAATAGTCATGTGCATCTGCCTTTTTCTAGGCCTTTCCGGGAACCGGACAACGAGACGCCGCAAACCGGCCCTCATCGGCGGTCGTGGCTCACGCGTTCAGGTTGAAAAATATGGGCGGCTGTGCAGTCGACCACATAAGTTTACGGACCACGGGAGCATGACCAAAAGCTTCTTCGCCGTACTTCCACTCCGTCAGCGGCGATTCACAGCACCGCAGCTCTCAAAGACGCATCCGTCCCTTGAGAGCGTACTGACACGAAAACTGTCACCTCGCGTTTTTCGGCGGCAATGTGTTGCTGAGGGCTTGTTAGTCACAACACGACACAGAGTTTGCAGCAGCACGTGACAGATAAATAATTACAGGCCCCTCATAATCGACCAGTATTCGTTTCAGTTTTAGAGAGCTCCAGAAACGAGAAGCCTCCGAGTGTAACCATCGCCACCTATGGTGTGTGCAGCTCTCTACCACGTCAGCACACAGAACTATGGCAGGCTACCGCATGGCCTACATCAAGAATAACTTTTGAATTATATACGGGACTGCAGTGACGCCAAACCCCAATCTTTTCAAATATTGCGCCATGGCCACGCACTTGCGACCAGCCGCCGAAAAAAATGGAGCGTGGGAACAAACACGACAAAAAAAAAGAATGTCGGCAATGACGTCACCATAACTTCTTTTATTGACTTCAGTGGGTTTATTGACTTCAGTGACATCCATTTACCTCTGCCCATTTCAGTGACGTCAAGCGCCTTTCGGGTTTATGAACAGAAAAACCTGAACTTTCTGGCCAATTTCATTAGGCTCTGACATCACTTCTTGTGGAAACGTAATATATTAAGCAGCGGGGATGTAGTTTAATGAGTAATATACGTAGTATTTACCTTACCAACGAAAAAGCACATATAGTTAACAAGGAAACCCCCAAGCATGGCTCCGTTGCACAGGCTGGCACACCACAGCTTTGCGGGCGGCGCTTGTACTAGCTTCTAACCGACTATAAAGCGTACACGCATTGGCTGTCAGTGCCAGTGATGCATTAGGTAAGCCTCGCACTCAGACACAGCGCGCTGCAATTTCTGCATCATAGTTCTAAACGGAATGCGATAAAACTATCTCAATGCAGAAGCAAGTGTTGTTTAAAAAACGTAATTTTTGTTTCCACTTGATTAGAGAGCGCACTTGGAAGTGACCGCCGCTGTGTAAACTTTATGCTTTGGTATTTCTGCTTAGTCGCGAGTTGTGCCGTCTCTTGGAAAATGTTTCTGTGCGTAAATGTGGCTAGAATGAATGCACTGCGGGTGGATTACAGCGACAAGTACAATGGGACACATTTGACCAGTTAGCTTGTGCTTTTGGGCAAATGTGTGTGTCCTGCTGCACCATCCAGACAGACAGCGTTCCTTCGAAATTGTTTGCATGGGAATGGGAATCAAATACAGCTCTTCATTTATATTTTCGTAAAAACTCATCGCCAGCGAGAGCTTCGGTGCTTTCTGAGTAACACGCTAGCTTTACAGTTCACATGTGCAGCAAAGAGCCGGTGTTGCCTAAGCTTTCTTATAAGGCGGCAGTTTTTCTCAGCCAGGTTCTTTCCTTTTTGTCAAAAAACAAGGACGCGTTTAATAGATTAGTGTCATTACATTGAAAATGACTGAGGGAGGTACAGGCAGTTAAATATTCTGGAATTGATCTTGGCGCTAATTGTTGTGAAGTAATCACGACAGTTGCTAAAGCGGTGCAAATGACACTTTCAAAACTTTCCACAATTTTCTTGGTTTCAATATGTATCTCAATATTAGTTTGTCTAACTTGTTCATTGTTTCAAGGGGAGCGGGGAGGGAGTGTTAGACGTTATACGGTTTATTGTTTGTAGTTTCTTTCTCTCTCTCTCTTTCTTATTTTCTAAATAGTAATTACAGGGCAGCCAACCCAGTTTTCTAACCCAGTTAACCTGCACAATTAGCGGCGCTGCACAACTTTCTCTCTCTTCCTCTCTCTTTCTCACGGCCTTGGCTCTCAGAGATAATATTTTTAAGGTTTTTTTTAGGTGGAACAACCACCATATGATCTCGAGGTTGAGGAGAGTTCTCGATTATTTACACCACTCAGGCTTGTTTAACGTGCATTGACACTGGACAGCGGTACACGGTGGCCCCACCGCGGTGGTCTAGTGGCTAAGGTACTCGGCTGCTGACCCGCAGGTCGTGGGTTCAAATCCCGGCTGCGGCGGCTGCATTTCCGATGGAGGCGGAAATGTTGTAGGCCCGTGTGCTCAGATTTGGGTGCATGTTAAAGAACCCCAGGTGGTCGCAATTTCCGGAGCCCTCCACTACGGCGTCTCTCATAATTATATGGTGGTTTTGGAACGTTGAACCCCACAAATCAATCAATAAGCGGTACGTGGTGCTCTGACATTTTGTCTCCATCGAAACGTCACCACCGTGGCCACGAAATGGAACCTGCGTTTTTCGGGTCAGTGACGACCTTTGCCTTGTCATAACACAATATTTTTTGTTATTATATTTGTTAATATATGTAGTTTAGGAGACGTCAGCGCTCTTATATAGCAACGGCTACTTATTTTCGTAGATACTATGATACGTGAAAATCACAGCAACGAAAAGGAAACTACGCAAAAGAACACCAAGGGAGTGCTCATACAAGTCATTATAAACCAAGCACCAGTTTTCTTTATTGACATTCTCTGTCACTGTGGATGGCTACCCTGAGCGCAAAGCAAAGGCCTATTCGCTCAAAAATAGTCAATGCGTACATGTAAGTTGGCAGCCTCGATGAAATACCTAACAAAGTTGTTCACGTCTTGTACAATTCGGGCGAAACACACTCTTGGTCCCGTTAGGACATACATGGACGATGACCACACAATTTCAGGGAAAATGTGCTAGACAGTATAATGTGCACTAACTTTCCTAGACCCAACCAGACCGGCTCAATGCGCAAGTTGAGCAAAGAATATGACCTCTACACTAAATGTGTCCTTGATTGCGCCGATGAAAACTGAAAGAAAACGAAACAAAGCCTCTCATTGCCCTTCCAAAAGCACATGAATGTTGTGTTCTCCTCGTGCGGAAAAAGCCTATTCTTCGCTATGTGATCTTCTTGTTGCGTGTGCGACTTTCATTTGTCTGACTCCTCGAACGGAAAGACAAAGAAAGAAAAAAGGCGACAAGACGGAAGCGCCCGGGTGCCCCGGGTCGTTCTAAATCAAGATGAAAGCGACTACGGAAACGATGATGGCTTGCACGGAGAAATTTCTCTGCAGCTAGCCCTGAAACAAGCGAACACTGGCAAAAACGAAATCGATCGCCGTCTGCATTGCTCTCTTTTTCTTAGGCAAAAGAAACTGGGACGTATGTTAGTGCTCTTCTCATCTTCGGGGAGGCCATGTGCAGGGCAAGCAGACGCGCTCGCACCTAGAACTATTATGAGCGTCGCAGGGTTTGCCCCATCTTAGACGACGATTGCGCAAGCACAAACGTCTTCACTAGCAACAGCGAACCCCCACGGATGCGCTAGATGACTTGGTTTTTGTCATTCTACTATTAGGCATACGCAATAATCAGGAGAGCTGCGTTACAAGGACGTTACTTAATACCATAGATATCCAGGACAACCCTGGTAGCCCACTCGTTCTGGAAATCCCTGCCGTCTCAAACACTTGTTACATATCACTACCTGAGATCAGTGCTGCATTACCTTGGTATTTAAATGAAGTTTGAGAAAGGAAGAGTTAGGAAGCCTAAATTACCTCCTAGTGTGTTTTAACAGTGAAAGCTGTTATGACATCACAACAAGGGTCACATGCGCCTTAGTTGTTAGCCGCCGCCGCCGGTGTTCGTAACCACTATCACGCTAAATGAGGAAGAAAAAAAACCCAGCAATGTTACGCTAGGATTTGATCCCGCGTCCTCTGCATGCCAGCCCAGTGTTCTACCATTGAACCGTGCCGGTGATTGATTCTCCGTTGCAAACTGACCCAAGGCAGGCTTGATGTTGGGAAAAGAATTACGTTAATATGAGTAATAAAGCGTTTTAGAACAGAGAAAAAAAACAATCAGGCGTGAAACAATGTGAATTGCTTACCGAGTGGATCATCTAATGCTCCAACCCATTAATAAAAGTTCAGGCATAATTCACCATCGTCGTAAGTCACAGCATCAAAAAATTTGCATAAAATTTCTTGCGAGTGTCTAGCGGGTACCACGCTTCTTCGAAAAATGATGAACGATGGCATTCTGAATTCCTTCCTACCACACAAAACTTATGATGATCTATGGCATAGTAGTTACCCTGCAAGTGCGCTAAGAGCAGTTACCCAGAGTGTGTTAAAAAAAATTCGGCAGATACCACGTACCTTGGAAATCGATGTTATGCGAAACATGCGAAGGGAGGGCGACCAAGTTGCAAGTGTTTTATTCCGCGAAACGTTATGTAATGAAGCTAAATATATGTACAAATGTTGTACGAGCTCACATATGTGAAGCAATCGCATGTTTACTGCTATGTATAGCGATGCCAACAGGAACATCGGTGTTAGCAGCGCCAGAAGTGGTAGGCTCATATGTAACGCTTGTGCCGCAGAGGATGGTGGCCCTATAAACTGATAGATAAATGAACTTCAGCGGATGGAGCTTCACTACAATTTTCGTTAACCCTACGTGACGATTACATGACAGGAGTACGTATTTACTGTTTATAAGATTGGATAGCCAGCACTGCAAGTAGAGTTAAGGTTTCACAAACGTTACAGTCTACTTGAAAAGCAGTTCCGAGACCTGGCATGGCTCTGTAGTAGAATGTTTGATTTCCCCGCAGAATGCTGGTGTTCAATTCCTGCTGGGACCACGATATTTAATCTATGCAGTCGTTGGGTCGACGCTGCCGATTCCAGTGTTTAGGGGCAAAGCTCCTTAGGGCCGACCTAATTGGCGTCCATGACACGCCACTAAACCCAAACAGAAACTGAACACCCGCACAAAAAAAAAAACATACGAGCAAACAACCGACTCTAAGAGTAATCAACTATACGACAGCACTATACATAGCCACTCGTGCCGTCCATCTGTCCGTCCATCTATTCATCCACGCATCCATTCATTCTTTCATGAATCTCTCCGTGCGCCCGTCTGCCCTTCCGTCCATCCGTGCGTCCGTCTATCTGTGCGTTCACCCATTTGTGCATCCGTGCAAACGTCCACCTATCCGATTGTCCGTGCATCCATCCGTCCTTTATAGTAGTCGGGGACTTCAACATAGGCGTTATTGACCTTAGCACCTATAGGTTCACCCACTCATCCTCATTAACTTCGTGGAGATGCACTGCTTTTTCTTAACGAACTGGAATTAAAGTTACCAATGTCTGTCCACGCCGTTCCTTTGTTGATGTTTCCATGTCCCTTCCTCAATTTTTCTTATTACCCCGCTACACTGTACGCGATTCTCAGCGCAAACCACGCCAACAGTGGTTGAGAAGCTTCAGGGTTGCCGTAGATCATTCTGTTGAGATTACGCCCACGTCGTGAGCTTTTCAGATTATTTAGAATCTAAGTCGCCGCAAGCGATAGCAGTAGAATGTTTGGTGGCGAGTATATAAATGCCGACATGCTTCGCCGCTTGTCAGTTGATGGACAGTCGATGCTCTGCTCACCGCTATCAGTGCCAGCGTCTTGGTGTAAGCTGACCTTCTCTTTACGTGGCCACACGTTCGGACCGAATAAGCAGTTTTTTACTACACCTGTAGTCTGCTCCCTTCGTCCAGGTCACGACCCCGTGACAATATAAACTGTCAATCACATTGCATTTCCCTTAACTATACAGTTGATCTTAACTCGACGTGGCGGCTGTATCGTATGAGTACATAAGCGTATTTAATGCTTATAAAATTGGATAGCCATCAATACATCCGCAGTTGACGCTTCACGAACATTACGGTCTATTTGAAAAGCAGTTGGGATTCCTGACGTGGCTTTGTAGTAGCACACTGTATTGCCACACAGAATGCTTGGGTTCGATTTCTGCTTGTACCTTGACATTTTTTTCTTTACATTCGTCGGGTCAACGCAGCCGATGTCAGTTTTTCTTAACACTCACTCGCTCAAATTACCCATGCCTGCTTTCGCCATTCCTCGGTAGATGTGAAGTGTAAACCACCTGTGGCCCATACCCGCATATCAGTGGCACATACCTGCCCCTTGGTATGTGCCACTGTCGGGCGGAAAGTGTTTGACCACGTACTCGACGGGATTGTGACATTATCCATGAGATTACCAGCGAGTCGTATTGATCAAACCTCCGTATCTTCATTAATAATGTTGGTTTAACCCAAGTTAAAGAGGTGATCACGAGAACACCCAGACGGAGGCGGCTAAATCGATAGATGCGTAGGTATATACGTAGAGAGCGCCAAAAGTGCTTGCAGTACGCAAAAAAAATGATTAAAATTCAAAAGGCTTTGAAAGGCCGTTCTTCCGGCTTTCGCTGTGACAGTGCTGCGTATTGCGCGAAGGCATGGCGTTTTTTTTAATATCTACGTCTCATTCATTACAACGGTACCAGTAAATTATAAGTCACCGGTGTTGTCGTAGCCTGTTCATGATGGAACTTTTTAATATATCAGCCTTATAAGCAGCCACTCAATCAATAGATCAGTAAAAGTGCCGGGCAACAACCGAATTAAATGCCAGAATAATGGCTCACGTATAAAGTGACCACCAATATTTGGTATATATATATGAGGTTTCACAGAACAAAACAAACAATCCTATTGTAGCGAAACTTTGGCGGTTGTTTAAGCTAGGCCCCTCTGAAGACCATCGAGACAAAAAAGTGAGGGTGCAATTCGCACACGCAAGCGATCGCAAGTCAACACGATGATTTCGGGGAGCACTCATTGGGAGTTTATTTATCTAATACAACCTAAAATTACACAATGCACTAAGTCACAAATACAAAACACGAAAATTGATGGCATACCCCTCGGCTTGCATGACTGGTTTCCGGTGGTGAGATGCGCTGTTGACCCCCGAGTTCACTCTCCCGAAAAAGGGCCTGAGTCGCTGCTTAAACAGGGTTTTCCAGCATCCATGGGCACGCGGACCGTGTGGACTACCACTGTTTTGCACCAATTGGAAAACGGCTCATACGGACCAATCAGGCAAACCGAGGATAACCAATTCCACAATCCCAACACGAGTTTTCACGGTCGCGTGAATCCTGCGTCGCAACAAAACTATAACAGCTTCTTAAAACAGGCACACTTTTTAAAACAGCCTTGACGCGCAAACAAGTGCTCAAATTTTCGTCCCCAATTGCCCCGGAGGACCCAAGTGGCGGCTCACTCGTTTAAGGTGGGGGTGGTAGTGGTTAGAAGAGGAGAAATGCGCCTAAATTTCTGCAGCCTGGTCGGGAGCACGGTGCAGTGCCTGGTTTGGGGCGCGGGGCGCAGAGTGACCGACCGGATGCAGCTTTTTCTCCTCAGACACTCATTCTTCCTCGAGGCTCCCTCCTCGAGAAAAGTCATTAAATAGCGCCTCTAACAAGAGCATCTGGCAAAGAAAGAAGTCCAGCTGTAGCTCAAAAAGAAAAAAAAAGCTTTCCGCAAGACATTGCCTTCGCGACACTATTATGATTCTCTAGCTT
Organism: Rhipicephalus microplus; assembly: GCF_043290135.1. Taxonomy (NCBI): domain Eukaryota; kingdom Metazoa; phylum Arthropoda; class Arachnida; order Ixodida; family Ixodidae; genus Rhipicephalus; species Rhipicephalus microplus. Next base: position 29,066,135 of record NC_134710.1, read on the forward strand.
AATTCAGGATAAATTGAGGCTACCTTGGGTTTTGTACCTAAATCTCAGTACACAGGCGTTTCTGCGCTTCCCCGTGACTTCGATTGAGATCTGAACCATGCACTCACTACAAGTCATAGCCCAGAGTGAGAAGTAGTAGTAGTAGTAGTAGTAGTAGCAGTAGTAGTAGTAGTAGTAGTAGTAGTAGTAGTGTACTAGGAGTTACGGGAAGTAGCAGCAGTGGCCGGAGCATTCGTTCGAGTGTTTATCATCACCAGCGGCCCCACTACCATCATAATCGAACGTTAGCTCATATCGAACCGTCATGGCTGTTTGTGAAGCATACTCGTCCCGAATCCGAGAGATATCTGCATCATATCAAGACCATAATAATTGTTAAGGTTTAACGTCTTACCACCATCATATTACTATGAGAGATGAGGGTTCCAGAGATATGGAACATCTGATGGTTCTTTACCGTGCACATAAATCTAAGTACACGAGCCTCGGGCACTTTCGCCTCAATCGAACATGCCACCGGCCCTTCTGAAATTTGATCCAGCGATTTGTGGGTCAGCAGTCGAGCACGATAGCTTCTAGACCAGCGCGATGGGTGTCAAACCAAGTCAAGCAACACTCGAGTAGGCTTGATTCTAGCGAACTTCCCGTATACGCAAGAAAGACGCAATGTAAGGAAACGATCAAAAATGAAACACTGCGAAATACAGAATCAAACGATGAAAAAATACGGCTGCTAGGTGGGTGTAAATGTGGGTAAATCATACAAAATTGATATTCAGAGATAGAGATAGGTGAATAAAGGAAAGGGAGGAATTTTTTATTTGTAAGGAAAAAAAACGCAGTAAATAAACTCTTCAATTGGTCTATAGAAAAGCTTTTGTTACATGTTTTGTGAAGTCAAACTGTAACAGCGTGACAACTGCAACAAGGCCACGAAGAAAATGTACACTACTTATGCCTGGTATTTTCTTCGGAGCACATAATTGTGCACATTCTTGGAGCATGGGTCACTGCGTAGTGTCATGACTCATGCATCCCCTTAAAATCAATCAGTCAGCTAAGTATTTAATATCAATTAATCAGTTATATCTGACCACTAAAAAATAATATTGATAATAATGATAAACGTTGATTTTTGTTTAGATTTCAACGCCGAAGTTGGTGGTTTCAGTATCAAGGCAACAAGAAAAAACAACCGAGAATCCCAGGGCAGTGAACGCAGTATAAAGCTTGTCATGTCGGCGACCTGTGAGGGCCACTGCAACTGCGTATAGAAAACCCGGCGAGCCGCTTCACAGTCTGTCTTCTGTCGGCGTACGGGCCTCGCACAATGGTCCTCGGTCAACAGAAAAGTGGGCAGTACGTTTTCCATGCCGCCAGGACCGAGTATTTGCTCCGACGTCTCACGCAGCGAGCAGGCATCGTCCGGTGGCTGTCACGAAAGCCGCCGAGTCAATATCGCATCCCCCGTGTCCGGCTGGCCTAAGTTCCTCCTCCTTTCAACCATCCGGTCATGGGCGGCCACGGCTGGTTTGATTGAAAACTTGGTGCGGCTTCTCAGAAGCGGCGGAAGAGAAAGAGATCGGCGCACGTCGCGGCAGTTCCACACGCGCACACGGTGATCATCGGGCCGAGATGTGACCCAGTTTGCAAACAAGCGAGAAAGTTGTGGCCGCAGGTCACTCAACTATAACTTATTTACCCCCAGATTCGCCTCGACGGCTGATGACCAGGCTGAGCCGTGCCCATTTCGCACACACCGAGGTGTTTTCGCGAAGCTTTGCAGCTCGAAAAGTGTAAACAAGGAAGGCTTGATGAAAAAACGATTTCTTTCCCGACGCCACTGACAACTATACCACCGTTCCAGAAAGTGCGTGAGTTTCCCTTCCTTGTGCCACCAGAATTCTGGAAGCAATAATGAAGCTTTGTGGGAGTGCATGCAGTGACAAAGAATCCGATTGTGGCGAAAGATTACCGAATCTTGCTTGAGCGGCAGGCTTCAATTGATGCTTGAAATGCGAAGGGCACAATAAAAGGACAAGCACAAATAACTACCCTAACGAAGAAATTTGAACTTGACGGCTGGTATTGGGGAAGCTTCCGACAAAACAGAGGGACGTTATGAGTGGAGTTTCTTGATGGGTAAAAAAATGCATCCATCCCCACAACAACCATGCCATTTAATAATAATAATAATAATCGTAATAATAATAACATTAATAATAATAATAATTATTATTATAATAAAATATTACCACTTTAAAAAGCTTTGAGCGGGAAGAGGAAAATTGACATTTATTAACGCAAAGGTATACATGCGTGCGACAGAAGTGCAAGCCATTCTGAGGCTGTACCATTTTATTCTAGAATCCGGAAGACACGATGGATTTTCGAGGACGTACAGAAAGCTCACTCAAGCACCTGTTGCAGAATATTTTCTTGGAGCGGGCCAGACTATCGAAGAGGACGAAGCGGGAACCGGCACGCTCTAGAAAAGGACCGCTTGAGCTCCATGACGAATGAATGGTCCGTCACCGATTAACGCCCCGCAGGTCGCGGGTTCGAATCCCGGCTGCGGCGGCTGCATTTCCGATGGAGGCGGAAATGTTGTAGGCCCGTGTGCTCAGATTTGTGTGCACGTTAAAGAACCCCAGGTGCTCGAAATTTCCGGAGCCCTCCACTACGGCGTCTCTCATAATCATATGGTGGTTTTGGGACGTAAAACCCCACATATCAATCAATCAATCAATCAATCAACCGATTAACGCCAGCGGACCAGATATTTTGTCACATTTGGTGCACGAAACCCGGAATACACCCCTTCGGAGACTTCCCTGAATGTCACGACCATGGCAACCACTGACCATTTTCGGAAGAAGCGTGGCTCGACCAGAACTGGTGTCACCCGAGAACTGTTATCGGACCTTCTCCAGCAACCGGATTCTGATGCCTCCCAGATTAACAGCCACATGGATTTCCTGAAAGATAAAGAAGCAGCACTTTCAAGGCTCGACGACGTCATTCTGGTGACAACGAACAAAGAAGACATGAACCACGAAGTGGAAGCAGCAAGCGAGTACAACGAAAAGATTCTCTACGCCGTGTCACGAGCCACGTTCAGGCTACAAGAACTTGAGAAGGCAACCAGAGCGCAGGCACGAGCCACAGGATCCGGGCCAAACAACTACGAACTTCCGCACTTCGGCAATGCAGCAGGACATGTGAGAGCGCCCTGTCCGCTTGCAGTTCAACTGCCAAAGCTCCAGATGCCAACTTTTCATGGAAGTCTTCGTGGATGGCTATCCTATTGGGACCATTTCATTGCTACCGTCCCCAAGAATACCAAGCTGTCACGCATTGAAAAATTCTAGTACCTCCTAGCCTACTTAATCGGGAGCGTGGAACGAGCTCTTGAAGACATCCGCCTACCAGAGCAGAATTACAACCTTGCAGTCAAGACCCTCACGGATCGCTTTGAACGCCAGGATCTGCTTGTGAACGAGAATGTTGGCCATCTGCTTGAGCTAAGCCCCATGAAAACCTCGTCACACATTCTAAGGCTTCGTCTGCTGCACGATAATCTGCAGTTTCATGTTAGTGCCTTGGAAGGCCTAGGAGTTGTGCCCGACCAGTACACTGTGCTCTTAAGCTGTGTCCTGATGCGATGTCTGCCAGAGTATCTTGCCGTTATGTACGTGCAGAAATTAAAGGAATCGCACTGCGCCTCGAGCATCGCCCAAACGCCTGATGACCGAACGTGGCTCACTGCGGATTTACTAACGTTTCTGCACATTCAAGTAGAAATCCGGGAGGAGGGCTGGTTACAGCCTCGTCGTGCGTCGCAAGAGGAACCCAAGACCCACATATCCGAAGAAATGTATGACACAGAAAATATACCATCAGCATCCGCCCTAACGGGGTCAACCTTGCCTGTAAGATCAGCATGCCCACTCTGCCACAGGAAGGATCACATGATCGCTGCCTAGAACACCAACCTATCTACTGAAAAGGAGCGGGCAAGGCTGCAGTACACTAATTGTTGCTTCCACTGCGGAACAAAAAACCACATCGTCAGAATGTGCAATAAATCGTTCAATCTTAGGTGTGGTACCTGTCAGCGACGCCACCTGACCATTCTGTACGAGTTATCCAGGCCTGCGGGACATTCGCGGCCAAAAGATGAGTCATCCTCGTCTCACGAAACTCCGTCAGGTATTATGCGAATCGTCACGACCACCCGAAACAGTCACATCGAATCTACTCCTGTATTATTGCAGACAGGCCGAATTTGGGAAGAGTTCGGAGACCGACGACTTCTTGTGCGATTACTGATGGATAGCGGCAGTCAGCGCTCATACATTCGTGCAGACCTGTCGAAAATTCTTGAGTGCTTCGTCACGGGAAAATAAGAGCTATCTCTCGTCACGTTCGGCAAATCAAGGTTATCGATATGAATTTGCACAGAGCGTGTGAACATGCGACTGCAGAGCCAGTTCCACGACTCCGCAATAACCGTCGAAGCATTAACGATTCCGTAATTAGGCGCCGTCACAAGCCCACTGCTCGACCCCAACATTTTGCACCGGCTCGACAAAAGGGGGTACAACGCAGCTGACAGCTTTCAACCAAACACGTGGCAACTGGACGAGATTAGTGTCATGATAGGATCCGACGCCTATTGAAAAGTCACCACCGCTAAAATCGACCACGTAATCGAAACGCTAACAACGATAGAGACAATGTTTGGCTGGATGGTACAGGGACCCTTGTCGTCTGACAGCAACCAGCGCCCGTCTACCGCACTGTTTGTCTTCAGCCACAATCATTCTGCAACGCACACGGACATATCTTCGATGTGGCATTTTGTTGCCATCAGGAAAGATAAAGTGCCTTCATGAACCTCAAACAAGCACCATGATCTATCTGTATGGGAGCAAGGTATCTCCGAAGGAACAAAGTGCCATCAGCCTGACTACATGGTTTCTGGCGGCAGGAACTTGGAAGAGGCAGAGTCACTGAACAAGCACATCACTGCTCATCACTGCAGTGTGCGTCGACGTCACCAGTGCCAGCGTGTTCATTGTGATGCCATACTTGAACAACTCGTCTCAGACCGGCCAGCTTTTGGGTGACCGGCTCGACAGGCATCACGTCTTCGTAATTCTGCATGCCAAGCACGTCAGCCTAACGCACGTCAAGAACATCATCCGTCTCATCAGCATAGGTTCCGGAGATGGCAAGGGGTGCGACAGCCATGAATCAACGACCATTGTGCACAGGAACTCCCGGTAGCAAACAAGTGCATTTCAACACAAACTGTGCTCTCGGTGGGTACGATTCTCCTTGCCCCCCCCCCCCCCTGGGATGATGTTCAATAATAATCCGGATCGGAGCACGGAGCGACCTGGAGTGGTCCAGACTACATCGATGCGTTCGAGTCATCTTGCCCCCCTGGGAGGACGTTGCTGAATATTCTCCTAAAGTGGGCCAGACTATCGAAGAGGACGAAGTGGAGACAGGCACGCTATAGAAAAGGACAGCTTGGGCTTCATGACGAATGAATGGGTCGTCTCTGATTAACGCCTGTGGAGCGGTTATTTTGTTACAGCACCTGTTTCGATCAGGGATGATACGTTGGAACCATTGACAACCATCGCAGCGAATAGGATGTTTGGGTTTACAGTGAAGACGACCACTCCCTCAAATACATGTCCTTGAAAACAAATATGCGGCGGTTTTCCAAGTCAGGTGTCAGTCTCATAAAACTAAGGTAACGGCTGATCTGTCGCGCAATTATTCATGTACGGCCGGACACCTTCCCTAGAGAATGATGTTTAGTTTGTTTGTGGTGGTGCTTCTTTAAACCCGATTATATCGGTGGAGTCAGAAGGAATCTACTTCAACCCATGAAGAACCTGATCGAACGTTACAGGCGCCTTTATTTTCATTTGTATTCGACTTCTCCTCTTCATTTCCTGTACTATATTTAGGTGGCACGATGCATGGTCCTGGAAGTTTCAGATCAGCATCATACAACTATTGTTGTTTTGCGGAGAAATATTCGAGCAAGTTCTCACAGTTTTTCATATATGCTTGAATACATTGTCCGCAAACACTACTCCATTCTTTCCGAAGACATTAACAACGTTGTCCTTCCATAACTGCCATAAATCTTCTTTATGTTGGACAAAATGCTAGTAAAACCATTGCTTGGCATATACAGAAAGTTATGCTGACATATTTCGTATTTTGTGGCAGTCCGCGTACTAATGATTATGTTCGCATGCACACTCAAATGCGTTCAACCAATTATAAGCACCAAAACTGCCATCAGAGTGTCCGGGTTTCCTATCATATGAAGTGTCCTGTCTGATGCCAGAACCGTAAAGAGTGGTTGTTGTGGCTACTGTAGTTGCTGCTTTTGCAACCACTTGAACTGAGAAAGCATGTTTCAGCAGCTTGACGTACTTGTATTTACACCAGAATGACTTGAAAGTTGCTCCTTATTGATGTTTTGCATTTTCAAGGCTTAGAAATTTGAAAAGGTACATTAAATTTTACAATATCCCAGGCGATGACGTCGATAATTGGCTTTTTGCCAATGGTGGCGATGAGTTTGGTTCGATCAGCTGTTGTCATCTCTTCTGACGCCGCGACAAAATTCTCGCCATTTGACTCATAGCCTGCAATCTGTAACTGGCCGTATACCGCTGTGTGATGTAGAAGGTCACCCACATTTTGCGAATCTGTAAGAGGCTACGCCAAATATAATGCAGTTTGTTTTCAGCCGTGCTTGCTTGCTTGCTTGCACCTCTGGATGTGGTTGATATACGAGAAAAAGTTTAACATTAGATGAAGGAAAATTAATTAATAAGTTCTCTAAGGTTTATATAACATTATATAGGTATGTAATCATAGTATACAATACAACACAATTAGTCAGAAGAAGTAATAAATTTTGATTTTGAGTAACTTCACATATATGTTCTTTTTGTTGCTCTAAGAATAAACTCGCAGATGGCAATGCAGACGTTCCTGTTTTTATGGCCCCGAAGAGAAGCCACAAGTAAAATAATATTTTCAGAAGCGATCCTTAAATTCCCGGTTAAAAATTTGAAATGCCTTTTTTATATGGTTGGTGAAAGGACGGCAAGGAAGTAAAAATTGATTGATGTTTTCATGCTCATTCTTATGCCAAAGGAGACTGCACCTAAACATACCTGTATAAGCCGTTTTGTTTATTATATTCCTGGTTTCTTCTACTTCTTTTTCTAGGCTCTTCTTTTCCGCATTCTCCGACCAAATTTCTTTATTATTTGCAGTACACAACAAAAGCAATAACAATCCTTATTTTCATCTTTACTAGTATACATCACAAATAACAGGCCGGTCAAAGACAAAAGCGGGCTTGTAGTACTAGGCCGGAAACATCGACAAAAGAGAGACGGGACCCAGCGATGTACATTAAAGAGTTTGTTTCGTATAATAATAATAGAAAAACATACAAGTACGTACCTTAATGACACCACATTTACACAATAACATGGAAGAATTGAACCGATGGTAGCAAGACAATTAATTTAATGGTAGAATATCAAGCCAAAAAGACAGTTATTCTAAACAGTTTTATATCCTGTTTCAAAGAAAATATAAAAAACAGGACAACTGATGCAGCATTAAAGTGACCTTCGGATATCGTGTTAATTACGCTTTGTTGTTGCAGAACAAAAACCTTGCCATAAAGTTCATTAAACATAATAGGGACGAAGACCTTTCTAATAGATTTGCTATATCTTGTTTAGGCAAATGGTACAGGAAAGTTAGAAGTTTTTCTCAATACAAGAGAGGCTATGAAGTGTAGAAACGTGGGCAAGCTGGTGAGAAATAACTGAATATAAAAACAGCGCAACAAAAAAAGATCGACGAAGATAAAACGCACATCCCCCACAAAGATTTAATAGCGAAGCGATGTACATACATACGAGAGAAGTGTCGGCTTGCGTATAAGGGTGCAGTAATAATGACAGCGATAACAATACCACCATAAACTCTCGTCCCTTCTTGATTAAAGAGGAAGCTAATACACAACCTCAATTTCGTAAGTAGCGCTATTGAAAGAAAACCTACACATGCCCTGTCAAACTTTGTATGTGATGAGCCTCAATAATCTCACGCGTAGCCTGCGAGCGATGTTTTCTTATCACTTTGCAATGCTCAAAGAGGGGCACGCCACCGCAGTCGCGACAGTGAATTCCAATGTGTCCTCAATCTGCGTTGTGCACATTGTTGTGATTCTCTCTTAAATGATTGTTTAAAGACATTACTGTTTTTTATGCATTTGTTTTCACAAGATAACCGAAGAAAATACAAGGTTGATACAAATGTTAGCGAAAGCTCCACAGAAGCTGATACGTTCAGAAAAAAAAACGGCTGATGCGCTGCTCATGGCATTTAGCGTCATATCTGCGAGGAGGGAACACTTCCGGCAGAACAAAGAAATAAAGCGTACGTGATGTAATAGCTGGTGAACAAGTAACATCATTTTGTGTGTACCAGCGCGAAATTCGATGCCAGATTTTTGAAAGAAATTCACTTTCTTAGTGCGCAGGGAACGTTTCAGAAAGAAGGCAGATAAGACACACCGTGCACTTACAATCATTTTATTGCGCAGATGGTGGAAATATATATACAAAGTCAGGCAATGAGATGACACACCAAAAAAAGACAAAAAGTAATGGCGCATGTGCCAAAACATTTTATTTAAATCTTGAAACGACAATTTAACTGAAAAAAAATCACAGATTTGCCACAAAGGCGAAAATGTGAACGCAATAACAACAAATGGGAAGGTCACTTGAAGAATGGCAAGCAGATTGAAATTTGCCTCGCGTTTCTCACGCACAAATGACGCACGAAACGTTCTCAGAGGTACAGATGAACGCGAATAAGCATCTCAGTTGTTACATCGCTGTGTCCGAAAATTGCGGCTCTTTTCGCAAATGGAGACTGTGCAACGAGTGAAGTGACCTTTGTGCCCCAGGTAACTTCAACGCAATTGTTCAGGTGAAAGCCTACGACATACGATTGTCCCCATTGTGAAATAAGCAAGCGCAAGGGTCCCCTATCCGCTGGGCAAAGTACGCGTGGCAGAATGAGAGCGCGCGCCGCCGCTTCGGGACGATCTGGCGACGACGCGCACTCTATGCGCAATCTCCCTAGTAATGATGAAAATACAATAGTTCCCCTAAGGTGCCCATCGGCAGTGGTAAGTGGTAGGTATAAATAGCTTACCGTTTGAACGCTGAAAGTGGTGCTCCTTGGTGGCTCAGTGACTAACACCTCGCACTGACAATTTGGAGGTCGGACGTTCGATTGCGCACGCCGTAGAGCCTTTAACTGCATTGTTTTTCTTTCTTGCGTTTTGATATATTTATATGCGTATACATATACGGTAAACGATGGTGATACCAGCGGCAAAATTAAACCGAGAGTGTCCGTATATGTGCTATCGCAATAATATACTTGTATTCATTGTCCAACACTTTAACAGACGGGGCTCTTACACACACAGTTTCTGCTTTGCAAATAAAAAAAAGCGCTTCGTGTATTTTCCATGCCCTCTTGTTTCTATATTTGTCATTTCTTGGCATTCAACAAATTTCGGGGTGCGCCCACACTGGGAACAGTGACTTGCCATGTGACTGCACTATTACGAGCCGCGTCGGTGGCCGCAGCGGACCCAGTAGGTAGCATGGAGCTGGGTGGTGGTCGTCATTCCGCAGGCCACGGGGACGTTCAGAACTCTAGAGAGCTGAGGCAGAGGGACAGGCGTAAAGGAAAACTTAACAAGACGTTCATTTGCAACATGTTGGACAGTAACGTCCGAACGACGACTCTTCTCGCGACTCTCTCCTGTCTTTCTTCTGGCGGGCTGCTCGCGCTGCCTCGCCGTGCCGTTCCGAAGATAGGGGTGGAATAATCACTTCGGGAAACCAACTACTCATAGAGAGCACAACACAAGTATCCCTTCACACACGTGGCAGATGAAACGTGGCACACGCGCGGGGACTAGGAAGCGACCACGCAGGAGAAATTCATGGCAGTCGCTCCTGTAGCATGCAACCGGCCTTCCGCACTATCGAGAGGGGCCCGCCCGTAGCCACTGCCCCGCAGGCGAAGCGCACAGTCGAGACAAACACAGCCGGTGCAGGTGACAACCCGCACCCCACAAAAGAATGTTCGAGATGACGGGAAGGCACGCTTGGGGGCAGCCGGCCCAAGGACTTCGTTACTGCTTTGTAACAGCTTCTCCGGCGGCCGGCCGAGACCTCGACGTACAAAGGTCATCCACCTTTGTAGGGAGAGGTCGATGAAGACAATGCTGGTGTGCTGAAGCTGTGGACACCTCGATGCGGCTCTGCTGCATTCCTCTGCCACCCCCGGTGAACTGGAGCCTCTGGTAGCGTCGTCCAAAATGGGAGAAAGGCTCCCGCTCTGCTTGCCAACATTCCTTCTCGAAAGACAGCACTTGTGTCCACCACGCGAGAAACACAACCGCCAAGCAGGCAAGCGCCCATACTCTCTTCCGGAGACCCACCAGGCTTTTACTTCATCCAAAACGACCTGTTCTTCATTACAATAGCAGCAGCACTTGCAACAACCCAACCTGAAATAGGCTGCTCAAATTCACAAACACGTGTCGTGATAAAGCACAAATACAAAAAAGGAATTGTAAAGCTGTCACACACAAAAAAAATGGAACCTAAATACCCAAGCCAGATTACCTGACGCCATCAAGATCCCAAGAAACAACGACTGAAGCCGTCAGCGTTGCCATTCAATTTGCCTCTCTTGTAACGAATTTCGAAAGAGTATTGTTGCAATAGCAAGCTCCAGCGAAGTAGCCGGCCGTTCTTAGGCGACATCATTTGCAACCACGTGAGGGGACAGTGGTCCGTCTCGATAATAAACTCTGACCCCGCGAGATAGCATGCGAGCTTCTGAACCGCCCATACAACACAGGCGCATTCTTTCTCTGAAGCGCTATAGGTTTCCTCCCTTACAGTTAGTTTGCGGCTTGCATATAGCACGGGATGTTCCTCTCCTGCGTCGTTTCTCTGACACAATACTACGCCCATGCCACGGTCACTTGCATCGCACTGAACCACGAAGGGTCTAGCGTAGTCGGGGGCTTGAAGTACAGGTTGGCTCATGAGCGCATTTTTCAGCGCTAAGAATGCCCTCGCTTTCTTTTCATCCCACTGTAGAATCTGAGGTTCGGTTTTTCTAAGAGCGTAAGTAAGCGGACTGGCAAGCTCTGAATAACGGGGAATGTAATGCTGGTAGTACCCTGCCAATCCTAAGAACGACCGCACATCTGTCTTTGTCTGGGGCTGCGGAAAATTATTAACTGCCGCCACTTTGACATCGGAAGGCCTGCGGTGGCCTTGCCCCACTATGTGACCCAGGTAAGTAACCTCTGCTCGGCCAAGTTGGCACTTCCGAGCCTTCACGGTCAGACCTGCTTCGTGGAAACGTTGAAGCACTGCTCGCAAGTGGGTGAGATGTTCGGACCATGACTCTGAAAATACTGCTACATCATCCAGATAAGGCAGGGCAAATCCCTCTAAACCCCACAATACCTTGTCCATGAGAGCCGAGAAACAGTAGGGGGCATTCTTTAAGCCGAAGCTCAACACCCTAGGGTGGTATGTTCCTATGGGAAAAATAAACGCCGCATATCTGCTGGCCCTTTCGGTCAAAGGCAGCTGCCAATAACCCCGAACGAGGTCGAAGGTAGAGATGTACTTAGCACTGCTTACTGCCTCAATTCTTTCTTCTATATTTGGTATGGAGTAGGTCTGATCCTTCGTTATGCGATTTAACCTCCGATAATCAACGCATGGTCGCGGATCTTTCCCAGGAACCTCCACTAATATAAGCGGAGAGGTATAATCACTTTCGCAAGCTTCAATCACATCGAGCTCGAGCATTCTTTTAATCTCGGTCTCAATAATGGCACGCTGACGCGGCGACACTCGATACGCCCTTGACCGCACGGGCTGAGTGGCCGTAAGCTCTATCTCATGCACTACCAAATTTGTTCGGCCCGGTTTCTCCGAGAAGTATGTCCTCATATTCTATCAGGAGGCTTTCTAGGTAACGCTTCTCGTTAGCTGTGAGCTCAGCTACCTCAACCATGGCCTTGAGAGTTTGACCAGCATTATCCTCCTTTCTTTACGCTCCCGAAAAGGGGAAACCTAGTGGTGGCTCTTCGGGCACGTTTACCGCCATGTCTACGACAACCTCTCTCTCTCGATACGGTTTGAGCAGATTGCTGTGGTAGATCTGCTGCGTCTTACGACTACCTGGCATCCTTACCAGATAGTTCGTGTCGGACAGCCTTTGAACGACTTCCGCCGGACCTTCCCATTGGACATCTAGTTTATTCATTGGTGAAGGTTTTAGCCGCATTACTTGATCTCCAGCTTCAAACCGGCGTGATCTTGCCGACCTGTCGTAGTAGCGTTTGGCCCGAGCCTGTGCCTCGCTCATCTCATCCCCTGCCAGCTCCTGTGCTCTATGCAACCTTTCTAGCAGAGTTAGCACATATTCAACCACCGTAGGGTCCTCCGCTCGCCCTTCCCATTACTGCCGAAGAATACGGAGTGGGGATTGCAGAGAGCGACCGTACACCAATTCTGCCGGGGTAAATCCAGTGGCTTCATGAGGTGCAGTCCTGAGCGCAAACATGGTTGCTGGCAAGCACACATCCCAGTCGACTTTGCGCTCGAAACAGAGTGCTCGAAGGACGCGTTTCATATCGAGTGTAACTTTTCTACTGGGTTTGACTGGGGGTGATACACCGAGCTGTGGATTAATCGGATTCCACATTCCTCTAAGAAAGTTGTAGTCAGTGTACTCGTAAAAACGGTCCCTTGATCGGACTGTACTTCAGTGGGAAAACCAACGCGTGCGAAAATAGACCACAGCGCGTTTACCACTTCTACCGAGCTCAGTTCCTTTAAAGGTACTGCCTCAGGAAACTTGGTCGCGGGACAAATTACTGTTAAGACATGACGGTAACCGGATGTTGTTGTTGGAAGAGGCCCTACTGTGTCGATCACGAGTCGTCGAAAAGGCTCAGTGATCACTGGCACGAGCTTCATTGGAGCACGAACCTTATCCCCTGGTTTTCCTACACGCTGACAGATGTCGCAGGTTCTGACAAAATTCTCTATTTCCCGGAAACAACGCGGCCAATAGTATTCCTGCAGCAGGCGAACCTTCGGTTTTTTGACCCCCAAGTGACCCGACCATGAGCTGCAGTGAGCTAAGTGTAAAAGATCACGGTGGTAACGTTCCGGTACCACTAACTGATCAAACTGCACACGTCTGCGATCTAGATACTTACGATAAAGTATCCCGGCTCGGTTCTGATACATCACGTTTTTCTTTGAAATACTCTCATTACTCTGCTCCTTATATTTTGAAAAGTGGGGTCTGCTCTTTGCTGCGCTATAAGGGACGATCGATCCACTCCCAGCAAAGTCTGCAGGCTACTAGATGCAGGAGTAATCATTTCCTCACACACACTTCCAGATTCAAGAGGGTCTTTCTCGTTTTCATCCGCGCCTTCATCGCTCACTTGATCAGTGCTTGGTGTGATCGTGTCTACCGTGCGCCGCCACGGTGGTCTAGTGGCTAAGGTACTCGGCTGCTGACCCGCAGGTCGCGGGTTCAATTCCCGGCTGCGGCGGCTTCATTTCCGATGGAGGCGGAAATGTTGTAGGCCCGTGTACTCAGATTTGGGGTCACGTTAAAGAACCTCAGGTGGTCAAAATTTCCGGAGCCCTCCACTACGGCGTCTCTCATAATCAAATGGTGGTTTTGGGACGTTAAACCCCACAAATAAATCAATCAATCAATCGTGTCTACCGTGTTCGTGGGCTCTCCATCTCCGGCTTTCTCGGTGATTCTCGAGGGAACATCGAGTGGTGCGGCTGTAGTTGCGAGTTCTCGCGCCTTTGAGCAAGTGAGCGCGCACAAAACCCCATACGCTAGGTTCTTCTGTCCTAGTAACCAATCGGATCTGTTTGAAAACAAGTATGCATACTGCTTTGGCAAATAAGCAGATACTGCAGCCTCTGTGTGCAATGCGCCAAAGGGGCCCTCGATGCATACCTTAGCAATCGGAAGGCATACGCTTGATGGTTCCGCTGCTTGTTTAATCCAAGCGCACTCTCCTGTGAAATGTTCAGCTTCAACATACGAGGGATGGACCACGTCCATTGTCGCGGCCGAATCCCGCAGCACGCGCCACTCTTTTTCATTTACTATCAGCTCTCTGATATATGGCTCCAGCAGTCGCATGTTTTCACCCTCGCTGTCGACTGAAAAGCAAACAACTTTTGGACTCTTGCAGACGGCCGCAATGTGACCTGGCTTGTGGCATTTATAGCACACAAGTGGTCGCCTCTTTTCAAACGCACTGTTTTGGTGCCTTTCCTCAACCATGGTCTCATTACTTACCTCCCGTTGCTTTTCGGGATCAGTGTTGCGCTCTCGATTCTCTTGGACTGAATGTCCCCTCCACCCAGTTGCCTTTTTGATCTGGCCCTCCCGCTAGGGAATTTCTCTTCTATCAAGCGCGCGGCGTGAAACAAAATCCTCCGCTAGCTCCACGGCCCTCGACACAGTAGTTACCTCCTCCCTGTCTTGAACCCAGAGCCTAACGTCTTGGGGCAAACGACGGTAAAACTGCTCGAGTCCTAAACACTCCACGATTTTCTCTTTATGCTCGAACGCCTTAGCCTCTTTGAGCCACTCCCTCATATTAGACATTAATTTGTATGCGAAATCAGCATACGACTCGTCTTTCTGCTTTACGGCGTTCCGGAACTTCTGCCTGAATGCTTCTGCTGACAATCTATATTTCTTTAGCAGGCTCGACTTAACTTGGTCGTAATCATCTGCTTCCTCTTTTGTCAAGCGGGAAATTAACCCGGCAGCCTCACAGGGTAGTAGGGTAAGCAAGCACTGTGGCCACATCGTTTTGGTAACACGCGACTTCTCGCATGTGCGCTCGAAATTTACCAAGAACAGACCCATGTCCTCTCCGGAGCGGTAAGGTTGCATTAGGTCTTTCATCCTAAACGACCTCCATTCTACTCCGCTAGACGCTTCGCTACCTTCACTTCTACCTCGAGCCTTGAGCAGCTCGATTTCAAGGCGTTTCTTCTCAAGATCCCTTTCTTCTGCTTCGCGTATGAGCTTCTCATTTCTGTCTTCAGCTTTGCGCCTTTCATGTTTGTCCATCAGCTCTAGACACTCTGAGAGCTCGTCGTCGTCTGCGTTAAGGTTCTCAATAGCCTCGATAATCTCTGGCTTTCTCATTTGTTCACGAACATCCAAACCCAAACTATTAGCTAACTCTAGCAAAAGCGGTTTTTTCAGTGCCTTCAGATTCATGGTTGCTACAAGTGCTGCTAACTTCACTACTACTAGGACGCTACGTTCTCATGCACAGGTGAACGTAGAGTAGTTATCCAAATTTACCACCTTTCCTACAAAACTCTAGATAAAGCCTGGTAAAATCTCGGTGAAGAAAAGTCAAGCACTCACCGCACCCTGCAGCCATGATCTCAGCGGAGACGATCCCGATGCTGGCCCGAGCTTGTTGCGACTTGGCGTGAGCAGAATCCCGTCGCTGCCATCCAGTTGTTACGAGCCGCGTCGGTGGCCGCAGCGGACCCAGTAGGTAGCATGGAGCTGGGTGGTGGTCGTCATTCCGCAGGCCACGGGGACGTTCAGAACTCTAGAGAGCTGAGGCAGAGGGACAGGCGTAAAGGAAAACTTAACAAGACGTTTATTTGCAACTTGTTGGACAGTAACGTCCGAACGACGACTCTTCTCGCGACTCTCTCCTGTCTTTCTTCTGGCGGGCTGCTCGCGCTGCCTCGCCGTGCCGTTCCGAAGATAGGGGTGGAATAATCACTTCGGGAAACCAACTACTCATAGAGAGCACAACACAAGTATCCCTTCACACACGTGGCAGATGAAACGTGGCACACGCGCGGGGACTAGGAAGCGACCACGCAGGAGAAATTCATGGCAGTCGCTCCTGTAGCATGCAACCGGCCTTCCGCACTATTGAGAGGGGCCCGCCTGTAGCCACTGCCCCGCAGGCGAAGCGCACAGCCGAGACAAACACAGCCGGTGCAGGTGACAACCCGCACCCCACAAATGAATGTCCGAGATGACGGGAAGGCACGCTTGGGGGCAGCCGGCCCAAGGACTTCGTTACTGCTTTGTAACAGCACCCTGATCCGCGCATGAGATTTACCTGGGCAATCCATTAAACAGCGCCTCATCTGACTGGTGTAGTATTGACCACATGATAAAGAAATCAGATACATAACGCCTATACTCTGTCCTATCTGTCTTCTTTCTGAAACGTTCCCTGCGTGCTAAGAAAGTATATTTCTTTCAAAAATCTAATACCAAATAGCCCAAGTAGCCACTCTCTTGATCTCAACTTCGTTTTCATAGGCCCCTGATCGCTAGGAACTCGCGCTAAGGCAATCACCGGCGAGTCCTCCACGAGTGCGCTTCAAGTCAACGCCAGCTAATCTGATACAGACTCATGACTTCATAGTGATAATAATGTGTACTGTGTTGACTTTTTGTCGGTTCTACAAAGAAACTGTCTTTCGAAGTTTTATTCGGTGTTCATGGCATCTTCCGCACATCAATTAAAGCAACCAACTGGGTATACCTGTCATATCTGCAGCGTTGCTTATTTGCTTCACAGATGCGCAGGTTCTTTAGCAGGCACAATACTTGTGCTGTCGAGCTTTAACAAAATGGAATGACGCCTACTCACAACAAAATTATGGCATTTCAGTTTTATTTAATGTTCACAACAACTCTAATTTTTGACACTGCACACAATCGCAATAAGCACTAAAAGTCTTCGGACACTATCTGCGTCACGTTTTTTTTGCATTATGATTCGATAATTTATCGCTATGCGTATGCGAATGGAAACATACGCATTGTAGCGTAATAGATAACTTGGCCATCTGCCCACAGCAGACGCAAATAATCGTAGGCACTGCATCCTCAAGAAGAAAACCTTGCCAGACCTGGCTGCGAGAATACTGATGGATGAAAGTCCAGCGAGCACTGTATTCCAAACAATTGCCCTTGTTTCTTATCCAGAAGACGGGTCACCAGGCTTGCGTTTGTTACCACTGCATTCGAGCACAGCACATAATTTTCCCAGGTACCGACGAAAGCACTCGGCATGAAATGTAATCCGCGTCGTCCCGCTGCCCTTTCGACACTGCACTCAAGACCTTCATCAACGATATAACGCACCTCAAAATTTGGTGCACAGCAGAGAATGCAAGCAAGTGCGGAACACTCAAAGACGTGAGAGGGTGTGTCATTGCAGACCAATTTGACGAGCGCGCCTTTCCATGCAGTTCAAGGGCTGCAGTGAGTAATAATCAAGGTATGTGTAAACTGGCAGCGTAAGTTCCATAGAAGCTTGAAAGTAAACATTCGACAAATAATCTCCCAGTTCCATAGAAGCCCATGTATCCAGTAGTTGGTGGCTCGTTGCCACCTTTGCCATCTACGTATGTAGGGGACAACTAGCAACAAATAATGGATAAAAAAGAAATATGACCCCGCTACAAAAAGCGGTATACCTACGTCGTGCATTTACGCTACATGGCACAAAATTGAAAATTTTCTTGATTGCTTACCTTTTACGTGCCGCTATAAATGCGCAATTTTATTGCGCTTTATGGCTCGCTATTTGCGTGCGTGAGAGAAAAGGAAGATCAACTTGAAAGACTTAATAAGCAAGGTTTTTTTCTTAGCCGAGTAGTAAACTTCTCTATATGACAAAAACTTTCCTCTCAAGTTAACTCATATACGTTTCTTCTCTCTTTCTCCGTTGTGGTGAAATTATGACAGCTATTCAGGAGCACAATAGTACATTAGTTCAAAAACTCACGTTTCCTAATCGTGGCAAACCATTGCAGTGAGACAGCGGCCTTGAGAATATTGCGTTGACAACCATAGAGTACAACATCTTGTTGCTTAGCGCGCCGTGTTCCCCGTCACCAAAGGCGAGGGGACACGGGCTGTGAGCTAGGAGGGGCAGTCGGCAGTCACAACAGCAGCTATCTACACATTCTGTGAACTAGTTCAGCTCTCAAATCTCACGCCAGTGAACAGCACACCAGCAAATAAATTACCGGAGGTACGCACGGAACTACCACGCAAAAGTGAGCGATGCCTCATTGACCCGGCAATGAGCCGCGCTAAACACAAGCCAATGTCTATTCAAAGTTCGGGTGAAAAGCCGTTCACAAGCTATTCTCACCTACATCAGCATAGGGAGTTATAGGAGCTGTTATTGAAGCGTGACTATGTGTGGAGGGAACAAACACTAACAGTACAAAACCAAGTTTTATTCAAAGTTGACGCTATCACTATGTTTTAGAAAGGACAATTCTTTTTTTCCCAAACAATACTGTGTAGCTGTAATGAGCAAAGAATTTATGACAGCCTATCGTTATAACTAAAACTTTTTTTCTAGCACCCTCTGCCCATGCACGCTATTATTAGTCAGTGCAACCCTTGCACTGCATTGAAAGAAGCACTCATAAAATTGGTCTGCGGCGACACACCCTCTCACGTGTTTTAGTGTTCCACAATTGCTCGCGTTCTCTGCTGAGACCAAAATTTTGAGGTGCATTTTATCGTTGATGAAAGTCTTGAGTGCAGTGTCGAAATGGTAGTGGGACGACGCGGATTACATTTAACACCGAGTGCTTTCGTCGGTACGTGCGGAAATGATGTGGTGTGCATGGATTCAGCGGTAACAAATGTATGCCTGGTGACCCGTCTTCTAGATAAGAAAGAAGGACAATGGTTCGGAATACAGTGCTCACTGGACTTTGATCCGTCAGTATTCTTGCAGCCCGGTCTGGCCAGGTTTCCTTTCCGAGGATACAGATTGATTGATTTGATGATTGATATGTGGGGCTTAACGTCCCAAAACCACCATTTGATTATGAGAGACGCCGTAGTTGAGGGCTCCGGAAATTTCGACAACCTGGGGTTCTTTAACGTGCACGCAAATCTGAGTACACGGGCCTACAACATTTCAGCCTCCATCGGAAATGCAGCCGCCGCAGCCGGGATTCGAACCCGCGACCTGCGGGTCAGCAGCCGAGTACCTTAGCCACTAGACCACCGTGGCGGGGCTTCCGAGGATGCAGTGCCTACGATTATATGCCTCTGCAGTGAGCAGATCGCCAAGTGATCTATTACGCTACAATTCATATGTCTGCATTCACATACGTATAGCGGTAATTTATCGGATCATATTGCAAAAGAAAAACGTAACGCAAGTAGTGTCTGGAGACTTTTTGTGCTTACTACTATTGCGTGCAGTGTAATAACTTTGAGTTATTGTGACCGTTGAATAAAACTAAAATGCCATAATTTAGTCATGAGTAGGCGTCATTTCTTCCAGTTAAAGCTCAACAGCACAAGAATTGTGCCTGCTAAAGAACCTGCGTATCTGTGAAGCAAATAAGCAACGCTGCAGATATTACAGGTATACCCAGTTGGCTACTTTAACCGAACTGCGGCAGATGCCATGAACACCGAATAAAACTTTGAAAGAAAGTTTCGTTGTAAAACCGACGAAAAATCAACAGCAGTACACAATAACATTACTATCAAGTCATGAGTCGGTATCAGATTAGGTGGCGTTGACTTAAAGTACACTCGTGGAGGACTCGCCGGAGATTGCCTTAGCGCGAGTCCTTAGCGATCAGGAGCCTATAAGAAAAGTAACTTAAAATCGAATTTCGTGTTAGTGCACACGAAATCACGTCACTTGTTTACCGGCTACTTCGTGACATCTACTTTATTTTTCGTTCCACAGGAAGTGTTCCTTCCTTACAGAGATGGCGCTAAGCCCCATGAGCAGCTGATCAGTTCCTATTTCCTCAATGGAGCATTCGCTACCAGTTGTATCGACCTTGCACAAGCCCTGATAGCAGATTGCCTAAATATCCCCCCTCCCCCTCATTTCTGGCACTCGAGCAAAAGATGTGGCAATCAACCATTTAGTCAAGTGTCAAATAAACAGTGAAGTTTTTAGTTATCTTCCGCATATAGAAAATTACGACTAATAGAAAAAAAGATATTAGTTTTTTTTTTGGTTTTGGATAATTTGCCCCTCCTCGCCCAATCTCGCTTTCATCGTCGGCGGGTGTTGATGCCAGTGGCAATAGGTTTTTGACACCTTTCGTTCTAAGTTTCAGGACCGATGTAATTTGACCATGTAGTAATAGCGTGGGCAGAGGGTGCTAGAAGAAATATTTTCGTAATAATAAAACACTTTCATAAATTTTTTGCTCATTACACCTACATTATATTGTTGGGAGAAAAATATCACTTGTAAACATGGTGATTGCTTCGACTTTGAATCAAACTTAGTATTTCATTTTAGAGTTTGTTCCCTAGCTCCATACACAGTCCCTCTTCAATCGCAGCTCCCATAATTCCCCATACTGATGCCGCTAGCAAGAGCTTCTGAACAGCTTTTCGCCCGAACTTTCGCGACCTTGATTTGATTGATATGTGGGGTTTAACGTCCCAAAACCACCATATGATTACGAGAGACGCCGTAGTGGAGGGCTGCGGAAATTTTGACCACCTGGGGTTCTTTAATATGTGCACCCAAATCTGAGCCCACGGGCCTACGACATTTCCGTCTCCATCGGAAAAGTAGCCACCGCAGCCGGGATTCGATCCCGCGGCCTGCGGGTCAGCAGCCGAGTATCTTAGCCACTAGACCACCGTGGCGGTGCTAGTTCTTGGCTGGTGACCCTAAACACGCGTTTGAACCCGGTCGTGGAGGTCACATTTCAATGAATGCGAAATGCTAGAGGCATGTTAGGGAACACCAGGTCCTCGAAATTGCCGGAGCTCACCTCTACAGTGTGCCTCCTAATTATATCCTGGTTTAGGAACGTAATATCCAAGGTGTTATTTTTCAAGGCTGATGGCAGAGAAGTTGTCTGTGAAGATCTAATAATAATGAAAATCACAATACCCAACATTGTGCCCTGATTCCACTGCTGCAAAGGCACCGATGTACCCTGAATACCTGCTGGTTTCTGCATTTTCAAAAATACTGACTCTATCGAGCTCGTCTATTGATAAAGTAGTAAGGAAGGTGGAAAATGGTATTGATTTACTTAATCCAAAGAGGCCTTTCGGTTCCACGTAGCCCCCCAGAGACGCGCGCAAAATTTTGGTTGCAAAGATCAGCTGTGAGCGCAGTCACCAGTAGACACGTCCGTAGGTTTAGCATCGCTACTGTTTATACCTTCAAGTTGGTGTATCAGTGACATCCTTCATATCTGGTTTCTAAGAGCTCTCTGAAAGTGATGTTGAAATATTCGCCGCTTTGTGGATCGGA
Organism: Rhipicephalus microplus; assembly: GCF_043290135.1. Taxonomy (NCBI): domain Eukaryota; kingdom Metazoa; phylum Arthropoda; class Arachnida; order Ixodida; family Ixodidae; genus Rhipicephalus; species Rhipicephalus microplus. The sequence goes on from NC_134710.1 coordinate 29,087,655, forward strand.
TAGGGACCACCACTTTTTTTCTAGCGATTATGTAGGGGATAGCAAATGCTGCATTAACAGGGAAGCGTTTCCATCGTTTCCACTGTAAGTTTAAGAAGGGTAAGAGCGCACAGAATACGAATACACAAAGAAAGGACACACACACACACACATAGCGCTACTTTCAAGAGTTTATTTTTGTGATCACAACTCTACTTATAGAGACAACGATAATCACAACTACTACGCAGAAGTAACCGCAACATTACTACGCATCATAATGGACACCAAGGAAATCAAATTCCTTCTTCGTCAGCGCGATAGAAGGCATACAAACACACCTGTCACCCAACTTTTCAATCTCTCCTGCCTCTATTATCTCGCGTGAAGGCTGATTCCTATCATCTACGTCAGCGCGATAGAAGGCATACTAACACACCTGTCACCCGACAGGTGTGTTAGTATGCCTTCTATCGCGCTGACGAAGAAGAAAATTGATTTCCTTGGTGTCCATTATGATGCGTGGTAATGTTTCGGTTACTTCTGCGCAGTAGTTGTGATTATCGTTGTCTCTATAAGTAGAGTTGTGATCACAAAAATAAACTCTTGAAAGTAGCGCTATATGTGTGTGTGTGTGTGTGTGTGTGTGTGTGTCCTTTCTTTGTGTATTTGTATTCAGTGCGCTCTTATCCTTCTTAAAGATGGAATACCAACATGCCCACCTTTCCACCTTGGTGAACCACTGTAAGTTCATATCGATGATTGTTTTGAAAATATCTAGGGACAGACAGTTCTGAAGTTAGAGGAATGAGTAATAATAATAATAATAATAATAATAATAATAATAATAATAATAATAATAATAATAATAATAATAATAATAATAATAATAATAACACAGATTATTCGATGTTAAAAAGAGAAGACGAAAAAAATGAATGAACATTGTCGTTCGGCTAATGTATGAGTGATGCAATAAGCACAACTTTACCGCTGGAGGCGCCACGTCTTTGACCTTCACTAGAATTATGTTTTTGGGCGACATCGGCATTACACCTTTCACATCTCTTTTAGCGTTTTTTTAGCGTCTAAAACGCCGTATTCCTCACTTAAGGAGCACATCGAGAACACAGAAACGTGTGCTTGGCACGAACTTCTGTAAAGCGTGAATTTTCGTGCTGCATAAAGCCACCTTTGTGGCTTAGTATCTTGTCCTAGAGAGGAACTTCATAGCGCATCCAGGAAATTCATCAAAGCTTTTTTTTTGTCATGGAAAGCATTTTTTACAATTATTTTTCGCTACGGATACAACGTATGTATATGGTTTGGATGTATCCACATTCGACAAACATGGGTATGTAGACCAGTGGTTACTACACTTGAGCTCAGTGTGCGAGTGTGCGCGGGCCTGGGCACCCAGCCCAGGCCCGCGTGGTGAGTAGTGTGTCGTGTATACGGACGGTGCTGGCTTTGCGCCATATATGGTTCGCGTCGAGGTTCAAACATTGCTCCCATCCGGCGACACTCATACATATGGCGTGGACGTGCACGCATTACAATTCAGACAACACAAACACCACAGAGTCGGTGGAGTCCTGCGTGCCTACGTGCCTCCAAGCCAGAAGACCAACGCTGCCTCATCCAGCATGTGGTGGATGCAGCTGTACCCCAAGGGAACCCCACCAACCTCATGTGAAATAGCGCAACCAGTCTCTGTACTGGTCCCCTTCATTTTTTTTTGGGGGGGGGGGGATAAATATATCGCCCCCACCACCAGCCAGCAACACCAAGTAAACTTCTGTTTTGAACACTTTTTTTTAATTGCGATGACTGCCTTAGGTAACAGGGGGACGGACGGACCGAGAGTACTTTGATGGAGTCGGAACAAAATTGCAAACGCAATATATAACGTATTCACGAGAACAAGCTTAGGCAGTTTATAAAGCTGCTGGTGGCCACGTTCAACCAGTCAACACTCCAAGACGAGCGTACCACTTACTTTGCTGAAATGGTAGCAGCCGCGTGCGAAACACCCGTATAATATAACGCTTCTATGTATAAATGATGTGAGACGCCACTAGAAAAATTGCGCAAGCGGGCTTCTCCCCCACAATAGCGCGTACTGTGGCGAAGGAGGAGCACACTCGCGTACGCATGTGAAGCCCACTTCCTGTGAAGTATAATCTGATTTTGCTAGTGTTGACATTGACTACGCGAATACGTGTGAAAATCTGGCATCTGGCGCTGTAATCAGCCAATGGCAGTGAATAAAGTGATACTGGAGGCATGACACCGATTTCATTCCTGTGTGCATATCAATGTTTTTTATTTATTTTATTTTATTTATTTATTTCTGCTGGCTTGCTTTACAAGCCTTAAGCAGGAGTGGGTTGTAAAAAAGCTAAAAAAAAACAAAAGTAACGAACTTTCAATACTCATTGTGGGAAAAAAAATGTAAAGAGATCTGTCTTGAACAGTACCTACCGCGTGTGAAATACTGGAAACAGTATAACATTAAAAAAAAAACGCAAAGTATTACAGGTGAAAATGCCGTCAAGCAAATACATAGATAAAAAAACAACAGAACAAAAGAAACGAACCATAGCTAAAAAGGTAACGACAAAGGAATGAAAAAAAGAAAAGCGTGACAAGAATGCGCAAAACAGCACTTCATTACTGAGAGCTCAGCTCAGCAAAAAAAAAAAAAGAATATGTTTGTGTTGAGGCACCTTGTGCCATATATTAGCAAGAGCATGGATAAAAGACGATATGGTTGGGCTCTGCAGTACATATTCAGGCAACGCAGTCCATTCATAGATGGCACCAGGAAAAAAAGAGTGTTTGAAGATGTTGGTTCGGCGGGAATATTCAGTTAATTTGAGTGAATGAAATGAGCGAGTAGGGCGCCGGCCATACGGTTTGATGTACAAGTCCTTGTCTATTTTAACATGTTCTTGGTGAATTAGGTATAACATTTGAAGTCTTTCTCGGTGAGGTCGTGTCTCTAGAGGTTCAAGATTTGCGTCTTGTAGTAAAGTCCTTACGCATGTGTCATGATCATAGGAATCGAAAATGAATCTGACTGATTTTCGTTGTATGCTCTCGATTTATTTTGTGGTTGACTGGTTGTAGAGACCCCAGACAGGAGCAGCATATTCTAACAATAGACTAATGTATGTCTTGTATGCCAATATTTTACATTACTCGTGCATTTAGACAAGGTTCTCTTCAGATATCCAAGCTTTTTTATGAGCTTTTTTATGACTTTATTTTTAATGTAAGCTATGGGACGATTCCACCTAAGGTCCGACGTAATCACTAGGTCAAGATATTTATATTCAGTAACAAACGATATGTTATGACCGTTGATGCTCTATATAAAGGGTAATGGATTTTTTTGCGTGTTATGAGCATCGTAACTGTTTTTTTTTTCAGGCTAAGGTTCATCTGCCATTCTAAGCACAATGTAACTATTACGGATAAAGATGAATTAGGCAGAGCCTGATCTACCTCGCTGCGAATTTCTTTGTAAAGTATACAGTCGTCTGCAAACAATCAAATTTCGACTTGAATGTTTTTTACTATGTCAGTATTACACAGTGCAAAATAATAAACAGTAAGATGTTAATAGTAATATGTGGGGTACTACACATCATAACCACGATATGATTATCAGGCATGACGTAGCGTACGATTCCGGACAGTTCGACCATACCGTGTTCTTTAACGTGCACTAACGTAACACAGTACGGGTTTCCGGCATTTCGCCTCATTCGTAATGCGACAACCTCGGCCGGGATCTAATCCGGGCCGAGCGCCACAACCAATGTACCACCGAGGCAAACATACATACAAATGTTGCCGCGTGACGAGACAAGATGAGACACACACACCCATCTATATAATAGGTGAAATTTTGCTTTGTGTTCTTTTACCGAAGAGGAAAAAAAACAAAACAAAACGATGTTCGTGCTTTTGCGGCATTGATTTACGCCGCATAGAGGGCGCGCGACGCTTCGATTCGCTGAACGTAGGCTGGACTGACACGAAGCATCGCCTCTCGAGGCTCGCAGTAGCAGTGCACTTGCTCTGCGTGGAGGGATCCTCGGAGGGAGGTCCGCTCTTTCACAGGAAATAAAGCATTCGAGGCCGGAAATTAAATTCCGGTTAACCGAGATAAAAGAGGAGAAAATTTCAGGCTTTGCATCAAATTGTATCCCCGTCGTTTCACTCTTATTCGGCAACTGTCCAAACTCCAAAAAGTGGTGTGTAACTGAGCATCAGGCCTCGAAACTGCTGCTCGCAAGCAAAAAAAAAAAACAGTAACTATTTTGGCAGAGGCAGCGCCTTCATTGAAGTAGGAACAATATAGAACCCGAAGTATAACTATTACGGATGTTTCTGCCCTGAATTGTATTTTCAGATACCAAAACCAAGGTTTTTTTTATAAAGTTTTTCTTTTGCTTCAAATGTGCAATGTTAACTCGTCTACAGAAAAAAAAGTTTTTGTTAGGCCTCAGGCACTCTGAATTTCCAATAATCACCATTGAGAACAAAAAGGATATCTCGGTGCATGTCAGCGTGAAGAACAGGCAGTGCATCTACTGACCTATGCATTGTATTGAGCTTTACTCTTTTCATATAGGGGCAAGGAGCGCAGATGCAACTATTTTAAGTGCACGCGTGACCAACCAATGCAAACACACTTTGCAGATGGAAGCTTTGAGAGCTCATAACAGGCTTTTTCCTGGGGCTCATCAGCACCATCTTGCAACGGTGCCTTCAGAAAGAACACGGCCGTCGAATGTGCTACGATTTGAAACTATATGTCGCTACCTTCAGACAGGGTTCAGCCCCACATCTATGCTTGGAATACCTGCTAGGAGCTTCATTCAGCCTACGTGCAACTTTCAGTGCGAGAAATCGGAAAAAAATAGCTCTCATCACCTGCCCGTGGTTTTAGATTAATGGGGTTATGACGATTGTGAGGTGTGTGACTTTTTGTGTGCGTGCTCTCCCCTCTCTTTCTTTCTCCATGTTTAGAGCTCCCTCATCGTTTTCCCCATTGTAGCTTAGCATACCGGATCTTCTATACTGGTTAGCATCCCTGCCTATTCTTGCTCTCCTGTTCCTTCTTTCCTTCATTTCGGTGAGTACAGATTAATACTGCTTAACACAGTATCATGCATACGTTTATTAAAATACTACTGATTCATTCGTCCTGTGATGTCCCACGTAATTAATTTTTATTAGTTCTTTTTCGTCAACTTACTGTAGGTCGTCAGTGGGTTATGGACAAAATTTTTCCCGTAAAATGATCATTTCACGTGACTGCTCTTCAATTTGTGCGGACATAAAATAAGTTAATGGTTTGGAGTTCTTTGACGTATTGTGACGTAATAACGCTAGTTTTGTTTGCTGAAGGTTTTTTGGCCGGTTCAGGAATTCCACAGTTTCCACTGAGAGACAGCGTCTCATTGCCTTAACTTTGAGTAGTTCAAATGCTTCGACGGAGCCTATTCACCTTGCTTTAGCGCACAGGTGGTGTCGTTCATTTATGCCAGGTGAAGGGAAATGGAAGCACCCCCCCACCCTCCCAGACGCTAAGCGAGTATTACCGCGAAGCAGTTTGGCTCGAATTGATCAGGGGAAAAAACCAAGCGATTTAATCTAAAAGTGCACACAATCGATTACCTACGCATACAACACACATCGCAGTATTCATTTGATTAAAGAAAAACACCTCAAAACTGGCGTTTAAACTCCTCATTTTGCGATACGCGATGCTGCACCCCACGTTAACATATCCTGGTAAAGATTACTGTTGCGCAAGCAACCACGACGGTGGCAGCTTGAGACGTGGAGAGTGACGACAGAAGCCTTTCATATAAAAGAAGTAGCTTATATATTAGAACAAGGGGTTATGGTTCGTGGCTGTAGTATCGACATTACGAAATCCAACAAATACGACTGGTTGCTATCGTTTGTCAGGGACAACTTTGGACTGGTATTCTACAACGCCCCAATAAGCCAAGCCAACCACACTGCACAGATGGTATTTGAATTTTTTTCTTGGCCATGGATCTTGTAAAGGTGGCGTTTATCTATGTTCTGTTCCGATTATGCAATCATACGTGGTTATCAGCTTTGGTTGCAATAAAGTATTATAAAAAGAAACTTCGAAAATTCCTATATATACGGCAATGTGTGAAACTCTCAGTGGCTGTGTTGCATGAGTCTTGTATGCACGAACATTGCACTTTTCAAATCGTCGTGAATCACTCTATATTATGTAAGCACGTCCACCCTTATATTTACACACGTGACAACAAGGCCTAGCTTCAAAGCATTGTAGTCTGAACTGCGGCACGCTTGATTTTCAGTGGCTGCTCACTTCTAACAACTAAAATCTATGTCAACAGTCTCGGGGCAATGATAGATGGAAACAGAAATCACAGAAAATGTACAGTCTGCTTCACACTTAGGCCGTGTCATCACAATTCGACCATGATGCGGCCGGCGCGGCAGTCGCAAGCAGGCAACGGTTCGCGCGTGCGCAGACGCTTGAAAAGCGTAGCGCTGAATGGTTGGATTACGTCGTCGGCTACGGTGGCGAGCGCTGGCCTCGTTGTCGGGCAGCGGGCGAATTTTATCGTTACGGCGGGAACTGGACCGGCATCGCTACCGTCCAAAAGGAGCGCTGTCATCACTGCTGCTGGGGGCATGGCGACTTCCCGAGTGAAGTTGGGAAGCCTGACGCGTGCATTTTGGCGCCGGGGAGTGAGTACTGCCTCATGTAATGAATTTCATCGAGAAGAAGCACGTTCAGGTCGTTATCTTGACCTACAGCCTTCCTCAACTCGTTCTGGTTTAGTTTATTGTGTTAAACCCGCATAGCTGCACGGCAGTCGCTGCAGAGGGCTTCGTTTGTTTTCTTTACCGTGAAATAAATACAACGCACAATACGTGCTCAATATGTGGTATTCCCCATCACAGCGTACTGCGGTGCAAACAGAAAGAAATATACGTGAACGCACTCCGCACCACGATGTTTTCGAAAGCGCAAAAGAAACCCCGCCTCGGTTGTCTAGTGGCTAAGGTACTCGGGTACAGACCCACAGGTCGCGGGATCGCATCCCGGCTCTAAATACCGGCTCTAAATATAAATACGAATCTAAATACTTGTGCTCACATGTTGTTACTAGGAAAGCTCGAAGACCTTCGCGGAACCCGCAATGCCTGGGTTAACACACTGCAAAACCACGCAAAACATGGTGTGCCCCGATTTAGCCATCTTCGTCTGATGCTTTATTGGCCTGATTTACCAGGCCCACTGCGGCTTCCGTTAGCATTACGCCACATGAAGTGTTTTATCTTTGCCGTATTTGTACTTGTCATGATAACCGAGTGAGAGAACTCAGTGCGATCCAAAATCTTATATAGCTGAGCAAGTGAAACACAAGTCTTCCCGTGTGTTGCCCGACTCAAAATTCATAAGATACGAAATAAAAGAGACCAATAAGCAATCTATTTCTTCTTTAGAGTTGAATCAAATTTCTTTTTTTGTAAAATCTGGTGAAAGGCAACAAATGCAAACATGCACAATAAGCTGACTTCAGTCAAACAGACGTTAGGATACCCGGCCACCATAGAGTTTCCTAAACTTAACTTGAGGGGACTCTGGCACTGCAATCGTTCAGTGACCATGGGAATGATACGTATTACACGTATTTGCCCAGTGTTCGTGCTTGCGGGTGATGAATCGTACTTGCGGCTTCGTTCATTGCTAGTTTCGGTTGCGTTTCGGAGGAAAAAATGAACCTTTTTGAACTCCGTAACCCGATTCGAAACGGTAATCCTAAAACAATAAGGCGGCGAAGCGCAACCACTGAACATTTGCTGTTTTTTTTTTGTTTCGTGATAAAACAGCTCCAAGCCACACGAACAGACACGGAGCAAGACGTACGAAGATTAGAAAAATGTGTGTACTACCCATCATTGCCATGCTCACTGAAGCACAGCCTGTTGCAGCTAGTCTAGTGGCTAAGGTACTCGGCTGCTGACCCGCAGGTCGCGGGATTGAATCCCGGCTGCGGCGGCTGCATTTTTGATGGAGGCGGAAATGTTGTAGGCCCGTGTGCTCAGATTTGGGCGCACGATAAAGAACCCCAGGTAGTCGAAATTTCCGGTGCCCTCCACTACGGCGTCTCTCATAATCATATGGTGGTTTTGGGACGTTAAACCCTACATATCGATCAATCGAACAAGCAAAAGAACGCATGTGGTGAAATACTGTTTCTAGAGCTCCATTACCGCCAATAAAGGATGATAGGTAGGCATCGCACAATGTTTGGTACAAAATTTTTGCCCTACTTGTCCCAGCAATGATAGAATCACAGGTTGCCCGACAATGTGGCCGGTGCGCACCGCTGTTGCAGACCATATAAGTTTCCCAATATACACTAGAGGGAACTCAGGCGCTAGTGTCTGTGGGAGCTGCAACGCACGGCGCTTCAGTGAGCATGGGAATGATGGGTAGTACACACATTTGTCTAAACTTCGTACTTCTGGCCTGCTTTTGGCTCCGTGTGTGTTCGTGTGGCTTAAAGCTGTTTTCTCACGAAACAAAAATCAGCAAATGTTTAGCAATTGCGCTTCACCGCCCTATTTTTTTTCGAATTGCTTTTACAAATTGGGTCACGACGTTCAAAAGAGTTGAATCTTTCTTTCAAAACAAAATCGAAACACAGCATTAAACGAAGCCGCAAGTACGATTCGCTGCCCGCACGTACGAAGACTATAGGCAAATGTGTGTACTACCCATCATTCCCGAGGTCGCTGAACGATCGCAGCACCAGAGTGCTCTCTAGTTAATTTTGAGAAACTCTATGTCGCAGACGATGGGCTTCTATACCACGCTTCTCATGCACTTGCGCGAGCTGGCGCGTGACTGCAGCGCTGGCCGCACTACGATCCCATGCGATCCAAGATTTCCCTGAAGTTTGAAACAAACTGTGCAGGCGCGTGGGTTAGTTGATGTTATTTCACTGCTTAATTCACGTATAAAAGTCAGCTGTTTACCCGTCTTTTTGTAGTTTCTTTGTGAGCTAAACGTAACCTAAACCTAAATTTGAGAATTTGAAATTTAAAACCCTCATTTAAAACGTAACAATTATTCTCAAAATTGTAAGACACAGCTTTCAGTGTTCTTAAACCTAGATTGTTTGGAAAACCGCAGTTTATCTCTGCAAAGCTTGGGACCTTACTCCGCCCACCAGGGAAAGTAATTTCAATACCGCATTACGATCACACTCTGATGTGCGCCTTAAAATGTAGAAGTAGACGCAGAGCAGCACGTCTGGAACATCGGAAGTGCAAAACTGTCAATTATGAGCTGCATATTTACCTACCTCTATGCCGACTACTAGAAAGAAAATAACGCGAATAAGAACACATGACACCCAACGCGTGCACGTTGCATGCAGGCGATGAGACAATATCCGAACTCAAATGGGAGGCGCCCACATTGTGGATTTTCGCGTGGCCTTATCTAATTGGAAATGATCAACCCGCATCCTAACAAGCACTACACAAACAATTTGAGATACACAGAGCCAGGATCGAGCGCAGGGTATAGGGTGGTCAGCCCGGCTTCATCCTCGCCATCGTATGACGAAGAGTGGCTCCAACACAGGGCGACATCTCGGCAGGCGCTGTCCTACCTGCCTCCAGAGAACCACCGATCGATAGTATTGGGACAAAAGTACGAGACGGCAGAATAATGTGCCCACACACACACGTACACACACACACGCGCGCACGGAGCCAGGCCCAAATCGCAGTCTTAATCGACGGCGGCAGCAGGCGAATGCGCTATATAGGGGGCAATCTATAATAATCCCCGGGGCGCCAGAAACACCACAGTCGTAGCAGCGATGCCTTTTCTTTTTCTCCCCTCTTTCTCCATTCTAGCACGTCTAACAAAACCTGGCCCTAAAAGAGCCTCTAAACCTCTTACCCTCTTCCACCTCCCGCACTTGCCATCCCACCGGAACCTCAGCTGCGTTGAATTATTCAGCCTGCCACTAAACGAGAAGACCGTTGGGGGGGGGGGGGGTATGAACGAGGTGACTGGCGTCTATTGCTCGGATCCAAGAACTCACTTTCTCTAGGCTGTGCAGCCTACATATATATAGTGTTGTCAAAACTGCAAACGCATGCACGCTCCGGCGGCAAATAAACGCTGCACTCAATTCTATGTGGCCGTGTGGTACATCCGCGAAACGAGCATATGTAAATCAAATTTAGATATTGGTGCACTTATCGGTGTCTTAGATTGTCTATTATACTTCTATTTTCAACAAGCGGAACAAACAATGCGGATGTTCTTGCGCGCCACCTGTTCTTTCAATTTGCTATTGCTAGTAATAAAAACGAGGTAACAATGCCGACCACATAAGGAGGCGATAACTAAAAAAAGTGTTTAGTGTCTCACCAGCAAGACCCGTTCAGATTCTGCGAGGTAGGAGCTAAAAAAAAAGATGGCCTATACGTACGGAAAATAGGCCAGACAGATATACAGCCCAGAGCCTTCGTGCATGCCCATATATAGATTGCACGCTTACGCATGCATCTAGTCTTTGATGAATCCTGCAAGCCACGAGGAGCTTACATCACCGATGCTGCCGACGCCCCCACACAGCTTGCGGGCGCTATCACCGAAGAGCGCAGCCACCGCAGCTGCATTAAACGGATGCAAGGCTGGTGGTGGCCCAATGAACGTTTCTAGGGTTACCTATTTATGCTTGCGCAAATCGCCATCTGCCCGGTGCTCTTATTTTCTTCTGTCTTTCATGTTCTATGAAGAACTGGCATGCCGGCTGCAAATTCCATAGCAACCACTCTGATAGGTTTGAAGAAACGTTGCGCAAAAGAATCATATTAATGCGAACGCTTACAAACAGGTCACATACACACAAAAAAAGAGTGCCATATTTGTGCGAACTTCAGTCAAAGTGTTTGAAAACATAGATTCCAAGTGCGCACAACATTCATAAGGGTGAAACTTTTCAAAAATATTCGTGTTTGGCCGTTGCCTGAAAGCATGCCAAGAAATTGAAGACGATTGGAAGCGTTCTCTCGCTGCGTCATAATGCATTGCGTCGTCATGAACAACGTTACAAATTGAATCGTTATAAAAAATTATAACAAAAGTATCAACCTAATACTTGAACTCAAAACTGCACTAATCGATTTTAGTATTGAGCAAAGGCATGACGCAAAAACGGGCGGTACCTGCACGAATCCGAATTCTTTCACAATATTTCAGCTGTGTTCTTCGAACGCGCTCTGCCCCGATGAGATTATCGAGCCACTTGACATATACACAGTAAACTACACGTTTTCCGAGGAATGATGGCTGAAATTTCCAGCCAAATATGTTGAGTCCTCTCTATACTTTCTGAGAAATAAAATGCTGCCACAGCTATATGTGACGCATTCCACTCCAAACGCACTGCGCAGCACGACTCATCACGTCCGTTTAGACTTGGCCAAGACCAAAACAATGCGTTAACGCTGCATGGAAGTTGCAACCAAGTGCAGCAAATGCGTACTATGTTAATACAAGAAACCAGAACCCTCCTAATGTTGACAACTTGCAATCCCTGCAGCTTAGCCTACACCTTAACATAACGAAGGAAGGGGCATGGTCGAATACTTCTCGTAACCAATGACATCGTTATTGCTGATTCTAATTAAAGCAAACAAGAACGTTGAGAGCAGCACATGATTCCAGGAAGAACTCGGGTTGAATAATGCTGAGTTCTTCCGCTATACTGTGAAGATGTAAGCCAGCGAAGCTCGAGTGTACGCAAGCACCAGCAGCGACTGCGGCGACAAGTTGTGCGGCAGACGCTTAACGTCGCTTTCACGCCCATTCACGTTTTTTTGTGTGTTTTGACGTTCCTTTAATTACCACTCTTCCTTCCAGCTAACGAAACAACACGCGTCCATTTTCAGATGGAGGCGGATATGTTGTAGGCCCGTGTGCTCAGATTTGGGTGCACGTTAAATAACCCCAGGTGGTCGAAATTTCCGGAGCCCTCCACTACGGCGTCTCTCATAATCTTATGGTGGTTTTGGGAAGTTAAACCCCATATATCAATCAATCAAAACGCGTCCGTTGCATAGTGAGTTCAAAGGGTAATCACGAAATAAACAAGCACTTTAGAGAAAGGCAATATAGAAGAAGCGATAGCACGCAGAACTAGCTATAGGGAACCTAAGAGATGGCAATGCGTAAACATTAGGCGGGAACAAAATTGTTTTTATTGCATTTGTTTTTATGAGCAATAAAGTGGCCGCTTTCACTTTTTTTCTTTTATTTTAACGTGCGTTTCCTGTGCACCGGCGCCGACACCGCAAAGGAGGACAGAACTGACTCAAGTCAACATGTGCCATGTGCCCGCTTTTTGTAGGCGCCTTTACACGCCGAGCAGGTTTACGTAAGACCAAAAGGCATCTGTTAGCATCACTCTAAACACTTAACGTGCGAGTACAAAAAAAATGTTACACCAATGCCGAGCAGCCGAGTACCTTAGCCACTAGACCACCGCGGTGGGGCCTATGTAATATCATCATGTGGAAATCATTATCTGGATCTCGTAAACGACACGCCTTCTTCAAAGAAAAAAAATTAACAGGAAAACGTGTCTCACCTGCTTTCACCTCTGTTACAAAACAGTCTTAAAACATCAGCATAAACTGCTAGTGACAGCTTAGAATTCCAGCACTTGCTTTCGACGAGCACCGCTTAACACCCCGAAGTTTTTATTTAGCACGACCTACTGTGGTCAAACTAACATCACGAACAGAAGGAAGTTTACGCAAGGAAGTCACATTGAAGCTGATAGAAAAGCAAGGGTTCGAACAATAAGTTCAAATGTACCTAGGAAATAAATACACAACACTAACAGCGGCAACAAAGGCTCAGAGGAAAATCACCACCAAAAAAAATTTAAACAAATGCCAGATCTGTGCGGGTTTACGCAAGGAAGTCCCATTAAAGCCGGGAGAAGTGCGAGGATTCCAGCGATAAGTTTAAATATACGTAGTATATAAATACACAACAATGACAGCAGCAACAGAATCTCAAATGGAAATCGCCGGCAAAAAAAATGCCAGGCTTTTGTGGAACGCGCAGAACAGTCACAGCGAGAGCTGTAGGAACGTCCTTTCAGAGCCCTTTCTAAACATTCTTTGCGTAATGGCTACAAGCACACTTGCCGGCTACTCACTACGACATAAATAATAATAAATTTTGTATAGTAGGTCAGCATTCACTATGCTATCCTTCGTCATTCTTCGGAGAAGCGCAGAATCGTCTACACACTTGCAAGGACTTTTGTGCAAACATTACACGCAGTGGTTGACAGCGATGAAGAATTATGCCTGAAGTGGGCATGCGCCACAATTATTAGGTGATGAAAAACAAGCTTGCGCAATGGGTTGAAGCATTAAAAGACCCACTCGTTGCGCAATACATAATACACCGCCTTGTTGCCCCTATATATGCTGTTCTAAAACGCTTTATTACTCATATTAACGTAATTCCTCTCGCGACATCGAGCCTACCTAAGGTCAATTTGCAAGCGAGTTCTAAGCAACGGCATTGCTGGGTGGTAGAACACTGAGCTGGTACGCCAGGAATCCGGATTCGACTCCCACGATGTCCTTGACGTTTTTTGCGGAGATTTCTTATTCTTATTTCGTGCGAAAGTGGTTACGCACACCAGTGGCGGCGACGGCGGATAAGTACGGCGTCACGTCAAATGCGGCCCATGTTGTGATCTTATAACAGCTTTCGCGTTAAAATAATAAAAAGATGCATGCAAAAAAATCTATACCTGTCACCGCCGTAAAACCTGCAGAAATCGATGCCACAGCTCATTCGGTATCATAGATCAGTACAGCGACTACGTAACATAACTACAATGTGGCTACATGAGCGAATTACTAAAAAAAATGGCCCCGTATCGGCATGTTAATCTGCGCATGTCGTGGAAAGACGTTAGTCTTGCGTCTGGAGAGAGTGAACAAAACGTTTTTTTTTTATGTTCTGCGCAAGAAAATCGGTGAATGGTGTTCTGGAGGCGCTGCGTTAGTGCCTCGAGCGTGCAGTGGAGGCGAACGCGCGCACCAAGTCGTGTCCCACGTGAGACATGAGCGCTATCTGCCAGTTATCTTGGAAAAAGAAACGCACGGCTCTGAGACGGGTGTGCGCGCCCGTCTCAGAGGTGATAAGGTGTAGAACGCAGGGCGACGGGTAGGTGCCACCACCGTGTCGTATTAGGAAAGCGAGGGAAACGCTTGCCTTTTCGTGCGAGTGGTGCATAGTCAGTGCAACGTGATAAACGCTACGGTCCTAAGAATTACTAATGTATGCCTTTTCTAGTAAAAGACACACATACAGAATATTGACGTGTTGCTATGGCGCCTCAGATATGCACAAATATTGCTTTTTATTTGACAATTTCACAAGTATGAACGCTGAATCTTGAGCAACATTGGTGGGCACTGTGGAAGGGGACGACTTGGGGTACCCGCTAATGCCGTTTAAAGTGCCTTGTGTACCGTTAAGGGTGGACAAGCAAACAAATGGATAGACAGACAGACCAAGACGTTTGCGTTGGACGTTCCCAAGAGAGACTAATGCCTTTAAAAGAAAAATAAAGGTAGCGAAAAACGGAAAGCAGCAGACCACACTAACCATCGGATAAAAAGTAACTACACATCTGCACGTCCGGTCCCACCGCCGAACAACAGCGGCACAGCATTTCCTCTTCGCCACTGATAAGAGAAACTACTGAAGAAGTCACATGACAGGCCGATAATGTCGAATGCGTGAATGTCAGGCGAAATTTATTCTAACAATAAATTTAGTGCTCATAAGTACTACGCACAACGCGGAATTCCAACATTACCTTTCAATTATGAGGCAAACAGCACTATTCTGCGAAAACGATGGTTCTCTTGGCTCTAAAGATACTGCTTAACACGGCACCTCTAGAAGGAAACTGCGTTTACGAGGTTAGGATTTTGAGTGAAAGCACTATTATTTGTTCGCTTTTTAAATTTTTTGTGCAGCGGCAATATCAACTTTTCACTGCCTTCTGCAAGGGCTGGACATGGAGACTTTCCGATGCCTGGGGCAACTGCTGATAGCCGCGTTAGCGAGATCTCTCTATGTCACAAGACAGAGGCGCACACCGACTGGTTCCAAGTACCACCGTCAAGTTGACCGAGTATTGCGACACCTGTGAAAGAGGCATCAGCGATGGCGAACAGGCTAGAGCACACCTGTGCTAAAGCACTTGATACGTAAACCAACACGTATTCGCCACATAATGTTGTTATTAGATGCGAACCAGCTCTTTAACTAGCCCCGTCGTGGTGATCTAGCGGCTCAGGTTCTCGGCTGCTGACCCGCAGGTCGCGGGATCGAATCCCGGCTGCATTTCCGATGGAGGCGGAAATGTTGTAGGCCCGTGTGCTCAGATTTGGGCGCACGTTAAAGAACCCCAGGTGGTCGAAATTTCCGGAGCCCTCCACTACGGCGTCTCTCATAATCATATGTTGGTTTCGGGACGTTAAACCCTACATATAAATATTAGCTCTATTACTAGCCTGTGTAACGCTGCCCGTCCGTGTATACGTGCTAACGCGCCGCACCACGCTCCCTTCATCGCAGGTGTTCGGGCGGTGCCAAGTAGGTCAGGCCTTCCCTTGAAAAGCGCGGTGACGTCACTCTCTCCCTCGCCTGCCACGCACTCGCCACGTGGCACCTCACTCTCGCTTCACCCTCTTCACCACTCGCAACGTTCAAGCGCTCATCGAGGGAACACTCTTTCGGCTGGTTTATCTGCGATAAATAGGACGTCGGAAAGCGAAGCTCCTTCGCCCGCCGAAACATGCGGCGAAGCGGTTTGGCCTAACCCAGACGTAGACGGCGTTGCGAGGGTTAGCAGAGCCAATAGCGTTCGCGAAAGGTGACGCTGCACTTGGAACACCGATGAAGCGCGAGCATGGGAAACCGAACGCAAGCGTCGGCAGTGAAAGGCCAACGACACCTACGAGGTTCGAGTCTATTACGCAGATCGCGTTCGAGATTGAAGACGGGGTGCGAGTAACATAGAGAAAACACGAGCCAAGGAAGCAGAGCGCAAGCTTCTTAAACGCGTCGGCAACACCAGCGAGACGGAAGTCTAAGAAGCCGACCAGAAGCGCCCACAGCGGAAGGCCAATGCTGGCGAATCCTCGACGTCATCGTCTCCCCGCCGCAGTGATCTATAGTGACTAAGGTACTCGTCTGCTGATCCGCACGTTACGGGATCGAATTTCAGCTGCGGCTACAAAATTTTTGATAAAGGCGAAAATGCTGTTAGTCTGTGTGCTCAGATTTGGGTGCACGTTAATCTTTAACGTCGTTTGAAATTTCTAGAACCTCCACTACGGCATCTTTATTAATTATATGGTGGTTTTTAGACATTAAACCACACATATCAATCGATGTCGTCGGCAACGTCTTGAAAACGCCGCGCGTTCTCCACCATGTCTTCCATCGAATCACCTGAACGCTGCTGCTTCGCATCCCATCAGGGATGCCTTTGCGAAGATGTTAATTTTTCCATGTGTTAGATTGATTGATTTGTGGGATTTAACGTCCCAAAACCACCATATGATTATGAGAGACGCCGTAGTGGAGGGCTCCGGAAATTTCGACCACCTGGGGTTCTTTAACGTGCGCCCAAATCTGAGCACACGGGCCTACAACATTTCCGCCTCCATCGGAAATGCAGCCGCTGCAGCCGGGAATCGAACCCGCGACCTGCGGGTCAGCAGCCGAGTACCTTAGCCACTAGACCACCGCGGCGGGGCTTCCATGTGTTAGAAGCAATCAACCAAAATTTAGTGTCGTACAGTGCAGGGAGAAAAAAACCTTGTAAGACGCTCGCGCTTCGTTTCCGACAGTGAAATGCCATAACTTAATTGAGCCCCTCGAGAGGCTTCGCGCCTGGGTAGATACGTACCTCAGCCACGGTTCGAGGAAAGGAATGGCTGCGCTTGTAGCATCGGCACTCCTTGAATACCTACTGGAAGTGCATTCGAGGATGCCTTCATATTGTTTCATTTGATAATTTCGTGAGTTGCCCAGCAACCACTACGCCTCGGTACAGTGTTTGGTCGCTAAGCCGCAAGTCGCGGGATCGATCGCGCCCACGGCGTTAGCATTTGGATGGAGGCGTTTCATATCGCACGCTAGATATGCTGCCAATAGTGACGCATACATAGCATGACGTCACTGATAGACGTTTGTTAGGCGTAGGATAAGTTCCCTCCAGGCAATGCCACGGTATCGCTTTTCAGAGGTTAACTGTCGCAACTTCATTGCATTGTAGAGATCTGCACCGTCAGCTCGTTGTACGCTTGGAACCACTTCTCTGATGACAGTTTTACCTGGCATCTTGCTATCTTTTGCTATCTTTTTTACGAACTTCAGTGGCATTTACATGAGTAAATATTTGTTTAATTGCAACTTAAATTTATGATTTTCGGGTGCTTGCAATAACGCGTAAACTATAGTTTACTGTTTCACTTTTCCTAATCATGAAATTTATTAAACATTTTCCAAAGCATGCACTGCATTCGTACTTAATCACAAATAAGACTTGATAGGACTGATCCATATTTTCATTCAAATATTTTGTTAAATTACCTTCAGCAGCTGTCGCCACCCCCGACTAATTCTAGATGTTCTTTTGCATTTATTGAAAAAAAAAAGCGAATGACGCAGATATCGGAAAGCTGCATAAAATTTAACCCATCTAAAGTTATTTTAGATAAGTCAGTGACACATGAAATAAGATTCATTCATGAACAACTGAAGTATATAGTAAGTCTGAAAGGGAAGTTTAATCTCCTACACTAAAGTCTCTACAAACGATAAAGTTTCAAATTGAATTGCTTATATTTCATTTATTTAATTTCATTGATTTTACCCTCAGGGGGCATAAAAGGCGTTACCGGGGAGATAGGTTGATGATATGTGGGGTTTAACATCCCAAAACCACCATATAATTATGAGAGATGCCATAGGGGAGGGCTCCGGAAATTTTCACCCCCTGGGATTCTTTAACGTGCACCCATATCTGAGCACACGGGCTTAGAGCATTTTCGTCTCCATCGAAAATGCAGCCGGGATTCAATCCTGCGGCACAGCAACCGGGTTCCTTAGGTACTATAGAACACCACGGTGGGGTAGAGGGGGTGGGTTATACAAAAACGAAAAAAATGCAAAAGATGCAACATAGAAATACAACATACTAATGAAAATACATGTTCAAACAAATTAAGGCATCACAGGCTGAAGACGTAGTCGGTTAGTGCAGCTTTGAATGATGAAGCCTCCTCGATGCAGGTGATGGAGAGGGGGGGGGAGGGTCGTAAAATGGAGTCTGAAAAAAGCATTAGTGCGGCAAAAAAAGAATGAAAACTTTATACCAATGTTCAAGACGCGATGATTTGTATAAAGGTGTTGAGATGCGTTCCTGTTTATGTGAATTGTTAGGGAATAAAACCTTTTGGGAAAGACATAGACTAGACATTTTTGAAAGTTCAAATTCCTTAGTCTAAGGTTCAATTTCATTAGTAAAACGGTAGATGTGCGGAAATAGTTTGAGTTAATGAAACGCGCTGAACAATTCTAAACAGATTCAATGATGGTTGTTAATCTTTTTTGACCAGGGTACCAAACAGAAGACGCATACTCAATCTTGGGTCTCATTATTGTTTGTAGAGAAATCAATTTAAATGGCATGAAGTTTTGGAGAAACTGCGTATGTATAACCGAGAGAATTGTTGACGTTGTCAGTAAAGTTTTTAATTAGCGCATGCCAAGAAAGGTTATTGGTGAGCTGATTCCCAAAATATATACATAGTGTTATTAACTTGTAACATCATATAATGTCTCATTAGTCAACGTATCCGGCGTAGTTAGCGTCGACACAAATGGCAATAACAAAAGACTAAATAAGGGGTTCCCGAGGCACACGAGCGAGACACTTCGTCTTTTCGCAAGCGTGAAGCAGACTCAATGAAAAAAGTTTCAGGAGGTTTTCATTAGAAGCTGCTGAACTTAAAATTGTAATAATTAGTTAACCAGCGTGTGTCTCACTCAATAGGTTCCAGGAATCGCCATGCTCTTTCTATTATACCTACGTAAGCCACATTTACATGAAGGCGACAACTCGCGCCTTGCATCGCTAGAGTGTACTAGCACCGCATTTCTGGCACACCACATTTATGAAAGCAGCCATAATGCACTGGATAAGGGACATGCAATTAGCGCGCCCGGCGGCGTTATATTTACGTGTATGTGTCGGCTCGTGCCAGCGCAGGTCAGAGAAAATGGCCTTCGCCCTGGTGCGAGCCTTCCACGGTCACGCGATGCCAAAGAGCAGCAGTGGTAAGAGGAAATGCGCTCCACCTGTGCCAGGCGTCGCGTCGCTTTTACTAAACATACTCTAATAATGATAAGACTGTCGGGTGTTTCACGTGCCGAACACATGACGTGTTTATAAGTCATGCCATAGTGAATGGTTCCGGAAATGAATGTAACGTAGCAAATTCTGCTAGTTGGAACGTACTGATCACAATAAGCGCAAAAAAAGAGAGAACAAGACAACACAAGGAAGTTCATGACGCAAGCGCTGTCTAACTACTGAAAGGTTAAGGAAACAAAAACATGGCATACACAAGCATAAAGGAATACCACTGAAATTATTATCAGTCTCCCCCCCCTCACCTAAGCATGTAGTCACGTATGCTGTAAAATGAAATTTCAGCATCCTCGACCGATTAAAGGCTGGCTCACGCACCTGTCTCTAGCATTTATGATTTCAAACACCTCAGCGATTTCACGGGTGTGCTATTCCCTGCGCCTCATCACCACAGCAGCTGTGCTTAGTTCGGCTGCTGAACCGCACTGCTGGCAACGGAGAATAAGAGGCGTAGATGGTGTACCTTTCAGAGAGCTAGCATGCTGACTTAGGACCGTTCCACGCACTTCCCGCACAGCCGCAACGCACGTACCGGGACCTCTGCCACACGCAAGCGGAGGAAAAATAAGCCAATTGGCGACGCTCTTTCACCATCCGCTTGGGTGCGGCAGGAGTGCCAGCACGTGCGTTGCGGCTGTGCGGCTAGCGCGTGGAACGGCCCTTGGACGTTGAAGAAACGTCCAGTCTGCCCAACCGCATGACAAAGGGATGCAGAAGACCACTCCGCTCGCCGCACAGTCAGTGAAACGCATGGAGTGTTTTTTAGTGATTGAATAGTGCTCCAGTCCCTGCATTCTTCTTTCTTCCTACTGTCACCTTTTATCTTTCACTCTTTTACACCCCTTCCCAAGCACCACCTCATCTGAGTTTTCAAGTGCTTTTTTCTGGTTTTGTACAGAAGCTGATGATGATATGTGGGGTTTAACGTCCCAAAACCACCATATGATTATGAGAGGCGCCGTAGTGGAGGGCTCCGGAAATTTAGACCACCTGGGGTTCTTTAACGTGCACCCAAATCTGAGCACACGGACCTACAACATTTGCGCCTCCATTGGAAATGCAGCCGCCACAGCCGGGACGGTTTTGTACAGAAGCATTTAGAGGCGTTTCACGTGGTTGATCTTTTCCTTGCTCGCAACTCGAATGAGGTGGTGACAGAGTTGACTGTTTGATTGATATGCGGGGTTTAACGTCCCAAAACCAGCATATGGTTGTGAGAGACGCCGTAGTGGAGGGCTCCGGAAGTTTTGACCACTTAGGGTTCTTCAACGTGCACTCAAATCTGAGCACACGGGCATACAACATTTCCACCTCCATCGAAAATGCAGCCGGGATTCGATCCCGCGACATGTGGGTCAGCAGCCGAGTACCTTAGCCACTAGACCACCGCGGCTGGGCCAGTGTTGACTGTTCCCAAATATTCAAGTTGAATGGTCTTTAGCGTAGACGTATAAGACCTGTCATAATTTTTGCCACTTGGTTACCTCTTGAGCTGTGTGAAAGAAACTAATATAGATGACAATGGTGAAGTGGTGGTGTTCAGAAAGAATGTTGTTATTGCAATGGAAATCTTCTTAGAGTTAGTTTGGTTTTACTTATGTTCTACAGTTGTCTCACTTGGACAGAGTCTGTACGTAAAGGAATTGTCGATCTGAATTGGGTGGAGGGTAGCCCCAGTACTAAGTAATATATTTCTTGGAAAAGTGGATCAAACTCTTGAACAAGATTTCGAGGGTATTGCACGGCATATTTTTAGATACGTCAATGACTACTTGGTGCTTGTCAATCACGTCAAGTTTATGTGATCTGTCATCCAGTTCCTGATTATGTTTAAGCAAATGGTGAAAGGTTTGTGCTGTACTTCTGAAATCCCAAAAGACAATGTCTTGCAATTCTTAGATCTTTCAGTACAGTTCTTGAGGAATCATTTTTGCGTGTATTATTACCCCCCCCCCCCACTTTCGTAAAACCACTTTTAAGCTATCGCTCTGCTCATTCAAAAATTGTAAAGAATGCGTTGGCCACGTGTTGTCTTCATTCGGCTTTACAAAAGTCTTGTCTTCACGCTTATGAAAGTGCTGACATCTCTCGTAAAGTTGTTTGTGCCGCGTAGCGCACCTGTATCGCACAGAAGCCATCTTTTGGGGGTTACAACTGTTGAGCGATAGGTGGCATTGTGTTCGCGAGCGGTGATCACCACTATCATCATCATGGTTGGTAGAGCGGTAGCACCGGTGGTGACCCCTGGCGGAAAGCAAGCCTTGGTGGTGGGCGAGAGAGTCGAGCGAGTCTCTTTGGACCTGGGGTGGTAGCGCGTACGGTTGCCTGCAGCAGTGGGTCTGCCGTGGATGGCACCACGGGCTCTCTCCGGTAGACCCACGTGGCGAGTCAGGCGTTAGCGACACCGCCTTGTTTGTCATGTTGTTTAATGTTGTTTATTATGGTGTAAGAATGTCTTAGCGTTTTCATCACGATAGATGTATAATAATTCGGCTGACGATATCGTCGATCAAAAAGCAGTTAAATAAATGTGTATTGTTTGGTTTGTTTTGACCGCGTCTGCTGTGTTCGTTCACTTCAAGAGGGGGGCCCTCGCTCGCCACATAGACACCCCCACATGCTGCGCGTGAGAGTTTTTTATGCCAGGCTGACAGATTGAAAGCGGGTGGTTTCCCGCACTTGGTCTTTGTCTCCACTTCCAAGCAATCCTTTTATCCCTTGAAAAAAGAACAAAAAGAACGGCCTTGATGCTGCGGTTTTCCCCTCGGATATATGCGAAAACTGTTCGTCGTTATCCTATATCTCCAGTCGGTCTCGCACTGTTTGAAGAAGGTTGCCAGTCATTATGACACAGATGTTGTCTTTAGTGCAGGCAAAAAGCTGGAAAGCGTGTGGGCGAGAGTTGGCGAAAACGTGCAGAAGAGGCAGGAGGCTGTGAGCGCTAAAGGTTGCTCTATAAATCACTCTAAGTAATTCACTGACTGTGCGAGCAGAGTGGTGTTCTGCATTCCTTTGTCATGTGGTGGTACGTACATTGGGCAGACGGACGTTGTCTCGACGTACATTTAAGGGAGCACTCGAGCTCTCTGAAAGGTACGCCATCTACGCATCTGTCCCTCCATTGCCAGCAATGTGGTTGCGCAGCCGAGCTAAGCAAAATCGCTGTGATGATAAGGCACAGAGACCAGCGCACATGCGAAATTGCTGAAGCGTTCGAAATCATAAATTCAAGAGACAGGTACGTAAGCTATACCCTTCAATCGCTCTCACAGATGCTGAAGTTTTATTTCTACAGCATACGTGATTACACGCTTGGTGGGGGTTGATAAGATTTTGAGTGCCTGCCTTTATGCTTTTACACGCCACGTTTTTTTTACATTAAACTTTCCATTGTTAGACAGCACTTGTGTTTAACCCTTGCTTGTGTTTTCGCCTTTCTGTTTAACCCAATTGCGTTAGAGAGCTAGTGTCACATTAATTCCGCCATCGGCGTCGGCACCGTTGGTTGTGAGCGAAAAATTGTCCGTGGACAAAAAAATAGAGAAAGAAGCAAATAAAATTGGGAATAAAATTTTTGGTCTCATTGATGATCGAACCCTGGCCAATCGCGTGGCAAATACGTGTCCTACCACAGAGCCACAATGTTACTGCCAGCTGCTTCGAAAAAAAAAACAACACATAAATGCCAAGTAGTGGAAGGAGTCTCCTTAACGCTTTTTGTTCGACAGGTGTCACGACAAAAACGAGCCCATTCGGCGATTTGTAGACGCATTTGGGAGGCAATCAAACTACGTCAAAAAAGGCCGGGATAGTGCAGCCACCGCCGCTAAAAACGCACAGAAACTTTCAAGCAGTTCTAACAACTATGTCCATGTAGCGGAAAACATATCATGCCTTTCCAGAGGCGTTGATCTAGCAAACAGCAAACGCTGGATAATGTGCTGCCATCTGTAAGGCATTGTGATACTCTTTATGCCCTTTCAAGGAAATGCCATTTCAACAAACCACAACACTTGCAAATATTTAGTTTTTCCATTCTCACGACACAATTACAGAAGTGAAGTACTGCAGTTGCCATTTCACCAACCACAAGGCGATGCTTGTTGCGGTTGGCCGGAAGAGGTCTCCAGAAGAATAAGTCGAACAATCGCGAGATAGCTAACGCAAAACGGACGGCAGAATGTGACCATTTACGAATACAAGTGTCACGCTTACGCGCAGTTCCTAATACAGGAACATGCGACTATGTCACTGTACAATATTTTTATGAAGTTGTTATAAAAGCGCTGTTAAATAGATCGAAAACCTGTACCATTACTATAGACACGTCGCACTTGCGCGCACGCCTTTGTGTGTGTGTGTGTGTGTGTGCGTGTGCGTGTGCGTGTGCGCGCGCGTGTGTGTGTGTGTGTGTGTGTGTGTGTGTGTGTGTGTGTGTGTGTGTGTGTGTGTGTGTGTGTGTGTGTGTGTGATAAAACATAATAATAAGTATACACTTAGCGTTTGAAGGGCGCACTAGGGGCCAGATTTCGCTATCGCGTTCAACTCTTAAAGACGAAGGTTAAGGGTCCCCCAATCATTATTTTTTGCGCTTATTTTGATGAGTCTGAAAATTGATCTTTCACTTTCACCGAGATCTCACAGCACAGTGGCTTCTAGCATTTGGCCTCCATCGAAATGAGACCGCCGCGGCCGGAATCGAACGCACGACCTTCCTAATCGTGCCCTTAAAAGCAATTCGCTACTGCAGCATTTGTGTGAACGCAGCTGTAGCATTCAGAACAAGTGGTGATGTCAACAAAACACTGAAAGGAGAGCCAATGAATACTTTAATAGATCCCCAACATTTATTGTGATTGGTAGGTGGGGTTAACGTCAAAACTCACCATATGATTATAAGAGACGCTGTAGTGGAGGGTTCTGGAAATTTTGAACACCTGGGGTTCTTTAACGTGCACCCAAATCTGAAAACAAGGGCCTACAACATTTCCGCCTCCATCGGAAATGCAGCAGCCGCAGTCGGGATTTGATCCCGTGACCTGCGCGTCAGCAGCCGAGTACCTTAGCCACTATACCACCGCGGCGGGGCAATGCATTCCCAACAGCTTTCGTCCGAAGTTGTCTTAGTGTTAGTGAGCCCACAAGGAGTTTTTTTTAACGTGTTAGGTATGTATCTCTGGGTGATTCCACGAGAGATCGACACGGGTCCAAAAGTTGATATTTTAGATTTCATTGAGTATTTTATATTTCGTGCGCCTCTCACCAGATAGCCCGAAAGTTTTTGAATGGTGCGATAGTTTTTTGAATGAACTACCAAACCATGTGTTTTGTTAATTTAGTGTGTATTTACTGTTATGGACCCACTCCTGCAATGTCTCGAACTGTGAGACAGCAGTATTTGTAAATAATAATAAAAAAAAGTCAACTTCGTTTTATTATTAACGGCATAACTTACAAGAAAAAAAAATCAAACTTCACCAACGCGAAGGCACCAATTTCGTCACCTGTCATTTGCAAAAATTGCAGATGCTATAAAAAGACAAATATTTTTTTTCAAGGATGTTATTTTTACCTGAAATGCATGTTTAATGAAAAATGAATTCATATGGTTTTAAGTTTGTAGAATTTAAGAAAATAGCTTTTAAAAATGTCTAATTTTGCGACAGTTTAAACTAGGTTACGTATTCCCCTTTTTTGTTTCTCCGAAAGTAATGCAAGCAGCGTTTTCAAACTTGACACGTTTTAGGAATATAGTGTTTTCATGAGGGACATAAATTATTGCTGCTGTAGGGCAAATGTAAATTTTTATATATTGCCTCAAAAGTCTCATATTGGCAAAATTGTACTCCACTGAAATTTGAATATTAAAAAAAACAATCTTCGATTTTTTTTTAAATCTCGTAAATAGACAACCGAAGGCCATCATACAATATTATAGAAAAACATGTTCCATTATTTTGTTTTTAGCGACAACATTCGTGGTAAAAATCAGAGCTTTTCGAGAATACGCTGATAAGTTGAGAAATTTATATATATCGGAAGCGAAAAGCGGCAATGAGCTTCGATTGATTTGTGGGGTTTAACGTCCCAAAACCACCATATGATTATGAGAGACGCCGTAGTGGAGGGCTCCGGAAATTTCGACCACCTGGGGTTCTTTAACTTGCGCCCAAATCTGAGCACACGGGCCTACAACATTTCCGCCTCCATCGGAAATGCAGCCGCCGCAGCCGGGAATCGAACCCGCGACCTGCGGGTCAGCAGCCGAGTACCTTAGCCACTAGACCACCGCGGCGGGGCAGGCGATGAGCTTCAAACTCGAGTAAACGTGACCGCATTTGGTGAAGAAAGGCTGTTTTAGCAGATAGGAATAACTATTTTGAACACGATATTCTACAGGATCTGAATTCCCTCCTATACGTAGAGCACTGAGACTTCTAATATGTGGTGCCTCTCCATTACTGACACACAGATGGAGCTGCTGTGACGGCCATCTGTTTGCAACACGTTCGGTAAGAAAATTGAATGTTGAATGAGTTCATGAACGATTCATAACAAATTTTAATCATTTGGGGCACGAAGACTGCCGAATTAAACTGAAGAACACGCTTTAGGGTAAGTTGTCATCCGTTGTCTGCTCTACAGATGAATTGCTGTGCGCCGCATTTCGGAGGCATTGCTTTAGATCATATGGTTCAAAGTAGGGACAAAGGTTACGCCTCCCATACTTTTATTGACAAAAACATCGTGAAATTCATTTTAACGTACTTTACTTCAGTTTTGCATTCGCACTGCGGATACTTGCGCACGCTGTTTTACGTCTGCTCTCATTGAAGGTGAGAGACATAGGAACAGACGACAGATAGATCACTTTCGTGCTGCTGGTTTCACGCATAGTTGCATCGCCAGTAATTTGAGCCTCAAGGAGCGTGGCGATGGCTGACCACTTCAGCCGGGATAGAATTTTTTGTTCAGATTACCTCATGTTGCATAAAAAGAAAACACCTTATCAAAGAAAATTCCGCAAGGTCGAAGACATCGGCCTGTTTGCCCTCCAGAAGCTTTTGCCGAAAGCTGCCCGCCATGCACATAACGACCACGTCTGCCAGAACTGCTTCAGACGTTTCAGAGATGTGCTGTCTTCGTGTAATGGCTTCTCAGCTGAAACAGCAGATGAGTTTTTGCCGGAAGAAGAAAAGGGCAGAAGTCAAGAATGGTGCGTAAACACGCCTGAAGCATTGTCACATATGCGACTGGAGAAGCTGCATGCGCAAAATGGCAAAGTTAATGCAGAGCCAAGACAACTTAGCAGCAATTCTACAGTAACCGTGAAATGCCACCGTAACGTGTGTAACCGCCACTTTCAACCATCAGATCTAAAATGCAGTGTGTGTGCCCAGCGGTTCAAGAACTTCAAGCAAGCCTTTGAAGCGTGTTTTTCGTATCAAGAGCACATGCGTTTCTTGACACTGTTGCCGAGCGATATAGAGCGCCGAAAGCTCCAAGCGCTTATACCAAACTTATCAGCTCACATGATATACAGATCCCGACGCTGGCGCGCAAAACACGGGATATGGTTAGCGCCAAATGCGGTAAAAAGGACACGGCTGAACCCAATGAACGTCCAGGCAGCTATGGCTTACTACTCCAAAGATGGGTGCGCGTTAAAAAACCCCAGGTGGTCGAAATTTCCGGAGCCCTCTACTACGGCGTCTCTCATAATCATATGGTGATTTTGGGACATTAAACCCCACAAATCAATCAATTACTACTCCAAAGATGAGTAGAGCTGCTATCGACAGAGTCCCAACAAAAAAGATGTATCTGTTATCATTGATTGAAAAAGGGAGCTTGTTCCGAAAAGGTTTATGACCCGTTCGGTGCGAGAGGCTTACCGTCTCTTTAGAGAAGCTAATCCGAACACGTCTATTGGGCTCTCAAAGTTTTATTCACTGAGGCCGAAGTGGGTTCATGCACCACACCAAGAAGTGTGCCTTTGTATATACTGTGCTAAAGCCACGGAGTGTGTTTCTGCCCTACAAGACGTCACCGATGATGCCTACACGGCGGACTTCTTGAAAGAACTATGTCTTTGCAGCTCCCCTACAAGTGATTGTTTTTTAGGCCATTGTGACTATTGTGCTAAGGAGGACGTTCTGACAGCCACATGTTTAGGAATCCCTCAAAATATTGAGGTAGTCTATAACGTATAGGAAAATGGCGATCTAGTAAAAAAATAAAAACAGCCCAGGGAAGTGCTTTTCTGCGAGAGCTAAGTCTATGGTTTGTGAAGTGGATTACCCATGATTACATAAGATGGATTCAAGAATCAGCAATACGCCAGGCGAAAGAGAACCAAGAAAAAGAATCTTGCATTTTTCACTTTGATTTCGCCGAAAATTGGACAGCCATTTTACCGAATGAGGTACAGTCGTATCACTGGCACAAAAGACAGGTATCTATATTCACGTGTGTCGTCACAAGGAAGCAATCAATTCAAAGTTTTGCCGTCATCAGTGATGACACATGCCATGATTCTGCACACTCCTGTTTTGCTCTACAAATAATCCACAACTATAAGAAGGAACAACTTAAGCCTGACACGCATGTTACTTATGTTTCTGAAGGTGCATGCAGTCACTTCAAAAACAAGTACCAGTTGTTCGAGTTATGTCAGGAAAATCATATATCAACAAAGTGGATTTTTTCGGCCACAGGACACTCCAAGAACTCTGGTGACGGCATTGGTGGCCTACTAAAGCATCAGGCTACGCTCTGCAATTTCAGAGAGGCAAGCTCAGCTGTGATTATATCAGCATACCGAATGGTGGCGCAAATGAGCGCGAAGCTCAAGAATGTCAAGCTGCTGTGTGCAAATGCAGACGAGCTAGAAACATTCCGTCAGTTTAAGAAAAGCCAGTGGAAATCGTTGCCACGTGTTCCAGGCATACGTTCTTGGCATGTTTGGATAAGCACATCTGAGGGCACTGATCGTGGTCATGTTTTGCTAGCGTCACGTACGGCTAAATGTGATCTGCAAAAGATGCAACCATTTTGAGCGCATCTCTTGTTTCACGCGGTCACCACCAAAATACCAGTGAGGGTAACTCAAGCGCACATGCTTTTTCTAGCGAGACCCAACACTTGCGTTGGAACATTTTCATGTTTGAGTTTATCTGCAAATATAGACAGATGTTTTGCAACTGAGTTCAGTGTCGAAGATTTCCTCCATTAGAGCTGTGTTATCAGGAGCATAAATGCGCCTTCATGGGTACGTATTTGTCACAGTGCTAAAACAGCCTTTCTTCACCAAATGTGGTCACGTTTACTCACGTTTGAAGCTCATTGCCGCTTTTCCCTTCCGATATATATAGATTTCTCAACTTATCAGCGCATTCTCAAAAAGCTCTGATTTTTACCACGAATATTGTCGCCAAAAACAAAAAAATGCAACATGTTTTTCTGTAGTACTGTATGATGGCCTTCGGTTGTCTATTTACGAGATTTAAAAAAAATCAAAGATGGGTTTTTTTAATTATTCGAATTTCAGTGCAGTACACTTTTGTCAATATGATAATTTTGAGGCAATATATAAAAATTTACATTTGCCCTACGGCAGCAATAGTTTATGTACCTAATAAACACACTATATTCCTAAAACGTGTCAAGTTTGAAAACGCTGCTTGCATTACTTTCGGAGAAACAAAAAAGGGGATTACGTAACCTATTTTAAACTATCGCAAAATTAGACATTTTTAAAAGCTATTTTCTTAAGGTCTACAAACTTGAAACCAAATGAATTCATTCTTCATTAGACATGCATTTCAGGTAAAAAATATCTTCCTTGGAAGAAAAATATTTTTCTTTTTATAGCATCTGCAATTTTCGCAAATGACAGGTGACGAAATTGGTGCCTCCGCGTTGGTGAAGTTTGATATTTTTTTTCTTGTAAGTTATGCCGTTAATAATAAAACGAAGTTGACTTTCGGGCTACCTGGCAAGAGGTGCACGAAATATAAAATACTCAATGAAGTCTAAAATATCAACTTTTGGACCCGTGTCGATCTCTCGTGGAATCACCCCTCTTCAAAATTTGTGACAGCAATGCGTCTTCTCCCTTACATAGTTTTGGATTTAGCTGTACTCTAACAGAATTGCCAGCGCACTTGAGTCAAGTATTCCAGGAGCTCGCTCTGCTTTTCTTCCTCTTTGTCTTGCTTATGCTGAAAGTTACTCGCAAGATTCTTTTAACTTTTTCATTTCTTGGCAGAGAGGAGGGTGAAAGAGGTATCATTATCATCATCATTATCATCATCTGCTATTACATCTAAGTGCGCCTTCAAGTGAGTGCCACGCATGTCGGCAGGCTTTCTTCACCTGCGTAGACCTTATGCAAACGTATTTACTTTCTTTTGCTTTTTTTTCTTTGAGCGCTTTATCGTCAATTCAAAATTAAGCTACAATGGCCAGGCGAAGAAATGTTACACAGCTTTTAAGCGCTTTATAACTTGTGAGCGGTGTGAAAGAATACTGGGAATACTTTTACGCAGATGTCGTCCGGCCTGCTTTCATGAAGCATATAAAGCGCTAAGAAAAGATAATCTAGAATGCGCTGAAGTTCAAAGTGGGAAAACTATTTCACTGCGTTGGCATCTTCTTTTAGATGGGCTTACAGCCCTAAGTGCTGGTCTTTCGAAATTTGAGAAACGGTTGAAGCGAAACCCGGTCCAGTAATAGAAGAACGCGAAGGATAAGACAGGTTATAACAAAAACGACGCTGGGAAACTGCGCTCGCGTTTTTGCAACTTCACATTGGTTCATCGTCGTAGGAAACATCTCGGCGACTCATTTGAGTGCCGGCGAGTGGGCGGCAGAGAATTCAGAGCAGCAGCCCGAGTGGCACGATTACATGAACGGCCTCCACGGGGCTCAGCCCGTTTGACGACTCGCTCTTCCGTCCATTTTCCTTTATTCTCACAATCAGCTCGTTAGCGTGGGGCTGCTCAGTGCCGAGAAGAAGGCTGCCCCGTTCGCTGCCTTTCTTCCGTGCACCTATACCGCTATTTTTTGCCACTACGGACGGTGGGAAGCGATAAATTAATTTCTTTAATCGTTTCTCGCGTGCGCTGTTCATCTCCCTAAGCGGCTGTCCCTTTTTAATGAAGCAGGAAAACAGCTATTTTCTCTCGACGGCAAATGCCGCCAGGAGTTCGAAGCTTTAGTGGCAGCTGTGAGGCTTTGGTGTTCTGTGCTCGCTTCATTTTACGTTGTTCTTGCCATTCCTCCCAGGTAGAGTCTCATTTCTAACGTTATCTTTTGGGGAAGTACCTTTGTTTAAATTTCAGTTACTATATGACACGAGAAGATGTAGTTTAGGCACATGCATGAAACTTTAAAGGAAATAATCTGGTAGCTTCCTTCTAATTCTTTGGCAGCTTTTGGAGCTACGCATTTAGCCTATACCTATCACTTCGTGTTCTCATTTACAGCCCCCCTGCCTTACAGAGCAGCCATTCATGCGCCCACCTCTGAAAAACCGAATCACTTCCACTTCTCGGCCTGGAATAACAAAAAGGTAAAGAACGCAGACGTTCAAATAAGACAAGTGCAGAGAAAGGACAGCTCTTCCCTTAACTTGAGTACGTAATTGTGCAGGTTCTTTCAAGAAAAAAATTACCGCCATTAAGTCTGCGACAAGACATTGACACATTATAGCGATTTTTGGAAACATAGTTGATGCCTGAGGTATTGGCTCCTCTGTGGGCGAATGATGATGATTATTATGATGAAGATGATGGTAATGATAATAATAATTATTATGATGATGATTCTTGTAATACTGGCGCACACCCACAAAGTGGGATCGGCCGAGAACCGCGATATAATGCTTCGAAAGGTTTCTCGCGATAGAAATGAAACACTGTCTTCCTCTTCACTTGGTTCATCGTCTCTTAGGTTGGCTGGAAAGTTTCTGTAGTGGCGCAAGCGAGGTACAATAAATAATAAAATAAATATACAAAAAATAGAATAAACGTTAAATGCATAAAATCATGGCACATGCACTGTTTGAATTCCCACACAACTTTATGCAGATAACATATATTCTAGTACTAGACATGATAATTAAAATGGGTATACACTGTTCTAGTAATGACAAAATTAGGTAAATTAATTAACCTAACCTTAATTAGTATTCAAATTTTTGTATTTCTTATTCACTTCAACATAATGTGGACATGCAACAATGGGCTGTCGCAGTCTTTTTTCCAGCATACGTTCAGCACGAGAAAGGCCGGAAGCATCTTTTCAGCTCTTTGTTCCTGGACCTCAAAGGAGCCTATGATAGCTATTTGCATTCGCTGTTAGACACACTTCAAGTGTTTGTAGGCAAGCTGAAATCAACACACAATGAGGCCGTACAGCAGGTACTGAACGCTCTACGTCCAGTGCTTGTAAGCCTTCAGTCAGCACTTTGTACCGGCAATGTAGAGCGGAACGTGATACGCCTGAAGTCCTGCGCCCACTTCTATCGAACACAGCAGTCTAGTTTAAGTTTACGTGTTTATGTTCTTTCTTTCTATCCCTCTCCGTTCATCCCTCAATCCCCATCCCCCGGTGTAAGATAGGGACGCTCGCCTGGTTTACCTTCCTGACTCTCCTTCATCTGCCTACTTCCTTCCTTTCTTTCTTGGAGCAGTGCTTGCTGCACTAGAAGGGCTTAGAGTGGATACTCCAACGACTAAATGGATACGCAGCTATCATGTTACCCTTTTGTCGTGGACGGAGGGCGAGCTCATCTCGTTACGTTTTAGTTGTCGTGGTTTACCTCAGGGTGGTGTACAAGGGTGCTGTGCTATTCAATCGAACGCTGAGTGAACGCCATATTCACCTATCAATCAATGTTTGTCTATCAACACACGCAGATGACATCTGCATCTAGCCATCTGCGTTAACTGTCCTGCAGTTTCAAGCAAAGACCCATAAACTTGTCACTGAAGATTTCTAGTACCTCCACAGTCTAGGCCAGGATATTTTTTCCCAGAAAATGTGCTCTTTTGGCATTTAGGCGAAAATCCATGACGCACAATGGAAGGCACAGACTTTACACTTTTTTTTTTTGGCCAACAGTAACCGCGCATGGCGAATCTCTACGAACTGGCTTCGGGCCTGCGGTGACACCTTCGATTCCTAGACGGAGTCTCAAACAGCTAATCATCAACCGAATAATACCAGGCATCCGAAAAAAACAAGATTTGTCTACACCACTTCTTAAGCAGTTTGCCTCACTTCTATTACACGTGAAGTACGAAGACTGTATACACACACCCTCTGACACCAATGGCTCCGTCCTACCAGACAGCTAAACTGCGGCTGCTGTGATTGCAATGAGATACACAGCTATCAAATTCAGCACAGTTAATCAAACAATGTCAATATCACCAGAGCTTGCAGCACTTCAAGCCACGCTGCGTTTCATTAACGGCAAAACGACACAATGGCGGACACTTTTCTGCGGCTCCGAGGCGGCACTGCACTCTCTTCTGTCAAGTATACTGAACTGTGCGCACGAACTGTAATTTTTTTTAGGCGGTGAAAATGCTACACCACATAACTGAGAAAGGGCACCACATTATATCTCATTGGCTACTAAGTCACTGTGAAATTATAAGTAATGAACAGGCCAATGAAACTGCCATTTTAGCCTACACAGAATATGCTTACAAAAATTCTTATTGAAGAAACAAAGAGAAGTTATTGAGCAATGACAACAGATGGGATCAAAAATACATGACGGTTCAATGAAAATACCATTGAGGAAATTGTTGACCAGTCTTAAAAATTCACCCATGACTTTCAATTGAAAGCAATCAATGAACTCGATATATATTTATCATGGAAAGAAAATTGAAAGCCATCAATTTCAGTTGAAAGATTATTGTGAGAAAAAACCAATGCTTATGCACACTCGATAGCGGCTTCTTTCCAATAATGCGGTAGATATTGTGACCATAAGTAATTAGGAAACCATTACAATTACAATTACCCACATCTGCAGACCACCCCAGAACTGGAATCGAACTCGGGACCACGTGATGCAGATGTCTTACCTATTGCGCTACAGCGCCACCACGTGAAGGCGAATCTTTTTGCGGGTATATGTCTACCAAATGGCTTTTTGCAATTCGTCGGCGAAATTTAAAACTTTTTTTTGTGCCATCAGCATTTCTTTCCGCATGCATTAAATCAGCGAATAGTTTGCAGGGCTTAATGAACTCGATACAACAACGGTGAGCACCTTCGGCTCCGAGTTTTCATGGTGCACCAACCCGCAAGAATGATTAACGTGTGTTCGTGCGTCGTTGTAGTGCTTCCCCGTGAATCGCAGGTGTTTCGCTCACTGACTGAATTCACAGATACCAGCGCGATGACGCTGTGTTCGGCTGTCAAAACCTACGTATGTTTCTCGCACGTGCGTGAGCTGTAAGCAATTTCGCTGATTTGTGTCGGGAGGTGCACGCGTGTCAGTGACAGCAGCCTATTCTCAGCTGCTTGAAGACAATGCACTTTCGCACGTAAACGTTGCATGGGTATTTTCGCGTGCTTACTCTAACATTTGCATTTCGTACGCGCGAACTGCCGCGAGCTGCACGCTGGGGCAGCAGCACCTTTCTAGAATTTCGACGATTACTTATTTCCGCAATGAGAATTTATGTGCATTATTTCGCTATATAGAGTGCTTTTTACTCATTTTTAATCTTTAACTGATCTTATTTATGAGAACTGGCTACTCTTACCTTTATTCAGCATCTCACCGCTGTTCAAGTGAGTGCCGAAACGTGCACCAGGCTCAAGTATGACGCACACAAATTAGCGGCGGACAGGTCGGTCTCCCTCCAAATAAGAAATGCTTCTGCACATATCTTTCGCGAACGTCCACGTGCAGTTGGGGTCCACAAATGGTGCGGAACGAACCTCAAAACCTTTATTGTTACTGCATGCAGTTGCTCTTTAGAAAATTGGGATTTTTATAGCTGGTACATGATCTCCACAGCAGTACACTGGTTGTCTTGGCCGTGGTTCACTGTTGCTGGAATATGAGAACTGTACATACTATTCAAAAGAGTGAGCGAATGTTGGTGGCATTCACTCTCCTGCTGCCTTCTGCACCTGACGTCTGTATACTTGATGTTCAAGTTCATCGTCAAATAACGCAACCACTAATCACACATCAACCAACCTATTTTCAATTTTGATCGTTGCTTGTCTCGCTGCCTTCCGTTTGTTTCTTTCTTGCCATGCTTTCCTTAAATCATTAGTTCAATTTGTTTTGTAGAACACGAGCATCAACATATAGGCCAGTGTTTCAGTACCGTCACGCATACACTATAGAGCAGCTGCACCACGAACATAAAACTTCTCAGTTTCCGCGGTACTCGCCTCTGTTTTCTTTTCCTCCCCCCCCCCCCCTCCTTCAGGCGCGCGCGCTGGAGAACATGAGCAGGCGCGCGTGTCATTTTGTCTTGTGAAATATTGCTTACGAAATAATTCTTCATGGTTTTTGATAGAAATTCAACAATAAAAATAATATTGCAGAATGCTCAACAGAAATATTGTTTAAGAAATATTTCCTTCTTGGTGTTTTGATAGAAATGAGACAATAAACATTTTATTTCAAAGTACTCAACAGAAATACTGTTTACGAAACACCTCGTCCATGGTTTTTTGAAAGAAGTGAGACAATAAAAATTTTATTGAAGAGTGCTCAACAGAAATATTGTTTACAAGATACTTCCGCAATGGTATTTCAATAAAAATGAGTCAATAACATTTTTTATTTCAAATGCTCAACAGAAATA